>NW_020837946.1:22790859-23283937 GCF_003676395.1 Aethalodelphis obliquidens | reverse complement strand
AAAAAAAAAAAAAAAAAAAAAAAAAAAAAAAAAAAAAAAAAACTTATAGTGAGGGTATAGAGAGAACACATGAACATATGACAAAATAAATTTTAAAAAGAGAATGTAAAAGTTATCCTGGAGAATTACACAGTTAACTGCCAGATTTGTGTTATAGATGATATTACTGCTTTTTCCTTCATAGGAAGTGAAGATTGCTGAGAGTTATGGCTCCTGAAATTTCTTAAAGGGTGGTGAGGATTTGGCTAGATACAGAAGAGTGAGAAGGAATCTTACAGCATGTATAACAAACATAAAAAGCAAAACTATCAGACCCCTGTCAACACACAGCTAAAAAGGAAAACAATAGTTTTTTTTCCCCTTTTGTGAAAACTGGCAATGTTTTATTTTGTCTAGATAAATGAATGTTTTTTAATAGATGAGAATTATTTTCCCTCAACTTAAATTATATGCAAAGAATCCTTCTTGAATGAGGGTGGAAGTATAATAGGACTGGAGAACTGATAGAGACTCTACCTTTATGGCTACCTCATTACTCCTGAAAATCACCCAGGTGCTATTGCCCGCAAGTGTGACAAATTCAGGCTTAGGTAAATCCAGAAAAAAAAGTTGATTTTCATAGTTAAGTCCTCAATATTAAACCTGAGCTATACTTGATCTTTTAATCTACTTTGATGAGAATTTTCATTTTGATTTAAAAATAAAAATAAATAATATATATTTTATTTTGGCAACTGTCTCAGTAAAACATAAGGAATTTTTAAATCTTTGCTATTATGTAATTTAAACTAAGTTAATGCATACTAAATTCCTTTGAAGATAATGGTAGTTATGATCATCTATTCCCTTCATTCTTGTTTTTTGTTACATGAAACCAGGCAAATATAATTATTTTAATAAAGCTTTACTTTATGGTTTTATTATTCATTAGGAAGAAAGCATTATTCTTACAACATTACAGTTTATGAGATAAAAACCTGCCCAGTCCAACTTTAAAATAAAGAAAAAAATAAGGAACAAAATATTGAGTTGCTGTTGCTACTTAGTTTTTGTTTACGTATTTTGTTGTCGTAAAATCCCACAAATAAGATATTGCATTAGTACAACTTCCTCAATTACTTTTCCTCACTGATGTCACTAATTGTGACTCATTAATCATGAGATTGTTAGTAGAGGACCAGAAAAATAAAAACAACCTATACTAAGTATAAATATTTTTAATTATAAGATGAGGTGTATTTCCATTGCCACTATGAAAAGGCAAAGGGGAAAAAACGAGGTGATTCAGTTATGTTTTTCTCTGATAGTGGACTTAATATTACTGAATATAATTCTTTTTTTTGTTAACATAATATATTTTTATAAAAAAGTATAATTCCAAATCTAATTCTTAACTTTAATTTTTCCATTTCCTCAGTGCTATGCTTTTTCTTGAAACATGGAAATATTTGTGTCAGAGAAGAAGTTAAACCTAAGTAAGCAGAAGGGAGGAAATAAAATGAATCAATGAAATAGAAAATAGAGAAAGAATAGAGACATCAATGAAATGAAAAGCTGATTCTTGAGGAAGATCAGTAGAATTGATAAATGTCTAGCCAGACTGATCAGAATAAAAGGAGAAAAGATTCAATTAACAAATATTAGGAATGAGAGGGGATCCATCAGTACAGATTCTACAAACATTTAAAGAAAAGTCAGGGAATATTAAGAACAATTTTATAGCTGATAATCAAATTAGATGAAATAAACAAATTCCTTGAAAGACATAAACTACTAAATCTCACTCAAGAAGAAATAGATGACCTGAATAACTTTTTATCTAGTAGAGAAACTGGTGAGGTTGAGCATCTCATTTTAAGTTTATTGATTTTTTATGAATGCCCTTTACATATCTTTTGCAGATTTTCTGTTCAAATCTCAAAATTTTCTTTTTAACTGTTGAATATTATATGTTATTTTATACATTGATCCCTTGTTAGTTTTAGACATTGCAAGTAACTTCTCCCTATTTTCTATTGGTTAATTTCATCTATGGTGTCTGTTATTGAATTAAAAATACTTAATTTTCATGCATTTAAATTCATTAAATTCACCCCTTATGAATTTCAATTTTGGGGTTTTATTTAATTCTTCCTACCCCTAGATGGAAAATATACTCATACATTTTCATTTACTGACATTATACCTTCCCATTCAGATTTATGTCTTTAATTCCTGTGAATTCCACTTTGAGATTTAATATAACAATCCATCTTCATATTGGTAATTTTCTGAGCTCTCTATCCTGTTCTGTTGGTCAGTTTGTTCTTGACCAAACAGCTTTATTATTATGGCTGTTTAATATATTTTAGTAGTTTAATGAACCTCCCTACTTCCTTTACTTTTTTCTTCAAACTTGGTGCAAGCTTTACATAGACTATTATTTTCCTATATACACTTTTGATTAAACATGTTAACTTCCTCAAAAAAACCCACATGGAATTCTTATTGAAATCGTGTTGAATTTACAGGTTAATTTGCAGATAATTGGAAGTTGCAGTGCTAAATGGTTTTATCCATACACATGGTATACATTTTTAAACATCTTTCAGATCTTTTAATGCAAGGTTTTCATATTTCTCAGTGAAAGTCTTGTGCATTTTAATTTCTTTAATAAGTTCCTCACAATTTTCTTGCCTTCTCTTTCAAGAATGCATATTAGTCAAATATTGAACATATTGAATTGGCTTTCTGTTTTTATGTTTTTCTATCCTGTTCAGTCAACCTTTTTTTTTTTTAAACTGTTCCACTCAATAATTTCTTTGACATTGTTTTTCAAGCACTTAATTAGCATTTTAGTTTTCATTAATATATATTTAATTTGAAAGATCTTTCTTTTTTTTGGAGTGTTCTTTATAGTATTCCTGTTTATAATACGTGAATATTTTATGTCTCAGAGAAAATTATGGAACTTCTGAAGTATTTTTCTGCTGTAGCAACTCCATCTATTCTGAGTTACTTGTTATTTGTTCATTTGATTTGGGCCCTGTTTTTCATGTAGGAGGGTATCCTTTGATATCTGGTGATAACTGGCTGACCATCAGTGATTAAGAATGAAGAAGCACTTCATGCGTGGGAGGCGTTTGTGTGATCTATTAATCAGCCATCATTTTAATTGGGGCTTCCCAAATGTTGATGTCTCTAGGTCTTTACTCTCTGCAGAGAATGAGCTACGATATATGAACTTCCAGGGATATAAGCCTGGTTTCTGTGTTCCAGAGCATATTTGAAGAAAAGGGCTTGTGAGGGCTGGGGGGAGGGGGTCTCTACCATTCAATTTGTAGAATGTTACTTAATCCCTTTGTTTGTAGTATGGCACCTCACCTTTGCCCTAATCGATAATGGGGTCCGTGAGTTAGAGCCTCTACTGTTGAATTTCTTTAGACAGTATATCTTACAATTTTTCTATTCATGAGAAGAAAGTGGGACCAAGAACCCTCAGACCTAACTGCTCCTTAAACAAACTGAGTAGATTCCTTGTATAAAGTTTCCTGCCTTTGCTTGACTCTTACTTGACTCTCTCGCCTCTTTGTTATGCCTCTCTGTAAACACTTAGGTTTGCACTTTTCTCCTCTGCTAAGTCACTACTATTTTTCCATCTGTTTCCTGTTTCTTATATTGCAGGTTGGAATTACAGAGGCCTCCTGCTTTCATTAAGCATAACGTATGTTATTGTTCTGATTGTTTTTTGATATGTCTTTACCTTGCTGTGTTAAATTAAAAGTCATAAACGTATATTTTGTGTTATGCATTTGTTCAGAGGGGTCATATTAGCTTCTGTGCATAGGAAGAATTCCATAAATGTTTTAGATCAAATGTGTATCTGTTGTAACGTATACAAACATGTAGTGATAATGATTTAATTTAACAAATATTTTACTAAGTTTCAATCACTTTGCTAGGTAACTGGGAGCTACATTCTTGTGAGTAAGAAATAATAAATAAGAACTGTATGACAGTTAAGGTTAGAGGTAAATGCTACAGAAAAATATACAGCAGATAAGGTGATAGCAACAGATTTGAAGAATGTTTTAAACATGTAGTTCAAGGAAGCCTCTTCTCCTTTTCCTTATTGCTTAACATTAAAAAATATATATTTATATATATTTAATATATTAAATATATATTTTGGTGTATTTATATATATTAAAAATATATATTTTATTTACACAAGGATCAAATGAATCACTAAAAAATTCACTTAGAAATAAAAATGATACTTGTAATGGTTGGTAGCGGTTATAATTACTTTGCAAGAAGTATTTCTCTCTTCCTTGTTTTCCCTGCCTTGGGAGAATTGGAAAAATAAAGCTATGTAATGAACTGTGGTTTAAATATCCTTTGAAAATCTAAGTTGCTTTTGAAAAAGATGTATAATGCAGTTATATTCCTTTGTTTATGGAGGAGGGAAGGAAAGAAACCTGAGGCTAATAGAAATAGATTACATCTCACTTATGGAAAATAGATTAAAATAATATATTTTATTGTGGACCTCCCTTCAGAATTCAAACTAGATATCATTTACTTTTTCTATTTAAGTAATAGCCTCAGGGCTTTTTTAAAAATATCATTATCAGAAGATGACCTAATATATTACTGATATAGTTTCTTCCAATCACAGTGTCATTGACAAAATGTCATGTTAGCAATATCACATTTTATAGTCTTGAAATGATAAAATAGAAAAGGGCTCCCCAAATACATTTTTTCCAGTAAAAGTAGTCCTGGTATATTCTCTATTGTCTTCCTTTTTTTTTTTTTATTAAAAGAGAAACAATATAAAATACTTCCCTGTTCATTGCTTTGAAAGTGAACATTTATTTGGCCTGTTTAAATTCATAATTTATTTTCGTTTGAATATCTTGCAGATATTTATTATACAGTAGTGATTTAATTTTTTTTTTTTTTTTTTGCGGTACGCGGGCCTCTCACTGTTGTGGCCTCTCCCGCTGCGGAGCACAGGCTCCGGACGCGCAGGCTCAGCGGCCATGGCTCACGGGCCCAGCCGCTCCGCGGCATGTGGGATCCTCCCGAGTCGGGGCACGAACCCGTGTCCCCTGCATCGGCAGGCGGACTCTCAACCACTGCGCCACCAGGGAAGCCCAGTAGTGATTTAATTTAAAAGTTCTGTAATATCAGTACTTTTCTACTAAAATTATTAAATATAAACATTTAAATTATTTTAACCTCATTTATTTTTTTTTCCACTTATTTTCAAATAACGGTGTATTTGGTATATAGAATGAGTGTTTTTTTTAAAGTGTGGAGTACTTTTAAGTTTGGGATTAAATCAGACATATGGTTCCAAAATTGAATATGTAAAAGTAGGTACATAGTGAAGTTCCCCCTCCCACCATGGTCCTGCCTCCACCCAGTCTCCATACCCTATGTGGAAGTAAATGTTTACTGTGTATATTTCCAAAGTTCTTATTCATATATAAACAGGCTTGAATATATATTCTTGCTTGTCCTTATTTATCTAAAATTTAGCATATTTAAAAATTGTTCTGTACATTCTTTTTATCACTTGTGTCATGGAGGTATTTCTATATTGGTATTATAAAGAGCATTCTCATACAGTTGACCATTGAAAAACATGGGTTTAAACTGCATGGATCCATTTATATGTGGGTTTTTTTCAATGAATGTATACTACACGATCCTCTGTTGGTTGAATCTTTGGCACTGAGGATATAGAGGGAAAACTGTAAGGTTATGTGTGGATTTTTCAATGCAGGGAAGGTCGGTGCCCCTAATCCCTGCATTGTTCAAAGGGCAACTGTACTTATGTTGTTTTGCACATGTAAATCTGTAGAGAATGGCCCAGAAGTGGAATTACTGAATACAAAGATCTAAACTTTTGTAATTTTGATGAATAGTAATGTTAATAAATTTCCCCCATTGTATTAGTTTATATTTTCCACATCAAAAATTGAGAGAGGTGTTTCCCTTACAATATCTTTTCAAGCTTTTTGGTTTGTACCAATATGATAGGTGAAGAATAATACCTCAGGGCAGTTTTAATTTTTATTTCTCATATTATAAGTGAGGATGAGAATCATTTTAACAACCACTATTGTATTTCTTTTTCTGCAAGACTATATATTTTCACCATTTTTCTTTAGGGTTAGTTTTATCAATTTCTAGGGGTTCTTTATGAGAGAATTTATTTATCTTTACTGTGTTATAAATTTCAAATATTTTCCCAGTTCTTTGTGTTTTGCTTATGGTCTTAATTTTTAAATTTTGTATCAAAAATCTAAAAGCCTTTCCCATTCAAAGTTTGAAGGGTTATTCTCATGACTTCTGATATTTTTATGATTGTATATTTTACCTTGTAATATTTTATACATTTAGAATTTATCCTGGTTTTTCAGATAAAGTATGTATGCCACTTAATTTTTTTCCAAATGCCACTGAGTTCTTCTGATACTATTTATATAATCATTCTTTAATTGATATATTTAAGATGTCACCCTAATTATATGCTATATTCTTGAATGTTTTGTGTTTCTACCTAGGGTCAATGGAACTCAAAGTAAAACTCAATTTTTTTTTTGCTTTTAAAAATTACTTTGAGGAAAGATCCATAATATAATATTCAAATAGGAATTTTTACATGATAGGTTTTATTTTTCCTATTATTTATTTTTAAATTTTTATTATACCTTTTACTCTAAATATTAAGGTACAAATTTTATTTGATGCATTATTAACAAAACCTCAAATTGATGGGTTATTTTAAGATGTTTAAATAGTTAATTTGACAGATACTCAAGTCAACTTCTCTAAAACTGAATTTATTATTCTCTCTTAATCCTACCAGTGTCGAGACTCATATCTGGGTGTCATCCTTGTCTCCTGCTTCTCACTCCCTGGTCTTATTAATTCTGACGTTTAACAGTCTCTTCTCTCCAACTTCTTTCCCAAACCAATCTTACTGTCTCCTTCTTGAAGAAAATTGCCATTATCATTCACCTATGTTAGGTCAACAAGTCCTGCTTAAAGCTATGAGTAAGTTCATTCTCCATATAGAAGCTAGATTTTTAAAAAAAAAATTTATTTGACAAAAAGATCTTTTAGGTTTTTTATTTGTTCAAATCTATCATTATCTTCTGGGGGACCTCCCTGGTGGTCCAGTGGTTAAGAATCCACCTTTCCGATGCAGGGGAAGCGGCTTCGATCCTTGGTTGGGGAACTGAAATCCCACATGCTGCAGGGCAACTAAGCCCGCATGCCACAACTACTGAGCCCACATGCCGCAACTATTGAGCCCACGTGCTGTAGAGCCTGCGTGCTGCAAAGAAAGATCCTGCGTGCCACAATGAAGATCCTGCATGCTGCAACTAAGATCCAACGGAGCCAAAAAACAAAAAAATCTTTATTAGATGTTTGAGTGTGTGTGTGTGTGCACATGTGTGTTTCAGCTTTGTTGAGATATTATTGACATATTACATTGTGTAAGTTTGTGGTTCAACATGTTGATTTGATACACATATATTTCAAAGTAATTACTACCATAGCCTTAGGTAAATCTACATTGTCACATAATTACCATTTCTTTTTTGTGGTGAGAACATTTAAGGTCTACTCTCTAAGCAACTTTCAAGTATAAAATACCATATATTAACTATTATAACTATGCTGTACATTAGAACCCCAGCACTTATTTATCTTATAACTGGACTTTTTGACAAACATCTCCCCTTTCCCCTGACTGCTGAGGCCCTGGTAACCACCATTCTAATCTCTGTTTCTGTGAGTTTGGCTTTTTTAGATTCCACGTATAAGTGAGATCATACAGTATTTGTCTTTCGTTGTCTGAATCATTTCACTTAGCATAATGCCCTCAAGGTCCATTCATGTTGTTACAAGTAGCAGTATGTCCTACTTTCACATGGCTGAATAATATTCCATTATGTATAAAACATCTTTCTTTATCCATTCATCCATCAATAGACACATAGGTTATTTCTATATCTTAGTTATTGTGAATAATGCTGGAGTGAACATGGGAGTGCAGATATCTCTTTAATACCCTGTTTTCCTTTCCACTGGATATATACCAGAGTGGGATGGCTGCATCATATGGTAGTTCTATTTTAATTTATTTTGTGAAACCTCCATACTGTTTTCCATAGTGGCTGCACCAATTTACATTCCCACCAACAGTGTATAAGATTTCCCTTGTCTCCTCATCCTTGCAAAAACTTACTCTTGTCTTTTCAATAATAGCCATTCTGAAAGGTATGAGTTAATATCTCACTGTGTTTTTGGTTTGCATTTTCCGAATGATTAGTAACGTTGAGCACCTTTTCATGTACCTGCTGGCTGTTTGTATGTCTTTGGAAAAAAAATGTCTATTCTGTTCCTCTGCTCATTTTTTAATCAGATTTTTGGTTTTTTTTTTTTAACAATTGAGGTATATGAATTATTGATATAATTTGAATATTAACCCCTTATCAGATACATGATTTATCAATATTTTCTCTTATTCCCCCAAAGGTTGCCTTTTCATTTGTTGATAGTTTTCTTTGCTGTTTAGAAGCTTTTTAGTTTGATATACCTGAAGTCCCACTTTTTTATTTTAACTTTTGTTGCCTTTGCTTTTGGTGTCAGATTAAAAAATCATCACCAAGAACAATGCCAAGGAACTCACTCCCTATGTTTTCTTCCAGTTTTATGGTTTCAAGTCTTAGGTTCAAGTCCTTAATCCATTTTGAGTTGAATTTTGTGTGTAATGTGAGGTAGGGGTCTAGTTTGATTCTTTTGCACGTTGCTGTCCAGTTTTCCCAGCACCATATTTTGAAGAGATTATTCTTTACCCATTGTATATTCTTGGTTCCTTTGTCAGAAATTAATTGACCATATATGCATGGGTTTAGTTCTGGGTTCACTCTTTTGTTCCATTGATCTATGTGTTTGTTTTTATGCTAGTATCATAGTGTTTTAATTACTATGGCTTTGTAATATAGTTTGAAATCAAAAAGTGTGATGCCTCCAGCTTTGTTCTTTCTCAACATTACTTTGGCTATTTGGGGTCTTTTGTGGTTCCACTCAAATTTTAGGAATCTATTTCTGTGGAAAATGCCATTGTAATTTTCAGAGGGAATGCATTCAACTGTAGATCAATTTGGGTCATGTGAATTATCTGTAATTATCCAAGCTACGCTCTTTGTTACTGGTACCTCCCAGTAGTTAAGAGTGTGCCAAGTCCTGGCTGTGTCCTACAGGGGATGATCACAGTCAGCACATAGATGTAGTTTGATTGGAAGCCAGAACCTCAGACAGCAGCTGGGAAAATACATAGTTCCCGTCCAGAGAGGAACTGGGAAATGGGCATTTTTCCTGTTCCTTTTGCATTTGGCCTAGTTTTATAGCTGCCGAGAGTGGTGGGGTTATGGAGGCTGTGTGTCTTGCACCTGTCAAGAACTACTGCTTCGTTTGCTGCAGTCTGTGAGATTCATGAAAGCAAACACCATTGGCTACCTGAGCCAGGTGATCCAGAAGCCCATCTCGTGGGCAGCAGCTCCAGAATCTTGTATACCAGAGATGTGTACAAATTCCTTCCAGGGAGATTCTGGAGACTTGGAGTGGCCTAGAGGGAGAGGGCAAGGCAGGTGTGCATAGTTTTCCCTGGTCTTAGGGGAAGATCTCAGTCAGTCCCTAAGATTTGTATGTATTAGAATCTTGACCCCAGGCAACAGCTCTTAAGGTATGCAAATATAACTGTTTCTGGGAAGGACTGGAAGATGGGTGTTTCTGCTTGTTCCCTCTGTTCTGAGCCCTGGGAGGAGAGCTGGTTAAGAATTATTTATTTATTTGCTACATGCAAGACAGTTGTCTATGAGAGCCAGGAAATCCAGGGAGCTATCCCTCAGGTGGAAGCTAGTACAGCTGGGGCACAAGTTTCTTCCATGGAGACACTGGCAATTTGGGGCAGGCTAGTGGGAGAAGGTAGAGGAGGTATCTCCTGACTTCCCTGGTCTCCAGGATGGATGACAGTCAGCCCCTACATGCGTGCTAAATTAGAAGCCTACCCTCAGGCAGCAGCTTTTAAAAAGTATGCAAATAGGCCCTTCAAGGGAAAGACAGATCTGGGTGTTTTCTGCCTGTCCCCTCAGATCTGAGACAAGGGGGTAGGTAGTCAAGGGCACAAGCCCCATTGGCTTTCAGAGCTAGGCAGAACTAGGTGTTTTGGTGTCCTTTTCCTCAGATGGGGGTCTTAAAAGGTAGAGCTATAGATGTGGGGTCTAAACCCTTGCTCTTCAGACAGAAGCTGGGAGTTGGGTGTTTTCTCTGGATGGCATGGATTGTATGGAACTGTGCCTGTGGGTGTGGCATGGATGGGGGTGTATGGGTGGTGTTGTTTTATGGTGAGAATGTGTCTCAGCCTCTTCTACCATTTCAGTGAGGGTATTTTTTCTTGTTTGACCAATGTGTAGGAGTCACTCAGCTAGTTTCTGGATTTTTTTTTTTTAATTGGAGTATAATTGCTTTACAATGGTGTGTTAATTTCTGCTTCACAACAAAATGAATCAGTTATACATATACATATGTTCCCATATCCCCTCCCTCTTGCGTCTCCCTCCCTCCCACCCTCCCCATCCCACCCCTCCAGGAGGTCACAAAGCACCGAGCTGATCTCCCTGTGCTATGCGGCTGCTTACCACTAGCTATCTACCTTACGTTTGGTAGTGTATATATGTCCATGCCTCTCTCTCGCTTTGTCACAGCTTACCCTTAACCTTACCCATATCCTCAAGTCCATTCTCTAGTAAGTCTGTGTCTTTATTCCTGTTTTACCCCTAGGATCTTCATGACATTTTTTTTTCTTTAATTCCATATATATGTGTTAACATACAGTATTTGTCTCTCTCTTTCTGACTTACTTCACTCTGTATGACAGACTCTAGGTCTATCCACCTCATTACAAATAGCTCAATTTCGTTTCTTTTTATGGCTGAGTAATATTCCATTGTATATATGTGCCACATCTTCTTTATCCATTCATCCGATGATGGACGCTTAGGTTGTTACCATCTCCAGGCTATTGTAAATAGAGCTGCAATGAACATTTTGGTACATGACTCTTTTTGAATTATGGTTTTCTCAGGGTTTATGCCCAGTAGTAGGATTGCTGGGTCATATGGTAGTTCTATTTTTAGTTTTTTAAGGAACCTGCATACTGTTCTCCACAGTGGCTGTATCAATTTACATTCCCACCAACAGTACAAGAGGGTTCCCTTTTCTCCACACCCTCTCCAGCATTTGTTGTTTCTAGATTTTTTGATGATGGCCATTCTGACTGGTGTGAGATGATATCTCATTGTAGTTTTGATTTGCATTTCTCTAATGATTAGTGATGTTGAGCATTCTTTCATGTGTTTGTTGGCAGTCTGTATATCTTCTTTGGAGAAATGTCTATTTAGGTCTTCTGCCCATTTCTGGATTGGGTTGTTTGTTTTTTTGTTATTGAGCTGCATGAGCTGCTTATAAATTTTGGAGATTAATCCTTTGTCAGTTGCTTCATTTGCAAATATTTTCTCCCATTCTGAGGGTTGTCTTTTTGTCTTGTTTATGGTTTCCTTTGCTGTGCAAAAGCTTTTAAGTTTCATTAGGTCCCATTTGTTTATTTTTGTTTTTATTTCCATTTCTCTAGGAGGTGGGTCAAAAAGGACCTTGCTGTGATTTATGTCATAGAGTGTCCTGCCTATGTTTTTCTCTAAGAGTTTGATAATTTCTGGCCTTACATTTAGGTCTTTAATCCATTTTTGTTTTTTTTAATCCATTTTGAGCTTATTTTTGTGTATGGTGTTAGGAAGTGTTCTAATCTCATACTTTTACATGTAGCTGTCCAGTTTTCCCAGCACCACTTATTGAAGAGGCTGTCCTCTCTCCACTGTACATTCAGAGGAAATTTTTATTTTCAGAGGAAATTGTTACATGTTTAGCTGTAGATTTGGTTTGTCCCTGGGAGCTTACTATGTGGTTATCTTGGACTGGAACATGGGCCTGTGTGTGTATGCTCAGGGGTAAATATTCACCTGTTCTTATACCATGTTTATATTGCGCCCTTCCTACTCTTAAATTTTCTTCTGGAATTCGTTTCTATATAAGATTTCAGTTAGGAATGTAACATAGTTGTTTTTCTAAATAGCCAGTTGAACAGTCTCATTTATTGAATAATGGTACTTTTCCACTAATATATAAATGCTGGAATTACCATGTTCTAAATTTTAGTCTTCTTTTTGTTATATTATGACATTATTTTTCACTATTCAAATTATGTCCTAACTTTTAATATATATTTACATATTTATTTCTCTTTTATCTTAGAATTTTCATCTTCCAGATAAACTTTAGCAGTTCATTTCCTTAGCAAAACATGCTGCTGAGATTTTGATTTAGAGTACATTTTATTTTAAAAATACACTTTTTTAAAAGATAATTTATAGTTTTCAATGTTGAGTAATCCCATTGAAGAATATGTTATATCACTCCACTCCATTTATTCAAGTATTCTTTTATATCGCTCAAGAAACTCTTGCCATTTTTATCATATGATGTCTCCAAAATTCCTGTTAAATTTATTTTTACTTATATTCACTGTTGTGTATAGTATGTTTCAACATTTATACCTCTGATTTCACTTACCCATCTAATTGTATTTGCTATAACTTCCATAAAAATATCTTTATGAAAATAATGGAGCTAACAGTGAGCCCCTTTGTATTATTGCTGACTTTGATGGGAATGCCCTTCGAGTTTTAATAGTAAGTGTTATACTGTGTGTTTAGAATAGATATTTAAAATATACTTTGGTTGATATTTGGAAGGAAATAAATTTAAATGTGTATGCTAGACATACCATTTTAAAACCAAAAATTTCCAATTGATATTTTTAATTCTTAAAGTTTTTTGATTTTATATGTTTATTTCAAAATTATGCCAGGAATATTGAAGGTAATCTATAATTTTGTGGATATCTTGACATAAAAATTTAATGTAATTCTTAAACACTTGCATTGAAATCTTTTACTCTATCCCAGTCTTGCTATTTAAATAAATTTTTTATCATCTAAATCTCTAATTTCCTTTTTCCCCCGATATGTCTTCATATAACTTATGTTAGTACATGTCATTAAACAAAGAATGTGACTCTTTGAGGGTTCTGATTATTTATATTTATATCCGATGGGACATCAGATGTCTTTTTCTATCATTCCTCAACCAGATGCCCCATCCAACTCTAAATTAGTGAAAGCCTTGCCTATGTTTATTTCTTCATTGACTATGGCCTTAAGATTCTTTTCTTGCTATTGCCTAGAGTAAAACCTCACTTCAGTGAGATCATGTTTTCATTTGACATGGATGTTTATTTAATTGTTTCATACCCTAAGGGGAACAGACACAAACCTATTTACAACATAGATTTCTGCTTGTGCTTGTTTTCTTTCTTCCTTTATTTCTCAATTTATTCATCTGCCTGATGCAAAATAATATCATTTGTTAATGTTACATCAGGAAGTCAAAAAAATATTCCACTGAAATAAAATATTTGACTAAGCATCATGATTGAAATATACTAAAATTAGTATAGCTTGATCTGAAAAGTCATACTTACGTTATTTGTGGTTTTCCCTCAGTAAATGGATTTCATTTGCTCGGGTGACTGAATAATGAACAGTATTAGAATGGTACCCCTTTTAGAGCTCTTGAAATCTGCCAGCTAAGATAGTATCTTCATAATAACGATCCAACCACTTCCCTTTTTAACTTTTTAGTTGCCCTTTGCTTTTCTCAGTCTGTTTTTGTTGTTTCTTTCTAAACGCATGTGTGTACACACACATATTCAACCTCCATTCCCTTTAATTTTATATATTTTGGGACAATTTTGAATAGTTGGAAAATTTTAAACCTTTCAACTATTTTGTCCTATTTCCTACATTTTTATGAAGTAAATGATATTTCCATGAGACAATATTAATCATTAAGAATGAAATATTTTGAAAATTTAAAAATTGCTAGTTCTTCCCAGGATATGGTATATGGAGAAATCAGGATGATAAAAAAGGACAAAGAAAGTTATAAATGGAAAACTTATAATAAAAAGCAGATAGATTATACATCTTTAAGGAGTTTGCATTTTTTTTGTTTTTTGAGTTTGCATTTTTTAAAAAAAACTTTTTCAAATTCAAAAAATCTTTGTACTGACTGGTCTAAAATTAATTTTCTTCTCAAGCAGAAATACATTTGAAATGCATTCTTTTGATTTGTATTCACAAGCATAATCCTATTATCTCTTTGCAAAGATATTTTATTTTAATGAGGAAGAAGTCAGGAGAATAGAATAAAGTGTTCTTTAGAAGTGTTTTGTGAGATTTCACTTCTAAAAGATACATGTTACCTACTTGAAATGTAAGAAATTTTCTTTTAAAAACATTCCAGAGTAAGAGATTTAATAGTGATCCAATAACTTAATAATTCTTTATCAATCATGTCTTTGTAAAATGTATTAGTTTTTTATAAATATATTAGTACTTAAATGAATATAGATATATTGATGACTGATAAAGTTACCATGTGAAAATCAGTTCCACAGTTAAATTTCCTTTCACCTCCCATAAATCATTATAAAAAGTTCTAGAAATTAAAAACATGAAACAGATGAACTCATAATGACATATTTAAGTATGGGATGTCTTTTAAATATCACCAAAAATTTGGTAAAAAAACACATGATTTTATGATGAAAAGAACAAGTTAGAAACGTTTTATGACACCAATATTATTAAATGTTAATAAAATGTTTTATTTATAAATGTTGATTTAGCTTTATTCATTCTTCTAGCATTTTATTAAACACTTTCTGCATGTTAGTTATATACTAGGGATGTGGAGATAAAAACAATATAAAAGATAGTCTTTATCCTTTATAATATATATTTAAGAATATTCACAATATTTTCTGTCATAGAAGTGTAAATCATAGACAGGTATAATAGTTTTGATTCTTTGAGCTCTTTTGCTATGTTCAGAATATCTTTTTAGTTAGTTTTATGTTTTAATTATAGAAAATTTCAAACACCCATAAAAACAGAATGGTACAAGGAACCTCCATATACCATTACTCAACTTCAAAAGCCATCAGTTTTATATCCTTTAAAGTTTCTGTTTTTCTGTTTTTTCTTTTCTGAAATATTTTAAAGCAAATCCTGATATCATATCATTTCACTCATAAATACTTCAGTATGTTTCTCTAATAGATAAAAACTTAAAAAACCTTAATATCATTATTACATTAACAATATTGACAATAATTCCTTATATTATCTAAGACCTAGTCCTCATTCAATTTCCTTCAGTTGCATAGAATTCATTTTAACCATACAAGCTGTGACTGAAATATAGAAGAAATAAGACTATTAATTTTATCCTTTCATCAAAATAAGATTAAAATCATGAGTATTAGTTTTCTATGCCTTTATCTTCTAAAGCAAAATAACAATTGTCATCCTAGAGATCTGCTCTGAATTATCTGTACAATTTACAAAAGGAATGGCTGTGTTTATTATCATTTCAACTTAGAAGGTCAGCAAGAGAAGGTCAGCAAGTGCATAAACTTCTTGCTTTGTGATGATATGTGATGTCAGGCAGGTTTTCAGAGAAAGAACGCAATTAGTGTCAGGTGCATCAAATCACTGCAGGTAATTGCAATCATTTTTAAGGAGAAAGAAGAGGAAAGAGAAATCTCACAGACTGAAAAAAAAAGTTAACAGCTATATGGCAGCTTTTGTGAGCCCTTGTTATTCAACAACCGAATTACAGTGGAAAGATCATGACATAAATTCAAATTACATTACATATCTAAAAGTCATATTATAATTTAAAAAGAAATGTTTCCTTGTCTGAATACTTGCATATTTAATCTAAATCATAAGTTATGTTTTAGTCATTGAATGTTGGTTATATTTTAAAAGATTTCCTCAGTATATTTGTAAAATTATAGTACACATATTTTAATTTTAATTACTCTCACAATGAGAGATGTGGAAATGCCACAAAATATCCAAAACTTTGTAAAATTTTATTCACTATCTTTTTCTAAAGATTTAATTTCCCAGTGGGTTATTAGATTAAGGATTTATAGAGATGATCTTTCTCTAATTATAAAATATGTAAATACATGTACACTTACTTTGAAGAGCAAAAACTGGCTAATGATTAACAGGGGACCACTTTGAATTGTTCCTACATTGCTTTATGAGTGATAATCAGTATTTTAAATACAGTATTCTTCTAGAATGTGTATAAAATACACATAGGTATTTTCTTGCATTTTTTCCCTTTTATTAGGTCTATGCACATAAAAATCAACTATAAAAGTCAAGTGAGATTCAAAGGTAAAGATGCAAACTGTTCTCTACCTCACCCAGCCTGGATATGGACACATATTGCTCATATACTGCTTATATATTATAAATGTTGAATTGTGTATACAGTGTTCACTCAGGAAACAAACGTGTGAAATTATGTCATGTTTACTCTAAGTACCCTCTTATTTGTAATTTTCCTTTTATTATTAAACTTCCATAAGAGAAAAGGAACCTATTCAATTTTGTGAATCCCAGAAAAAGAATCTAGAACATAATGAAGTGTTAGGATATGGAGGGTCATAAGCAAGTGTGGACTGTTTACTTTTTGGAGACAAATAAACCTAGAAACCATGATTTGAAAGTTTCTGTCTAACTACTTGAACTAATAAAACCAATAATGTGTCATTTGTCTTTAACAGGAAAAATAAATCCACATATATTTCAAGCAATTCTAGGAGGACAAATAGAATCTACTTAGGTTTATAAGTAATGTTAGTGGACTGTTTCAGCACACCTCAAAAATACAATTTTATAATTTTAATACTCCATGACAAGGAAATAAAAATTCAAAAAGTATTGAAGAAGAAAAATAAATAGTAAAAGACTCCCTCTTAATCCATATTCTCAGTTCTTTTTTTTAATGTAGCTCCTTTTACCATCTCTGTAATTAGTTCTCCTGGTATAAGTTATATGCTTGTGTATTTCTTGATATATCACCTCTAAGCAAAATCTACCGTTTCTGTAAAATGGAAGGTGAGAACTAGTTCTTTTCACTCTTTGTAATTCCTATACCTTAAGCGTTCTTTTTGTTTTATCAATTGGATATGTTTATACATTGAATTAATAAAAGTTAACCTTTATTTCTGTATCCATCTATTTTGAACAGTTATCTTTGACTTCACACAATGAACGATGAATGAATTTAGCATCTATTAATTTTCCTCCAGTATCCCTCCACATCTCAAATTCTGTCTCATATGCTAGTACTTTAATAATTTCCGGCATTAATATATATTTTAGGCATAAAGATCTTTAATTTTTTACTATAGATTCATTCTTAAAATAGATTTCAATAAATAGTATTTATAATATTATGATTATGTAGCTACTATTGACTAGGTAATGTGGTTGGATTTGTGCGTAAAAGAGTGTAAATTTTTTACCTCTAACAAAACTTTTCTGCCTGAAGGAGTATAGTCATGTGTGCAGAACAATAGGATCCTCTTTTCTTAAATTTAATTTCTTGCTTAGAATCACACCATATTTTCATTTGCTGTATTTGAACAAGGACTTTGAAAAACAATATTCTGTTTATCCAAGAATTTTCAACTGCATTTGTTTTTATTCTTTCTGACAGGCAAAAAGAAGTTTGCCTTTTGTTGTATTACTAATATGCTCTAGCTCACTGAACACATTATATCTTGAAAGTGCTACTCAGTAATAATTTCTTACTAGATCCCTTGGTCAGCTGTCATTCTGAAATCTCTTCTTACTGTAGCTCTCTCATACATACAGAGTGTCTTGAATTTCAATTTATGCCTGTCAATTTCTCTTTCTTAACCTCCTCGTTCATTTTGTTTGAGTAAAAATGTCTTCCAGTAATTAAAAAGCAAAACATGGAGATATTTTCTGAATTTTTACGTGTCTGAAGTGTCTTTTTTTTGCTTTCATATTTTATTGATAATTTTGTTGCCAGAGAATTCAATATTGAAAATCATTTCCTACAGGATGTTGAAGACATTTCCCCATTGTCTCTCAGAATTCAGAGTTGATAACAAGGAATCGAACACTAACTGACATTTTCTTGGCAGGGTGGGGAGAGGAAGGTTCTGTATGTTTTGGGGATCTTCTAGTGATCCTTGTTGTGAGATTTAATGAGATATGTCTAAGTATGTGCAGTTTTCTTTTGCCCAGTGACATCTTGCATTCTGGAGATACCTATCTTTAGCTATGAAACAGTTCCTGCTGTTAATTATTCCTTTCTACTCTCTTATCCTTTTCCCTTTTTCTAGAAAGTATGTTTATTGATGTTGACCTTCTTGAATTGATCTTCTATGTCTTTCTTTCTCTTCATATGTTCCATCATTTTAATGTTTTCCTTTACATGGAGGAATTAAACATTTTTTTCTTTTAGTACTTAATATTGATTTTGCTTTTATTTTCACATTTATAGCTTTAATTTCTATGAACATTTTCTAACTCCCTGATGGCTTCTTTTAAATGATAGATTTTTTTCCATCTATGCAGGATGTATTTTTGAATCTCTCTGAGAGTGCCATTTATAATTGGTTTCTAAACTTTGAATTATTTCTGTTTTCTCTGTTACCAATATGTTGTCTTTCCTTTTTCTCTTGCTTTTGTTCTATTCATCGTCCTTGGTGTTTATTATTTGCACATATTTATCAATGAAGGACTAAATGGATTAATATAGGTGACTTGTTTTGGTTTTCTCTGTTATTACATTACTCTCCTCTGAGTGATTGTGCTGACTACAGCGCCATATATGTGGAAGGACATGTTCATTGGCAAATCCACTCTGTCTTTTGCTCTCCTTACCTGCCAGTTAGGAAGAGAGAGGAGGAATGGGAGCTATGTCATTATAAAGGAAGCAGCATCCACCTTTGTGAAGGCTTCTTAGGTGCTGACCTAAGCTATGACTCCCACTGTTTGAGTTAACCTGCTTGTGCAATCCCATTCACCTCCTCTGCATTTCTGTAGATGTCTTTTGTCCTTGCTGTTATTTCAATGATTGACTGAAAAATAGAAGGAGGTGGCAGAGGACAATACATGTGCCCCGTCTATCATCTTGAGCCACACATTTAAGAGGAATTTGAGAGTATTATTAACTTTCTAAATTATAAAGTTCTGCAAAGTAACTTAATTTGTGGGTAAAATATTTAAATATTTTAAGTGAAGATACTTGAGAATTACTATGGTGACAACTTGTAATACATGCCTTGCAGCACATAAAACAATTACAGAAATAGTTTGTGATAAAACTACCACTTCCTAACATTTACTGAACATGGCTCATGTCAAGCACTGTTTTGAGTATCTTATATTTATTAACTTCATTCATACACACAAGAATCCTGTGAGTTTTATACCACTATTAACTACATTTTACACATTAGGAAACTGAACCTAGAATGATTAAGAGACTTGTCCACGGTGAAACAGCTACTAAACAACCAAACCAAGATTCAGTCCTACAGTCCCTAAGCCTACAAGTTAAATTATGTCACTACTGTGATGAAAACGTTAAAAATCACAAAAATAAGATTATATGTGAAAATTCAAAAATGTATTCGTTGTATTATGGTCCCTAATATCAAAATATTTATTTTTAACAAATATAGTAATATATTTTTTTAGAAGAGTTGTTCAAAGTAATGTGTCAGTGTTACTTTCAGTGGCAAGAATACCAGGCCTCCAATTCTAGATGTACTGCACATCCTAGTTCTGCAACTAGTATTGATTTATTTACCTTCTCTGCTCTTCAGTTTTCTTTTCTGTTACATGCTCATTTCATTTCTCATGAAATATGTATTAAATGCTATATTCCAGGCTCTATTCTAGAAGTGTGAGACACAGCAATGAATAGAAGAAGATTCTTCAGGAAATTTATATTCTTGTGGGAAAAACAATCCACGAGTAAATACAAACTCAAAATGGACTTCTTCTTCCAGCAATGAAACTAGCTTGTTTCTGAGTTCTTCTATTCAAAACTAGAAACCTGAGCAAAGTATAAAATATCATCTGTTAAAAGGCATGGGAGGGCTACGTGCTAGCAGGAGGATTTGCGGGAGCCCAAATCCTGGAAAGAAGACAAACCTAAATAGGTGAACCTGACAGTTGAAGCTGCTTTTCCCATCGCTGGTGTCAATTCCAAAACATTGTTGAGAAGCTGAGTAGCTGAGTAGGAAGTGAAGCTAAGAGGCTGAGAAATAGGGCTTCCCTGGTAGAGCAGTGGTTGGGAGTCCGCCTAACGATGCAGGGGACACGAGTTCGTGCCCCGGTCCGGGAAGATCCTACGTGCCGCGGAGCGGCTGGGCCCGTGAGCTACGGCCGCTGGGCCTGCGCGTCCGGAGCCTGTGCTCCACGACGGGAGAGGCCATGACAGTGAGAGGCCTGCGTACCACAAAAAAAAAAAAAAAAGAGGCTGAGAAATAGGCTGGGTTTTGAACAACACAAGTTGGAAATAATCAGGGTCTACATAGTAACAGGCTCCCTTGAAAAATCCCTGACTGTTAGTTGAGACCCTGAAAGGCTACAGCCTAGGACTAAGAATCAATCAGTAATGTCCCAGACCTCATTAGGACTGAAGACCAGTTTTGAAACAGCTCAGGGCCTTGAAGATTATCTTTTTAGCTAATTGACTACCTGAGCAACAGGGAACATATTGATGGTTCTAAGCAATGATGGAGGTATTTTGGTAAAATAGAGAGTAGGGAGGAAAATGCTGGTCCTGCTGAGGGCATGTTGAATTAAATGATTATGGGGTCTGTATTGAATTGGGGAGGGAGGAAAAGAAAGAGAGGATTTACAGGCTGGGAGAAAGGAATGGCTTTAAAGCTGGAGGTCATGGTGATTGGACACAGGAAGTTGTGAACAAAAGCTAGTTTTTCCCGTTGAACACTTCACAGACTGAGTGATGACAAACTTCAGAGATGGTAAAGTGGTTGCTGGAGTGAAAGAGAAGGTAATTGATAAGAAGAAACCAGGAAACTGCACAGCTAGGTAGTTGGAGGAATTATCTGAATTGGATGGTGCATTTGCATGGAATACTGGCAGGAATTAAATTGAGAGGAAGTCAAGACCTCTCAGAATAAGAAGTACTAGAAAAGTTATGTAACTAATATTTTCTCTAAGGAGATTTCAACTTTAACAGGAGAAATATTCAGAAGGAAAAAAAACCCACAAACCTTTATTCTTTGGCTAAGCATCATTTTTCTCTCTTCCTCTTCAATGTTTTATTCTTCAATCCATAATTTAAGAAAAAATATGTAATTTGAGGAAGGATTTTTTTAAATTTATTTGAAAATTCAGTTAAGTATTGAGAGGAAAAAACCTTAAATTTCATAGCTATTATTTTATTATACTCATATAATTTACTCATAAGTAAATTGCTATTCTTCACAGTAATTTTTGACAACAGATTAATGACCTAAGCTCACTGTGTAACATCTGGTATACCTTCTGTGGACTAAAAATCAATTAGAATTTTTAATTATTTTTGTGCAACATCTGCAAGACAGTCTAATTCAAAGGCAAATTAAATGGTCTCTCTGGTGATGGTGTAGTAAGATACATTCATGGCTTAAGAAACTGCCCTTTCCTAGAGTGTACAATTTGAAAATATTTGGCTTGTCTTTTCTCATTTGGTTATTAGATTTAATTTATGTGGTTAATAGCATACACTATTGTATATTAATAGGTTTTGAGACCAATATCAGAAAGCATTGTTTAATTTTCTGAGTACTTCTAACTCTAGCACTTGATTTCTTATCAAACTTTTTTTTCAGAGTTGGAAAACAGTTTCAAATAATCCCCATATAATTAATTGATGATGATAGGCTTTTCATCCTCTTGCTTATCTTGAGCCATTGCCAGTGCTGTTTAAATCTTCTGATTAGGAAAGTCAGATGCAAACAGAAATACAATAGAGTGACCAAAAGCTCTGGAGACAAAGTTGAATGCTCTTTTCCAATCAACACAGATTCTAATCAATTCAGATGTCAGTTTTTAATCCTTGATTAATTATAATCATCTATAAAAATCATATTTGTTATTCTGTGATAATTTTTGACATCTTTGTTCTTCAATAGGGTGCTATTATGCAAAGAGAAAAAGTAAATAAAACTCTTTCAACAAAGTTGACATTAAACTGCAGATGATTGGTGCATTCTATTGACCTCTATCTCTAGTATTCGAAATATAATTGATCTTCGTTAATAGTAGCCATTTCTCAATGCTAAAAGCTCAGCCATTAATTTTATACTTGTATAAAATTCTCTTGAAATATTTTACTTTGTTTCTTTCTTAAAAATTTTATTATTATTATTTTTTACACCTTTATTGGAGTATAATTGCTTTACAATGTTGTATTAGTTTCTGCTGTATAACAAAGTGAATCAGGCGTATGTATACATATATCCCCATATCCTCTCCCTCTTGAGCCTGCCTCCCACCCTCCCTATCCCACCCCTCTAGGTGGTCACAAAGCACTGAGCTGATCTCCCTGTGCTATGCAGCTGTTTCCTACTATCTATTTTACATTTGATAGTGTATATATGTCAATGCTACTGTCTCACTTTTTCCCAGCTTCCCCTTCCCCCGGCCCCCATGTCCTCAAATCCATTCTCTACGAATGTGTCTTTATTCCTGTCCTGCCACTATGTTCATCAGAATTTTTTTTTCTTTTTAGATTTCATATATATGTGTTAGCATACGGTATTTGTTTTTGTCTTTCTGACTTACTTCACTCTGTATGACAGACTCTAGGTCCATCCACCTTACTACAAATGACTCAGTTTCGTTTCCTTTTATGGCTGAGTAATATTCTATTGTATATATGTGCCACATCTTCTATATCCATTCATCTGTTGATGGACATTTAGGTTGATTCCATGCCCTGGCTATTGTAAATAGTGCTGCAATGAACATTGTGGTGCATGACTCTTTTTGAATTATGGTTTTCTCAGGGTCTATGCCCAGTAGTGGGATTGCTGGGTCATATGGTAGTTCTAGTTTTAGTTTTGTAAAGAACCTCCATACTGTTCTCCATAGTAGCTGTATCAATCTGGATTCCCACCAACAGTGCAAGAGGGTTCCCTTTTCTCCACACCCTCTCCAGCATTTATTGTTTCTAGATTTTTTGATGATGGCCATTCTGACCGGTATGAGATGATACCTCATTGTCGTTTTGATTTGCATTTCTCTAACGATTAGTGATGTTGAGCATCCTTTCCTGTGTTTGTTGGCAATCTGTATATCTTCTTTGGAGAAATGTCTATTTACGTCTTCTGCCCATTTCTGGATTGGATTGTTTGTTTATTTGATATTGAGCTTCATGCGCTGCTTGTATGTTTTGGAGATTAATCCTTTGTCAGTTGCTTCATTGGTAAATATTTTCTCCCATCCTGAGGGTTGTCTTTTCATCTTGTTTATGGTTTCCTTTGCTGTGCAAAAGCTTTGAAGTTTCATTAGGTCCCATTTGTTTATTTTTGTTTTTATTTCCATTTCTCTAGGAGGTGAGTCAAAAAGGATCTTGCTGTGATTTATGTCATAGAGTGTTCTGCCTATGTTTTCCTCTAAGAGTTTAATAGTGTCTGGCCTTACATTTAGGTCTTTACTCCATTTTGAGTTTATTTTTGTGTATGGTGTTAGACAGTGTTCTAATTCCATTCTTTTACATGTAGCTGTCCAATTTTCCCAGCACCACTTATTGAAGAGGCTGTCTTTTCTCCATTGTATATTCTTGCCTCCTTTATCAAAGATAAGGTGACCATATGTGCATGGGTTTATCTCTGGGCTTTCTATCCTGTTCCATTGATATATATTTCTGTTTTTGTGCCAGTAGCATACTGTCTTGATTACTGTAGCTTTGTAGTATAGTCTAAAGTCCAGGAGCCTGATTCCTCCAGCTCCGTTTTTCTTTCTCAAGATTGCTTTGGCTATTTGGGGTCTTTTGTGTTTCCATACAAATTGTAAAATTCTTTGTTCTAGTTCTGTGAAAAATGCCACTGGTAGTTTGATCAGGATTGCATTGAATCTGTAGATTGCTTTGGGTATTATAGTCATTTTCACAATGTTGATTCTTCCAATCCAAGAACATGGTATATCTCTCCATCCGTTTGTATCGTCTTTGATTTCTTTCATCAGTGTCTATAGTTTTCTGCATACAGGTCTTTTGTCTCCTTAGGTAGGTTTATTCCTAGGTATTTTATTCTTTTAGTTGCAGTGGTAAATGGGAGTGTTTCCTTGATTTCTCTTTCAGATATTTTGTTGATATTGTATAGGAATGCAAGAGATTTCTGTGCATTAATTTTGTATCCTGCTACTTTATCAAATTCATTGATTAGCTCTAGTAGTTTTCTGGTAGCATCTTTAGTATTCTCTATGTATAGTGTCATGTCATCTGCAAGCAGTGACAGTTTTACTTCTTCTTTCCTGTTTTGGATTCCTTTTATTTCTTTTTCTTTTCTGATTGCCATGGCTAAAACTTCCAAAAGGGTGTTGAATAATAGTGGTGAGAGTGGGCAACCTTGTCTTGTTGCTGATCTTAGAGGGAATGCTTTCAGGTTTTCACCAATGAGAATGATGTTGGCTGTGGGTTTGTCATATATGGCCTTTATTATGTTGAGATAGGTTCCCTCTGTGCCCACTTTCTGGAGAGTTTTTATCATAAATGGGTGTTGAATTTTTTCAAAATCTTTTTCTGCATCTATTGAGATGGTCATATGGTTTTTCTCCTTCAGTTTGTTAATATGGTTTATCACATTGATTGATTTGCATATATTGAAGAATCCTTACATTCCTGGGATAAACCCCACTTGATCATGGTGTATGATCCTTTTAATGTGCTGTTGGATTCTGTTTGCTAGTATTTTGTTGAGGATTTTTGCATCTATGTTCATCAGTGAAATTGGCCTGTAGTTTTCTTTCTTTGTGATATCTTTGTCTGGTTTTGGTATCAGGGTGATGGTGGCCTAATAGAATGTGTTTGGGAGTGTTCCTCCCTGTGCTATATTTTGGAAGCGTTTGAGAAGGATAGGTGTTAGCTCTTCTCTAAGTGTTTGATAGAATTCACCTGTGAAGCCATCTGGTCCTGGGCTTTTGTTTGTTGGAAGATTTTCAATCACAGTTTCAATTTCAGTGCTTGTGATTGGTCTGTTTATATTTTCTATTTCTTCCTGGTACAATCTTGGAAGGTTGTACTTTTCTAAGAATTTGTCCGTTTCTTCCACTTTGTCAATTTTATTGACATATAGTTGCTTGTAGTACTTTCTGTTTCTTGTTGCAATAATTGCTTTGGGAATTTTTTTTTCATGTATATATATATATATATATATATATATTTTTTTGTGTGTGTGTGTGTGGTACGCGGGCCTCTCACCTCTGTGGCCTCTCCCATTGCAGAGCACAGGCTCTGGACGCGCAGTCTCAGCGGCCATGGCTCACGGGCCCAGCTGCTCCGCGGCATGTGAGATCTTCCCGGACCGGGGCATGAACCCGTGTCCCTTGCATCGGCAGGCAGATTCTCAACCACTGCGCCACCAGGGAAGCCCTCCATGTATAATTTTACATAACATTTCTATGGTCTGTGATTTCTTCTCTTCTTTTCAGAATTTTAATTCTTTTAATTTTGTCATAAATATCTATGCATATTTGTTTTGCTGGTACAAAAAAGTTTTGATGATTTTCTAAACATTTCTAGAGACTTTGATTAGCTAACTTTGATAATAATGTGAACATATTTTTGGAATATATTAAACTCTGAACTTTAGGCTAATCTAAACCAGTGTGTCTCAAAATTTAATGTGCATACTTGTCGCCTGGGGATCTTTTCAAAAGGTCAGGTTCAGATTTACCAGGAATGAAGTCCGCATTTCTAATAAGCTCTCGGGTGATGCCTATGCTGCCAGTCCTCGGACCATAATGTGAGAAACAAAGATATAAATAACTATATGTTTTAATATGTTTGAACATTTTTCATCAAGTAAAACTTTGAAGTTTATTGAGGATATTAATTGTCTTTAGTTGTAGATGATATACTATTCTTCTATCCTTTCACTATAAAACTCCTTAGAAAAGCAGTCTAATGTTGTTTATCCAGCTTTTCATCAACGCTGCTGGGACCAGTTACAATCAAATTTATGCCCACATCAGTTTCCATGACTGTTCTTTTAATGTTCTGTATCAACCTGCTCATCTCCAAACCAAGTTTATTTATGCTCATTGCTTATAACAAATTAGTGTGTGGAGAGCAAAACCAAACTTTCAAGGAAACAAGGAACAGCCTATATCACAGTAATTGTGACAAGGGAATCTGGGGGCTAGAGGTATTGGTACTTAAGGAGCTGAGTATGGTGTTTGGGAGGAGAGGAAATCCTGTATGCCAGGATGAATATCTTGGAACCAGCACCACCAGTTACACATCAGTATGTTCTTAGGCTGCTAGGTAATGTTAACCACACTAGTTGTGTTCTTGTTAATACCTCACCTTACTTGTGAGGATTACCATATACACATCAGATATGTATATATTATACATGCACATATGTCTCAATAATTTATAAGCTGTGTCAGGTCATCCTTATTGCCCTCTTGGTCTGTCATGAACCAGAGGACAAATTATGATGTTTGGCATAGATTAGCATCTAGTCAATATCTCTTTACACACACAAATACAAATAATATTTGTATTTATATAATACACATGTACACACAAACCCTTAATAATGGCTGACAGTGTCTGCAGTTCGCTTTCACATTTGATCCTGGAAGTCAATATATGAGCAAGTTTTGGGCCATTTCCTTTATTTTCCCTATGCCCTCTCCATCTTATTAGTCCTGAGATCCTTTTCCATCAAAAAAGGACCTAACCAGTGTAACCTCTTTTCTGCTTCTCCCATAAGCAAAACCCCATGAACCATCAACCATCAACATAATGCTACACTAGTCTCTAAAATCCTTGAGTTACAACTGCTTATTTATAAAATTAGTGAGGAGAAGAGACTGGCAAGTAATTCCCCTATGCCAGATTGAATGAATTAGTTTATATTTAAAGATATTACCTTCGAATTTTTATTCTCTCAAATAGCCTACAGTGTTACTTATACTTTTATAGGATTTTGTGGGGGACATAAGTATGCTGATACCTTGAATATAACCTTAAAAACATTAAAATAGGGGCTTCCCTGGTGGCACAGTGGTTGAGAGTCTGCCTGCGGATGCAGGGAACATGGGTTTCTGCCCCGGTCCGGGAAGATCCCACATGCCGCGGAGCGGCTAGGTCCGTGATGCATGGCCGCTGAACCTGTGCATCTGGAGCCTGTGCTCTGCAACGGGAGAAGCCACAACAGTGAGAGGCCCGCGTACCACAAAAAAAAAAAAAAAAAAAAGCATTAAAATAATAGGATAGTATTTTTATAAACTAATGGGTATTTATTATTTTCTTTTGTATTTTTCTTAACCTTTCTTTATCTATTAGAGAGCTTTCTTATTTTCATTTCAATTGATTATTATGTTTTAATAAATCACATTGGAAGTGAACTATTATAGCTTCAAAAGAAATTTATCAGTTTTTTGTTTTATATATGTCTTTTTTCCCATAATTTTCACTGGAAGTCCAGGCTATTTAATAAAACATTGACACATTAGTAGTCTATGAATTGCCATGCCCGTTTCTAATTGCTAGATTTCAAAATAATTCCATATTATATTTTTATTAATTCAATTGTTCATTGAATGAGTTGTTCAG
The DNA here is from genome assembly GCF_003676395.1 of Aethalodelphis obliquidens. NCBI lineage: Eukaryota > Metazoa > Chordata > Mammalia > Artiodactyla > Delphinidae > Aethalodelphis > Aethalodelphis obliquidens. The sequence continues at coordinate 23,256,034 of NW_020837946.1, read as the reverse complement.
AAATTCAAACCAACATTACATTTGATTTCCGTTAGTCGATACACTCTGAATGGTTGTAACTCACTTGCCTTGCAATCTTCATCTTATGAGGTTTAAAGTCATTGTGCACCATGCTCATTTTTTACAAATATAGTTGCAAATGGTCGTTAATCATTTATCAATCTCTGTTTTTTTTTCCCCAAATAATTCTTGTATTATAAAATGGAGTTTCTGATAGTGAGCATATACCAGAAGCCCATAAAACTACTCAGTTGATTCCTATGTTTTTCATACTCCATTTTAATTTTCTTTTACTTTTTATTTGGAAATCCATTTTTTCAAAGTTAAAAAAAATATGCAATCCAATTTTTCTCCTTCTCCTCTTTAGTTAAATATAATCATAAACGTGTAGTTAATAGATGCTGTAAAGGGTACATTTCAATACAGAGATCAGCATTATATGCTCCTCGTGGAAAGGAAAGGGAATTTTTAAATTACAAAAGAAAATCTTCCCTGGCAACACGATCCCAGATGGCTAGAAGTACACCCTTATTCTAAACACCCTACCTGACTTGAGCGTTATTATCTGCTTCCTGTACCATCATTCCCTTGAGTTCTACAGTCCAAATTAGACCTTGTGTGGCAGGCAGATGGTTTTCTTCCTCACACCAGAATTTATACTCCCTTTCCAGACCTGTGCTTTGTACTTGACATACCTGCTCTTGCTTAAGCAAAGACTGTGACCATGTGTGTTTTCCCAGTCTCCGTTTCTGTTTTCCAGTGGGCTTGTCTTTCTGTCTGTCTTGTCTCTTTCCTCATGACCCCATCTCACAACTATCTGTTTCTGCTCAGATGGTACATACCTGTTTGCAGGTCTGCTCTAGAACTTCCAACAGATACTGTTCAATTTACGAAAGGATGCAGTCCTGAAACTTAGGAAAATTCTGGTAGTGGTAATAACTGTATTTTCCCTTATAGTATTTTGAATTTAGTCATGAAAATATTCACCAAGCGTGTTTTAATCATCTTCACTTTATTCAAAGCTCTTTGGTTTCAAAAAAACAGAAACCCACCCAAAGCAGCTTAAATGTTTAAGGATACAAAAATGTTGTGGAAATGCATGAAATACAATTGGGCATTCTGGAGACAGACACTGAGATGTTGGAAGCCACTGAGTACAGAGATAATGACTCTTTGCCTTCCACTCTTCCTCTGGAACCACCGGCTCTCTTCTTCATCATTTCTTCTGTATATTTGCTTCAGTCTTCTCTGAGAAGAAGTATTTTTACTGTATATCTTGAGTGGGCTATTTTTCATACACTCTATAAAAAATATTCTCTTCATATAGGTATCTATATCAAGAAGGAATAATTTTTGTTTTCCTTTATAAAGGTTTTCTCTTTACTATTCTTTTTTTATAATCAATTTTCATGAACATTTAATCAATTTAACTCTATTTAGATTGAGTGCATTTGTATTTATCTACAAATGTAGATCTAAAATCTACAATTTTATGCACAACTTTTTATTAACATATACATTTTGTTAGTCCAAGTGATAAATTTAGAAATAAAATAACTGCTTCTCATTCTCCCTGGCTCTCCTCATCAACAACGTTTTATCTGTGATCTAATATTAATTGACATGACATCATCATCATGTATGACATCAAAATAAAAAGCACAGTTGTGCTACTGATCGTGATTTTACATAAATATCAGAAGATTGATGTTATTTATCTGAATACCCTTAAATATCCCATTACGTAGTTCCATGGAACAGTGTATCTAAGATTTAATAGTAATTGATGTTTCTAGATAATTTCCCCAAAGATTGTAATGATTCACAGCCCCAGCAACAGTGGATAGGGTGCCACTATTTTTTTTTTTTTTTTTTGCGGTACGCGGACCTCTCACTGTTGTGGCCTCTCCCATTGTGGAGCACAGGCTCCGAACGTGCAGGCTCAGTGGCCATGGCTCACGGGCCCAGCTGCTCCGCAGCATGTGGGATCTTCTCGGACCGGGGCACGAACCCGTGTCTCCTGCATCGGTAGGCAGACTCTCAACCACTGCGCCACCAGGGAAGCCCGAATGCCATTTTAAAAAAATCCTTGTCAGCATGCATGTTGTTGTTCATCAATTTTTTCCACTCAGAATGGAAAGTAATACATTGTTGTTTTAACTTCCTGGGTTGCTTTTCCCTTACTAATACTGAGATAGATCATGGTTTGACAACTATATTGATGATGTATCTCGTAGCCTATCACTGTTCTGGTTTTTGCCATTTAGCAATAAACTATGTAATTAAGCAAGCCTGTCTGTTATTTTATGGATTTCTTCCTGTTTTGCTTCATAAGACTCCTCCTTCTAATTCAAAGTAGCTTTTTTTTGGCATTTTACCTTTAAATATAAGAATGTTGCTCAGTTTTACAAATGAAGAAACAGAGACTTAGAAAGTTCAATAACATTGTTAATTAACTCTATATCTCTTTTTAATTAGTAATCATTTTTTGCTATATTTATCATAACTATTATAATAATATATGGTATCTGCTCTATTGAACATCTTTTATCAGATGCCTGGTAACCCTTTTCCCTCTTGCTTTTTAAAGGCCTTAATTGTTCTTTAGCAAGCAACACTTTTTAGCCATGTATTGTTGATCTCACTCCCAAGTCCAAATTGATATTGATTGGATTAAGCTAGTCATCACATCTTACTTCTTGCCCATTTGGAGTCAGTGGAATTCTAGGAAATGTTGCAGTGGGAGTGGGGAAGTAGCAAAAAAGAAGGCTTTCCGTGTTCCTCTTTTGTGGTGCTAAGATGTAAAGCATCTTCTGCCACCTTGTTATGACAATGGAAGCCAACTTTTGGATCTGATATTCAAAAGAATTATAGCTCAGACATAGAGGCTGTGATATGTGAAGTGTGAATCCAGCCCTACCCAAAGCTAGCCCTGTCAATGGACCTTTCAGTTAAGGAACTAAACAATTCCTTTAAACATTAAGCCATTTTCAAATGAGTCCTCTTCTCTCCTCTGTACATCATAAAAAGTCATCAAAGACATTCCCTAATTTTGGAAAATGTGAACTATGGAATGGAGACTCTCTTGCTTAAATGTTCTAACACAATCTGTCTTTTGAGTTTTCTTAATCTAAATTATATTATTATGTTTTATTTACAATATAAAAATCTTACCTTTTACTCTTAAAATAGTTTCAAAGAGAGAATAGGTGCTATGTACAGTCTATATATGGTACCTTTGATACTATCCAGAGAGTTGTCTAAGTCTTTCAACTTTATAGCTTAGATAATATGACTTTTCCTTCTCTACTGTATCCTCTTATTATTTTAACATCATCGTAAATCAAATGAATATGTCTTACCTTAATGCATAGGCTTATTTTTTAAATGGCCAAGTGTGCTGGGAAGAAAAAATTAGTTATTTTTAACAATTGTCCTCAAATTCTTCTTTATACAAAAGCATTCTCTAATTAGAAGGTTCCTGAGTATAGTCATCTCTCAATATCCACAGGGGATTGGTTCCAGGACCTTCTGAGGAAACCAAAATCGGCAGATGCTGAAGTTCCTTATATAAATGGTGTAGTATTTGCATATAACCTATGTGCGTTCTCGCATATACTTTATATCATCTCGACTACTTATAATAACTAATACAATATAAATGCTATGTAAATAACTGTAAATACAACGTAAATGTTATGCAAATAGTCTCCAGTGAGTGGCAAATTCAACTTTTGGCTTTTGGAACTTCCTGGAATTTTTTTCCCTAATATTTTCCATCAGAGTTTGGTTGACTCTGTGGATGTGGAACTTGAGGAGACGGAGGGCTGACTGCACAACTTTAGCCATGGCACATGAGGCCTGGAGGTCATGAACTGAAAGGGACAGGAGAACAAAGAGAGAGGTGAAACTGTGCTGTATCATAAGTTATAGTGATTGGAGATTGGGTTCAGGACCAAGAGAGAAGTGGAAAACAGGGAACCTTAAACAGGAGTTTTTGATAATCAGTTTCAAGTTGTTTTCTGTGCTAGATGAATGTATTTTGGAAAGGGCACTGGGTCCATAGAATGGCATGTTCAATGTATTGAAGTAAACTCAGTTGCAGGAGGTCATATGTGATTCCTGATAATATTGAAAATTATTTTTTCAGTGGAAGAGTAGGAACTTAGGTTACTTTCTGCTTACATTTTGGTAGGAGGGAACAGTGTTCTGCAATGAGTAAAATGTTCATTTTTATTTAGAAGTTCTTTCTTTAGGTACCAGGGACTAACTACATAAATAGGCAGAACTTCAATTTCTGGAAGCAATACTGTAAACATTATAACACTTAAATTTTAAAAAAATAGTATGAAAGTATAAATGGAAAAGGTACATTAACATTTATTAAACGTTATTTAGTTTATTATTTATGTTGAATGAATAGCTATGGTCATTTTAGCAAATTAAACCATTGTTTCTATATTTTATTTCTGTTATTTTAAGTATGAGTATTGTATATGCAACATAAAGTAGAGTGTGTTTTAAAATAAAAACCCAATATAGTGTATAGATATATAAATTAAATTGACTGTGCTATTTATTTACCAATAGTACATCTTCTCTGGAAAAACAGGCTTCTTTCCAGATGAGAAGAATCACATATCAACTTGTCAGTGAATGAAAAGTCTATATCTAGTTTTGAAAATAATTAGTTACACTGAATCTAAAACAAAAGTATATGACATACTGCTTAATATTTTCTCAAGTGTTTAACACTGTTGTCAATTTTCCTTCAAATGTTCATTGCAACTGCTCTTAGAAATATCAGTTGTGCTACAGTATTTTTCCAAATTCCTATTAAACCTTTTGGCCTTCTTTAGAAATAACAGATGGTAGAAAACCATGTTGCATTTTGTCCCTCAACTGCTTGTGTAGTGCTTTATATCTTGCTAAACCTTTATGCAAGACTGAAAATAAAAGGATTATGTCAGAGAAAACTAAGGAGTAAATGTTAATATTTTTTCAAATAGCTGAGGAGGAAAACACCATCTTGCCTGAAGTTTTGGTAACTAAATGTTAAAATACCTTCCCTACTGCCTTTTGCAAAGAAATAAATGGGTTTCTCTGTAAAGTTTTTTCCCTCAAAATTGATACTCCTTATGATCACTTGATTTCTTTTTTAAAGAATTCAAGTCAACAGTGAAAGAAGAAATTCTGTTGGAAAATCTGGATTTCTCTGCTTTTTTTTTTAAATGACGTGAAATATTTTGTAGAAACTATCAGATGTTAGCAATAATTTTAGGTTTAAAATGTGGCAGTAGATTATAAACAAGATGAGTGCAGACAGTTCCACACACCATTTGGCTAACTAAAGAAAAAAAAAACAACACCTGGCACTCTGACATTTTATGAAATATCATGGACTAATCTAATTGTAGAAATGTACATTTTAGTAAGATTATAATATTCTTGAAGCTAGGGATTATGTAATAGCCAAGTTCTGCTACCCCCGGTCACCCAGCCGAGTGCCCAGTCATCTAACATAGTTATTGACTAAATCTATTTGAATTGTTTTTATCCTGCTAGTAACTTACTCTTCATTGGAGTTTTTATATGATCAACATTTGAAGCCAACTTCTGGGAGATGAGGTTGGGTTACTGACCTGGGATCCTTCCAGCTGCAGTGGGAACAAACTTTGACTTGAATAGAAAATGGGAAAACAGCGATGAGGTTCAGAAGGAAATTGAGGTTGGGCTCAGAGCTGCCCAGGAAATCATATTTTAACAAATGATAAAGAAGAGAGAGCCCAAAGAGTCTTAGAGCAGAGAAAACTGCAGAATTCTTTGCTTATTATAGAAAGAAAGAAAAACCAACTAGACATGGGTGCAGAGCAGGCCTTTGAAGGGAGGATTGGGAAAAGGATATGATAAATCTAGGTGATATATTCATAGAGGAAGAAACCTGGCCATTTCAATAACTCATACATCAGGATTATTCACTGATGTCTTCACTTTAAGAATTTATTGGCGCTAAGAAATATATTTTAATTGTAATGAGTCCAAATAGCATGTGTTTGGGTATGTTGGAGGAGGCATGGCTAAAAGAAGCTCTTCTTGTTTTTTAATTTCTTAACTGATTAACAATAGCCTTTAAAGGACTTTTAAAATCCCCTGACTTTTATTTGTGAATGATGAAATAATTTTCAGAAGTATAAAGGCTTTGAAGACAACCAAATATGACCATATATTTCTTGCTAAACATATTAGTTTTATCCATTTAACTTATAGCATGTTTGGGGTTTTTTCCCCATTTTTAAGTGCATAATCTCTAAAATATAGCAAAGTTTATATTCTTGAAGAGGTAAAATACAATATCTGTCAAATCAATAATTTGCATAAGTTTAACCTTAACAAACAATTTTTGGAAGTGACAAAATTGTCAGAACTTAAACTTTGAGTTATGACTCTTGTCCATGATAAGGAAATAGTACCAAGCAAGATTAAAAAGGGCTTTTGAAACATTTATTACCTGCCCCCTATGTGTTCCATTGCTAGCTTCTAGGTATTCAAATATCAAAGGCTTGGTCCTTGACCTCCAGGAATTCATAGTAAGGGAAGATACTAACAACACAATTAAATGTTAAAGGCTATAAATGCAAATACAGGGGAGGAATTCCTACATCAGCCCCGGGGTGGAGTTAATCAGAGATAGTGTTTTGACAGGGTTGATTATTGAACTGATTATTTATAATTTAGTCCAGGATTTGTGGGTGGGTAGGGTGGTGGGAAGAAAGTGGATGATGATGAAAGGATGAAAATAAAAAGGGCTCTGTTTTAGAAAAACCTAAAAATGTAGAAAATCATATGTTATAGGAGAATTGCAAGAAACTGAATATGTTGAAACAAATCTTAGTTGTGGAAAAGATCCGAAAGAAATTAAATATTGTTAGAACAAAGTGTAAATGTGATAGATGAGGTTAAAGTGGTGGGCAGAGGCCAAATCACAATTGATGCTGTATGCTGTCCATAAAAAGGAGTTTGAACTTTGTAAATTTAACTTGGAGTTACTGATGGATTTTAAGAAAGGAACTGATGTGATGGCATACACTTTAGAAATGGGGATGGGTTAGAAATTGTTAATATTGGAGGCAAAGAGACAAGATGTAACAGAAATTCTAGTGAAAAGAAAGGAGATCCTTCACTAGGGTAACTGCTTTGGGGATGGAAGGGCCTAGACCAATTACAAAGGATTTGGTGGAGTAGAATCTAGATTCCATACGTAGAGTGAAGAAGAGGGAGAAGTCTTGGCATCCAGCTTGTTTCATTGAGTGGATGGTAGTTTCATTCCTTAAAATTAGGAGCATAATGAGGAAGACTGGACGGTGGGAGTGGGAGGACATATAATGAATTTAATGCCTGAAAAGTGACGATTACTAATAGAAAACTGGATGTACATCTGAAGGTGAGGAAGAATCAGCTTTGAAGATGTAAATTTGGGAGTCATGAAGTGTTCTTATGTTTATTCCTGTGTATTTCTGTTATTAGATTGGGAAAATTATTCTCCTGTGGGATTTTAAAATCATCCCCTGAGTAGTATGTGAAAGGGATTTTTTTGTTATTTGAGCAATATATTAAACATCAAAGGCACATGAATAATTTAAAATGGTTTCAGATAGTCCATTTTCTCCTTTTTATCTTTTTTAATAGAATATGTATATGTTGCCCATTACTTATCAGTCTAAAAGACACATCTTCATATGCTTATATTAACAGGAAATTGAATCTGAACCAGTACAATGAAGGCCTATAGTAATTTAATATGACAATGACTTAAACTGTTGGAAAACTTTAAAATTATTTTTAAGCAAAACACCAGCCACCTCATATATTTGTGATTTTTTTTGCAAAAAAATTCAAAAATACAACAGAAGGACATTGTGCTATCCATTCTGAGAAACTACAATTGAATAGGAAAGTATCAGAAAGTACAATCAGGTTTATATCAAAGTTCTTACATGGTATAAAAATGATGGTTTAGAAAAATAAGTTCAAATTTAAGTGATAAGCTAATCAAATATTTCTTGAAATGGAAAGCCTTATTGCTGATAATGATTTTTCTCAAATATTATTTATTAGGTTTTATAGAAAAATAAACAAAAAGTATAGTAAATTGTTTACCAGATTCAACCATACCCTTGTGAACCAAAAGGAAAGAATAACATAGAATACTTACTTGATTATGTTCATGTGTAAAGTTTCCTCAGTTGTGTTGGGCTAATGTAGATTGACCAAACTTCTCCAAAATAGCAGAAAATTAGATCACAGTGTGGATGAGCAAACAAATATCTCTGCATTATGACTTTATATAACCAATAGCATAAATGTACCCTCATAGTTGAAATAATTTGTCTACAATTCACTTGGCTAAATATTTGTAGGTATTGGTAAACAAATGGAAGATACTAATTTTTCAATTCAGTTAAAAGATTTATAAATTTTAATTAACTATCAAAGTTCACTCCTATTTCCTTCCAATATTGCACCTTGTAAATTGCTCCAGATTTTGTACACAAATTGGAGCAGATGGGACCATGACTGTAGCTCTGACTGTGGCAAATCAAGTTTCTTTAGCCATTTCCTGTGCCAGGATAGGCCCCACTTTCCATCTTTCCTTCCCCAAAGAGCTCTACCACAGCTTCATCATTCCCTGAGAATAATTTCCCTTGAACATGGGGAGTGCTGGGTGCTCTTTTGAGTTTACAAATTCTGTCATCTGTACTTTAGGAGTGATAGTATTTCCTCCCATTCTTTTTCAGATCTGCACAGTTATGAATCATCTGAAAGTATCAATGTTCCTATGCTAATCTTCAACCCAAATTGATAGTCAAAAAATATATATATATATATATAAAACATGTAAAAAGGTCAAGGAATTTGCTATGAAAACATGCTGGAAAATGGCTCGTTTCTTTACAAGCTAAAACACCTAAATTCTAACAATTTTTCAATATAACTGTACTTTTTTTTTCTGCATCTGGTCATCTTTATCTTCCAGGCTTAGGAAACTATAAGATCTGTCACGTCAGCTGTATTACATTCTAGAGCACATGCTTTAAAATCAAATCACTGGTGCTTCCCTGGTGGCACAGTGGTTAAGAATCCACCTGCCAATGCAGGGGACTCAGGTTCGAGCCCTGGTCAGGGAAAATCCCACATGCTGCAGAGCAACTAAGCCCATGCGCCACAACTACTGAGCCTGCGCTCTAGAGCCTGCGAGCCACTACTACTGAAGCCCGCGGGCCTAGAGCCCATGCTGCGCAACAAGAGAAGCCACCGCAGTGAGAAGACCCTGCTGGATGCGATTAGAGAAAGCCTGCACGCAGCAACAAAGACACAATACAGCCAAAAATAAATAAATAAAATAAATAAATTTATTTAAAAAATAAAATCAATTCCCTATCCGCTTATTTTAAGGAAAGATCATTTAATTCTCTCAAATGACCCTGTTTTAAAAATTTAGAGTCACTGATACTTTTAGGTATACTTCCTTTTTTTTAAAATAGATTTTTATTGGAGTATAATTGCTTCACAATACTCTGTTACTTTCTGTTGTACACCAAAGTGAATCAGCCATATGCATACATATGTCCCCATATCCCCTTCCTCTTGAGCCTCCCTCCCATCCTCCCTATCCCACCCCTCTAGGTCATTGCAAAGCACTGAGCTGATCTCCCTGTGCTATGCCACAGCTTCCCACTAGCTAACTATTTTACGTTCGGCAGTATATATATGTCGATGCTACTCTCACTTCACTCCAGCTTCCCCCTCCCACCCCGTGTACTCAAGACCATTCTCTATGTCTACATCTTTATTCCTGCCCTGCAATTAGGTTCATCAGTACCATTTTTTTTTTTTAGATTCCATACATATGTGCTAGCATACGGTATTTGTTTTTCTTTTTCTGACTTACTTCACTCTGTATGACAGACTCTAGGTCCATCCACCTCACTACAAATAATTCAATTTCATTTCTTTTTATGGCTGAGTAATATTCCATTGTATATATATATATGCTACATCTTCTTTGTCCATTCATCTGTCGATGGATGTTTAGGTTGGTTCCATGTCCTGGCTATTCTAAACAGTGCTGCAATGAACATTGTGGTACATGTCTCTTTTTGAATTATGTTCTCAGGGTATATGCCCAGTAGTGAGATTACTGGGTCATATGGTAATTCTATTTTTAGTTTTTAAGGAACCTTCATACTGTTTTCCATAGTGGTTGTATCAATTTACATTCCCACCAACAGTGCAGGGGGGGTTCCCTTCTCACCACACCCTTTCCAGCATTTATTTTTTCTAGATTTTTTGATAATGGCCATTCTGACCAGCATGAGGTGATACCTCATTGTGGTTTTGATTTGAATTTCACTAATAATTAGTGATGTTGAGCATCTTTTCACATGCCTCTTGGACATCTTTATGTCTTCCTTGATGAAATGTCTATTTAGGTCTTCCTCCCATTTTTTAACTGGATTGTTTGTTTTTTTGATATTGAGCTCCATGGGCTGTTTGTATATTTTGGAGATTAATCCTTTGTCTGTTGTTTCATTTGCACATATTTTCTCCCATTCTGAGGGTTGTCTTTTTTATGGTTTCCTTTGCTGTGCAAAAACTTTTAAGTCTCATTTGTTTACTTTTATTTTTATTTCCATTACTCTAGGAGGTGGGTCTAAAAAGATCTTGCTGTGGTTTATGTCAGAGTGTTTTTTCCTCTAAGAGTTTTATAGTGTCTTGTCTTATATTTAAGTCATTAATCCATTTTGAGTTTATTTTTGTATATGGTGTTAGGGAGTGTTCTAATTTCATTCTTTTACATGTAGCTGTTCAGTTTTCCCAGCACCACTTATTGAAGAGGCTGTCTCTTGTCCATTGTATGTTCTTGCCTCTTTTGTCATAAATTAGGTGTCCACATGTGTGTGGGTTTATCTCTGGGCATTCTATCCTGTACCATTGATGTATATTTCTGTTTTTGTGCCAGTACCATACTGTCTTGATTTCTGTAGTTTCGTGATATAGTTTGAAGTCAGGGAGCCTGATTCCTTCAGCTCCGTTTTTCTTTCTCAAGATTGTTTTGGCTATTCGGGGTCTTTTGTGTTTCCATTCGAATTACAAAATTTTTTGTTCTAATTTTGTGAAGAATGCCATTCATAGTTTGATGAGGATTGTATTGAATCTATAGATTGCTTTGGGTAGCATAGTCATTTTCACAATATTGATTTTTCCAAGAACATTGTATATTTCTCCATCTGTTTATGTCATCTTTGTTTTCTTTCATCAGTGTTTTAGAATTTTCTGAGTACAAGTCTTTGACCCTCTTAGACAGGTTTGTTCCTAGGTATTTTATTCTTTTCGTTGCAGTGGTAAATGGCAGTGTTGCCTTAATTTCTCTTTCTGATATTTTGTTGATAGTGTATAGGAATGCCAGAGATTTCTGTGCATTAACTTTGTATCCTGCAACATTACCAAATACATTGATTAGCTCTAGTAGTTTTCTGGTAGCATCTTTAGGATTTTCCATGTATAGTATCATGTCATCTGCAAACTGTGACAGTTTTTCTTCTTTTTTTTTACAATTTGTATTCCTTTTATTTCTTTTTCTTGTCTGATTGCCATGGCTAAAACTTCCAAAACTATGTTGAATAAGAGTGGCAAGAGTGGACATCCTTGTCTTCTTCCTGATCTTAGTGGAAATGCTTTCAGTTTTTCACCATTGAGTATGATGCTTGATGTGTGTTTGTCATATATGGCCTTTATTGTGTTGAGGTAAGTTTCCTCTATTTTCCCCCATTTTCTGGAGAGTTTTTATCATAAATGGGTGTTGAATTTTGTCAAAAACTTTTTCTGCATCTATGGAAATGATCATATGGTTTTTATTCCTTAATTTGTTAATGTGGTGTGTCACATTGATTGATTTTCATATATTGAAGAATCCTTGCATCCCTGGGATAAATCCCACTGATCATGGTGTGTGATCCTCTTAATGTGTTGCTGGATTCTGTTTGCTAGTATTTTGTTGAGGATTTTTGCATCTATGTTCATCAGTGATATTGGTCTATAATTTTCTTTTTTTTGTGATATCTTTTTCTAGTTTTGGTTATCAGGGTGATGGTGGCTTCGTAGATGATTTTGGGAGTATTTCTCCCTCTGCAATATTTTGGAAGAATTTGAGAAGGATCGGTGTTGGCTCTTCTCTAAATGTTTGATAGAATTTGCCTGTGAAGCCATCTGGTCCTGGACTTTTGTTTGTTGGAAGATTTTTAATTACTGTTCCAATTTCATTACTTGTGGTTGGTCTGTTTATATTTTGTAATTCTTCCTGGTTCAGTCTTGGAAAATTGTACCATTCCAAGAATTTGTTCATTTCTTTGTTGTTGTCCAATTTATTGGCATATAGTTGTTTGTAGTAGTCTCTTATAATCCTTTGTATTTTTGCAGTGTCAGTTGTGATTTCTCCTTTTTCATTTCCAATTTTATTGATTTCTGTCCTCTCCCTTTTTTTTCTTGATGAGTCTGGCTAAGGGTTTATCAATTTTGTTTATCTTGTCAAAGAACCAGCTTTTAGATATATTGATCTTTGCTATTGTTTTCTTCATTTCTATTTCATTTATTTCTGCTCTGATCTTTATGATTTCTTTCCTTCTACTGACTTTGGGTTTTCTTTGTTCTTCTTTCTCTAGTTGTTTTAAGTGTAGGGTTAGATTGTTTATTTGAGATTTTTCTTATTTCTCGAGGTAAGATTGAATTGCTATAAACTTCCCTCTTAGAACTGCTTTTGCTGTGTCCTGTAGGCTTTGGGCCATTGTGTTTTCATTGTCATTTGTTTATATGTATTTTTTTTGTTTCTTCTTTGATTACTTCAGTGATCTCTTAGTTATTTAGTAGCACACTGTTTAGACTCCATGTACTTGTGTTTTTTACAGTTTTTTTTTTTCCTGTAATTGATTTCCAATCTTATAGTATTGTGGTCAGAAAAGATGCTTGATACAATTTCAGTTTTCTTAAATTTTCCGAGGCTTGACTTGTGACCCAAGATGTGATCTATCCTGGAGAATGTTCCATGTGCACTTGAGAAGAAAGTGTATTCTGCCACTTTTGGGTAGAATGTTATATAAATATCAATTAAATATATCTGATATATTGTGTCATTTAAAGCTTGTGTTTCTTTATTTATTTTCTGTTTGGATGATCTGTCCATTGGTGTAAGTGGGGTGTTAAAGTTCCTTACTATTACTGTGTTACAGTCAATTTCTCCTTTCATGGTTGTTAGCATTTGCCATATGTGTGGAGGTGCTCCTATGCTGGGTGCATAAACATTTATAATTGTTATATCTTCTTCTTGGATTGATCCTTTGTTCATTATGTAGTGTCCCTCCTTATCTCTTGTAACAGTCTTTATTTTAAAGTCTATTTTATCTGATACAAGTATTGCTACCCCAGCTTTCTTTTGATTTCCATTTACATGGAATATCTCTTTCCGTCCCTTCACTTGCAGTCTGTATGTGTCCCTAGGTCTGAAATGGGTCTCTTGTTGACAACATATATATGGGTCTTCTTTTTGTATCCATTCAGCCAGTCTGTGTCTTTTGGTTGGGGCATTTAACCCATTTACATTCAAGGTTATTACTAATATGTATGTTCCTATTACCATTTTATTAATCATTTTGGGTTTGGTTTTATAGGTCCTTTTCTTCTCTTATATTTCCCACTTAGAGAAATTTCTTTAGCATTTGTTGTAAAGCTGGTTTCGTGGTGCTGAATTCTCTAAGCTTTTGCTTGTCTGAAAATCTTTTGACTTCTCCATCGAATCTGAATGAGATCCTTGCTGGGTAGAGTAATCTTGATTGTAGGCTTTTTCTCTTTCATCACTTTAAGTATATCGTGCTGCTCCCTTCTGGCCTGCAGAGTTTCCACTGAAAAATCAGCTGATAACTTTCTGGGGATTCCTTTGTATGTTTTTTTTTTCCCCTTGCTGTTTTTAATATTTTTTCTTTGAATTTAATTTTTGTTAGTTTGATTAATATGTGTCTTGGTGTGTTTTTCCTAGGGTTTATCCTGTATGGGACTCTCTGTGCTTCCTGGACTTGGGTGATTATTTCCTTTCCCATGTTAGGGAAGTTTTTGACTATAATCTCTTCAAATATTTTCTCAGACCCTTTCTTTTTCTCTTCTTCTGGGACCCCTATAATTTGAATGTTGGTGAATTTAGTGCTGTCCCACTAAGAATCCCACTGAGATTGTCTTGAATTCTTTTCATTCTTTTTCCTTTTATCTGCTCCTTGGCAGTTATTTCCATCATTTTGTCTTCCAGCTCACTTATTCATTCTTCTGCCTCAGTTTTTCTGTTATTGATTCTTTCTAGTGTATTTTTCATTTCAGTTATTGTGTTGTTCATCTCTGTTTGTTTGTTCTTTAGTTCTTCTAGACCTTTGTTAAACATTTCTTGTATTTTCTCAGTCCGTGCCTCCATTCTATTTCTGAGATTCTGATCATCTTTACTGTCATTACTCTGAATTCTTTTTCAGGTAGATTGCCTATTTCCTCTTCATTTATTTAGCCTTGTAAGTTTTTACCTTGTTCCTTCATCTGTGACATATTTTTTTGCTGTCTCTTTTTTTTTTAGTGAGTGGGATTGTGTTCCTGTCTTACTGGTTGTTTGGCCTAAGGCTTCCAGCACTGGAGTTTGTAGGCTGTTGGGAAGAGCTGGGTCTTGGTCCTGAGACGAGGAGCTCTGTGAGACCTCACTCTGATGAATATTCCTTGGGGTCTGAGGTTCTTTATTAGTCCAGAGTTTTGGACTCAGAGCTCCCACCTCAAGAACTTCGGTCCAACCCCTGGCTTGTGAACCAAGATCCCGCAAGCCGCATGGGGTGGCAAAAAAATAAAAAGAGAACAATAACAAAGTAAAAAATAAAATTAGACTAGGAAACTGACAGATATGTTAGAAAGAATATCAAAATAAAGATATAGATGAATCAACAACCAGAAGGTACATCAGTACCAAAATAGTAAAAAAAAAGGAGGGAAAAGGAAAAAAAAACAACAGTGGGGAGGAAAAGGCCTTGGCTGTGGAGAGCTGGGCCTAAGCAAGGGTGAGGTTTGGGTGGTGGTCAGGACCTGTGCTTAGGACCTACATTGCTGTAAAAGGCCCTGGGGGCTGTGGTGGGTCGGGTGTAGGCTCAAGGAACAGAGGGGGCTCAGTCGTGACCCCACCCCTGGTCTCAGAGGGCAGGGGACCTCACCTGGGAGCCCAGCAGGCTTCCTGGGTTCCAGTGGGTGGGACAATCGCCCTCTGCTCTCCTGCTCCTCCCAGAGGGCCCCTCCTGCCTGCCTCTCTCGATCTTCCCATCCTCCCTCTTATGCCCCCAAGGACTCACTCAGCCTGGGGGGACTTTGGTGGGGGTGGGTACCTCCCGGGAGCTCAGCAGGCTCCCCGTGCCCTTGCCTGAGTGGGAGGGGCAAACGCCTTCCACTCCTCTTCCTCTTCTCCTGGAGGGCCCCTCGCACCTGTCTCTCCTGGTCTCCCCAGCCTCCCTCCTGTGCCCCAAGGACCCACGCAGCGGGGGAGGAGGGTTCTTGGAAGGCAGGGGACCAGCCTGAGAGCTCATCAAGCTCCCCGGCCAGAGTGGGTGGGGCAATCGTCCACTCCTCTCCAGCTCCTGCCGGAGGACCCCTTTAACTTGCCTCTTCTGATCTCCCTGGCCTCCCTTCTATGCCCCCAGGATGCACATGGGCTGGAGAGGGCTTTGGAGGGGCAGTATCGGCCTGGGAGCTCAGCAGGCTCCCCAGCCCGAGTGGGCCTGGTGATGGCCTCTGCTCCTCTCTCGCTCTTCACAGAGGGTCCCTCCCATCCGTCTCTCCTGATCTCCCTGGTCTCAGGGGCGCAGATCCTGTCTGGCCTCCGCTTCTCCTTCCCTCTCAGTACGTCCTACCGGTTCACTTGGGGGTTCCTCTCATCTCCTTGGGTATCAGGGTCCCCCATCAGTGGCCGACAGGTGCCCTAGTTGTGGGGAGTTGCTGACTCTGCATCTCCCACACCGCAGGAGACTCCACCCTCTTAGGAATATTTCTGCCCAAATTCTTGTTTCTGTGTTCCTTGCCAGTATCAATAAGTAATAAGAATTATATAATTTTTTTTTTTTTTTGCCGTACACGGGCCTCTCACTGTTGTGGCCTCTCCCGTTGCAGAGCACAGGCTCCGGATGTGCAGGCTCAGCGGCCATGGCTCACGGGCCTAGCCGCTCCTCAGCATGTGGGATCTTCCCAGACCAGGGCATGAACCCATGTCCCCTGCATCGGCAGGCGGACTCTCAACCACTGTGCTACCAGGGAAGCCCCAGAATTATATAATTTTTAGTGATATGTTCCAAGGAAGAAAATGCCACTAACATAATAAACCATGAGGGTCAAAATTAGGGATGGAATTCCAATATATATTATAAAATTTAGCAGTTAATCAATTTCTATTGTTTTTACATTTAATATGCAATTTTAAAAGATTAGCACATTTAAAATTGCTTGCTCCATATCTCTCATTTATGTGTGAAATTTTATTTATATTAAAGAAATTAATGCAAAGAAAAAGGTTCCATCTTTACAATATTGGGACCTAAAAATAAAAAAAAGAAAGGATCTCTAGTTCCAGAAGTATGAAATGGATCTATGCTTTCCTCTGGATACTGAAGTGTCACTATATAAAATCTATAAACAATCACATGCACACATATACATAAATACATAATCATTAAAATGGGTCTACCTGCTTTACTCATGTGTAAAATGAATACCCTTACAAAGGACCTCTGATTGAATCTAGTCTAGTATTTTAACTTTCTATTAGGAAAAGTTAAGACATTTATAATTCCATATACTAATATTTGTTCTGAAGTATTTGCTTTAAAATAAAACATTTTATAATAAAGCTACATACTCAATAAGTCACTATTGGTTGAAAAATGCAAATACATTTAACAAATTAAATAATTAAATATATATGTCTTTGCCCTGTCCCCTGATGTTCAATATTCTGGAAAGCATCTGGCAATCTTAACAATGAGGATAAATAGACTAGATGACTCCTTAGTCCCTTTTAGCTTTAACGTTTTTATGGAGGCCTGTGTGAAGTCCCTCTTCAAAGAAGGATCTTCAGTGCAGATTAGAAATGATGTCCGTGTCTGATCTACAAGAAGGGAGGAAGTTCAGAGTTTGAATGGGGCCAATGAAGCTCCTTGCTGGGCAACACAGAGCAAGCAATTTGAGGTTGTTGATGTGAGTGAATCTCTAAAATGGAGTAACCACTTTGTCACTCTGAGTGTACTGTTCTTATAACAGAGACCCTTTCTCCCTTTTCTTCTTCCTGATAGAAGGCAGTTCTTCTAACAGACAAGTATAATATATTGTAATTTATGTTAATGATTTCAAAAACTATATTAATCTTCACTTTAATAATTACCACTCCCATCACCACCTCCATGTTTTTCTGAATTTTCTGTATCCCTGCTTTGATCTGACTAGAGGAAAGCAGTTTCAGTCCAATTTTCTTCTACTTCTAGAAAGCACCTAATTTACCCATTTTTCCTTCAAAGATTAGCTAGCCAGTGTCTTTTCTTGGAAGCCTCCTCAGAAATAAGAAAACCTGATGTAATGCATTTGGAGCCCTATTTCATGGCATACGTGCTTCTGGTTATTTTAGTGTGCGACTCCTAATACCCCTCTCAGATATAACACTGTGTTTTCCTCTGGGTCCATGTCCTTTCCTCACCCCTAACCAGATCCCGCATACTAAGATGCAGTGTTGACCTCAGTCAAATTCATGGAATCACAATCACAACTTTGATAATTTTGGAAACTGCCTTTTTCCTTCTTCCTTTATTTTCCTTCGTATCATCTATGTCTCACTTCTGCTCATGAACTCTTAACATGACTTGGCTTTTAAGTTAACAATATACTTTAAAATATTGCAGCATTTTAAGTATTTGTGACATTTTTACTTTCAAAATTCAAATAATGTGAATTTTGTTTATAGTTGTATATTTCTTGAAGATTTGCCTCAATGTTTAAGTCCTCTTATTTGCCAGGGAAAAAAGTTTTCTCTGGAATTCTTCAGAATGATTTCCTTCTCTTTTCTAGATCAGCTTATTTTTCTGCATGCCCAATTAGCTAATGGTTGTGCGCTAACCAGAGAATCAAAGTAGACTTCACTTACTTCAGCACTTCCTCTACATCTTATCAAATACCAATTCCCGTGCCTTTGATTCATACACATTTTTCAACGCATCACCTTCTTTCTGTCTCTACTGGCACTGCTGCAGATCAGACCCTCATGTCATATCTATCTCACACAGATTATTTCAGAGGGGTCTTTTACCTCTTCACCTTCAACCGTTCTCCTTCTTCTTCAGTCTAATCTCTGCTTTCCATGTAGTGGTATCTATCTCATGGATCTTTCTTCTAAATAAAATCTCTTGGAGTACTCCGTGATCTACAGGTTTAAGTCCAGATTCCCCGGAATCACGTATAAAGCCTTCTGTGACCTGGAGATGAGCTAATACAAGATGGCTCCTCCCTACACTTTGTGCTTCATTACAAGCCTCATGTTTCATTACAAGAAAAGTCCTTCCCAATGATCATGTTGTTTCATGCTTTTGTGTATTTTCTCTATTCATCTTGTAAATCTCATTGCTTCCTGAAAATTTTCCCATGTCCCTTTGGGTTCACTAAGTGATCCCTCTTCTGGGCCCCCAATAAATATTACTGTAATTAATTATTTTACATTTCTGTCTGCTTCAGTCCTTGAAGCAGGGACTTGCAGGTATGTATCTGGGACCTGATAGGACCAGACACATAGGAGATAATCAACAGAATGTTTGTTAAAATGAACCAAATTGAACTTTTCCATTCAATACTTAAAACCTTCATTTTGAATATATATGTTGTTTTAAAGTATGTTCTCCAGTGTTTTAATGTACATCTTTGTGTCTGAATAGAATAACATAAAGATTGTAATGATTTTGGAATTCACTTAATAGTGTAATAACCATAGCCATGTCTGTCTGTCTGTTTATCTGTGTATGTATGTATGTATCTATCTGTGTAATTAGTTCAAGGCTTTAGAGGACTCTGGACTTTTGACAGTCAATGTTTGACAAATTATAAATGTAAATCTACTGTTGAATAAAGATAATACATGAGTTTCCTGAGGGGGAAAATACATTTTAGATGATAATTTAGAAACATATATAATTTACCTTTTGAAGTGTGCAAATAATAAGCTGCTATTCCATCAAAAATAAGAATAACAAACTCAAAAGAATTCACATTCTCGCCTATGAACTTCTCTTATATCCAACATCATTCAATTAATTAAAACTCACTGGGATATTGTGGTGAAAAATTTAACATTATGTGGTTACTTCCATTAATAACATCATTGTTTTTTGTCAAGTTTAATAACAATTGAGTTTATCCAGCTGGAAAAATTTAGACAAAGACAAATAGACAGGTAACTCCTTATTGTCAATTAGCTTAAGAAGAAATGCAGTTTTTCTTTCATCGTATATCAAACTTGACATATTTTTTACTTTTAATTTTACTTTAAAATGTTTTATGTGATAGCTGTGAGAAGTTTAGATAATTTAAATTTAAGGTAGTTATAGAGCTAATAGCTTTAGAATTTTCCTGTTACACCACATAAAGTTTTTGTACTATCTATAAAGTCATACAACACTTGAGTAGAAACAAGTATTTCTAGGCATTGAATAAATTATATTGCTGTTTCAAGTAACATAGTGGACTTAAAATTCCAACTAGGCCAACAAATATTAGAATTTAAACATTCTGAGGTTTGTTTTACTACATTCCCTGGAAATATTAATCAAGTAATCCTCATATGTAAATGGCAGAAATGTGTCGTGCAAATTAGATGGCAATTTTTATTAAAATTAACAGTATTTATTCTGCAAGTTATTGCATTCATTATTCAATAATATATTAAAATATACTCTGATCACCATTGTGTACTTCATCAATGTGCTTTTGTGCTTCATTAATTAGCAGCTGACTGAAAGTTAATGTTCATCAGTCTCCTCAAGAAAAATCATTTGTTATTCAATGCCAAATCACAAAATATTATAAATTACCAGCAACATTTCTTTATTTTACTTCTTCTTATAGCACATTCAAAGATCAAACTGGTAGTACATCAGATAAATAGAATAATACATTTTAATTTAATAAGCAAAAGGCCAGGCACATTTCTCTATGGGGAATAATATCTCCTTGATTGAGAGCAGAAGGAGGTTGTAAGCTTTTGGGTAATGGTACAGAGTTTTTTAGGCTGATTTGAACCCTGAATCATTGTGTATTCTTGTCTCTCTTGGGAAATCTAACTTATTTTAAAATTTTGGTTTCTTTAGGGCACTTAAGGATGAAATTTTATTAAATAGCATTTTACGTTTCCATTTATGCAGACGAGTCGGTTGTAACGTTTACTTCAGATCACACTACTGCTGCTTCAGAACATACTCACTTTTGAGTAAAATCCTGAAAATATGAGATTGAAATCCTTTAACTCTGAGGCCTCTCTCTGACCTAAATTTCAGATCATGTTTTTAGGACTGACAATTAAGAATATGATTAAACAAATTTTCAAATGAAAACAACTGAAGTGCAAAATTTTAGTAATTTTTGGATGCTCACTTACATATTTTTAAATTTTTTAATAAAATTTTTATTGGAGTATAGTTAATTTAAATAAAATGTTATATTAATTTCTGCTGTACAGCAAAGTGAATCAGTTATACATATATCCATTCTTTTTTAGATTCTTTTCCCATATAGGCCATTACAGAGTACTGAGAAGAGTTCCCTGTGCTATATGGTAGGTCCTTATTAGTTTTCTATTTTATACATAGTAGTGCATATATGTCAGTCCCATTAAGGATTCTAAGAGGTACCAGTAATCCTAATGGGTTGTTTAGTATTGGAAGCTAAGGAAAAGGAGATTTATGAAAGTCAGAGGTACAGAGTGAGCTTTGAGATAGGTGTATACCAATTGTGGAAGCAGTGCAGCTTGATATACTAGTTAATGTTATCAGACCTTTGAAATTAAATACATTTCCATCAATCTGATTCCATCATCACTAAGCAAACTTCTGATTATTTGACACCCCTCTTAATTTCTTTCCTTGCAGAGAGAATGTGTGGTCAGCTAAACAATGGCTAGCCAGTCTTCCCTGTTATGAAAGGGCTGGAGGTTGCAAAAGCATTTTGCTGAGACTTGTGAAAATAAAATGGCCAGAATGGAAATACGAGATATTACTTTTCAGCACTCAAATAGTTGACTTTTTAAAGAGGCAAAAACTGATATGAGAATCTGCCTCAGAAGTAAGCAATGTT
Organism: Aethalodelphis obliquidens; assembly: GCF_003676395.1. NCBI lineage: Eukaryota > Metazoa > Chordata > Mammalia > Artiodactyla > Delphinidae > Aethalodelphis > Aethalodelphis obliquidens. The sequence continues at coordinate 23,234,599 of NW_020837946.1, read as the reverse complement.
GCCCTAGGTTTTCCAAACTGAAGATGGCAATTCAGTAGAACCTTACTCACTGAAGAAATTTTGGTACCCAAATTCTGATTTGTATTGAAGAGATTCATTCATTCATCCATATGTTTATTCATTTGTTAATTTAACACATAATTACTGCATACATTTTTGATCAAGGCACTTTGCTGGTCACTGGGGATACTGTGTTAGCTATACATTCCAGATCTCTGTCCTTATGGAGCTTATAGTCTACTTATAACATATGTAGATATAGTTGCCATATATTTTTATGACTTTCTCTATATCCTTAATTTACCTGAGTCCTTGTTCTTGCTAGCTACAGTTCTACAAACATGAGAATATTTTTAAGAACTTATTTCACACAGTTATAAAAGGTACACTGAATCGCATTGCTAAAATCACGTGTTACACAGTTTCTAAATTCTAGAAATTTGCTACATGTTGACATTTTAATTAAAAATTTTATTTTGATCTATTAGAATTTCTCTTTTCTTTTTCTAAAGTTAATTTACTTCAGTATTACTTTTGGCCAATTATATGTAGTAACTAAAGTCCATGAGCTTTGTTTCTCTGAAATTTTGACAAATATTACTATTTTATTTAATAAACAGAAAGGTATTATTACATGTTATGCAAATTATTTTCATCAAATAGTTTTCAAATACTAGTACTAATAACAATATTTTATGTACACTGAGTGGCTCTAAATGCCTTTTGAGATAATCAAATTAATCTTTGTCAATAATGCATCAAGAAATATGGTATTGGTTACAGGAACAAGGCTGCCTGATGCCAGGTTCACTGGAGTATAAAATTCAGAATACTCAGCATCACTGGGAAGAATTCCAAATGATTGGAAACTGTGAAACCAATTGACTTCTGAGACTTAAATGAAAGGTTATAAGAATTAGCTGAACTATTCTAATGAATTACTTCTTTTATGTTCTATACTAAAATTTTTGTTCAAAGGAAAATTTTCAGACTAAAGTCAATCAAGATCTCAAATGAACTAAGAAAGGCAGAGTTTCACATACTTTCTGTTGTTTTGTTTTGTGTAGGGGTGTGCTGACATGTTTTGGTAATGGGTCCTAAATTGAAACATAACATGTCATCGTGTTACATAAACTTTGATGGGAAAACAAACTCTGTAGACAACCTGCTTACTTATTGCCTTTGAATATGAAATATTTGAGTCAAAAAGTTGACCTTTAGAAAGTATTATCTTTATGTTATCTAAATTGAGCAAATGTGTATTAGGAAAGGTTATGTCTCTTCAGTGTCATTCTTTTATATTCTCAAATACTTATGATCTATTTATTTGTTCTTTAAGAAGATATGGCCCCAAGTAAAATATTAATTTCAGAATTTAAAGACTCAGTTAACAAATATAATTTTAAAGCTCAGTTTACTTGTAATAAGGTGAAAACGTAAATAGCCTGATGATTACAGAATGAAGGAAAGGTGGAACAGTTATTAAGAAAATATTTCTGAAGGGCTGTATAAGAATTGTATACTTCTTCTTGTCTTCTCTCTTAAATATCTACTGTAGATTAGTTATAATTCCAAACTGTTCGTAGGCTCATTGAAGTAGATTATTGGCAAACAGTTTATGCTTAAATTTTCTTTCTCTTTTATATTTTTCCTTTAATTTTCGATATGATCTTACATAAAACATTACAATAACTGGATAATCTTCATAGTTTCTTAGCCAGTTCCCCTTTCCCCAACTCTCCATCCCAAGAGTCATGTGTTATAGTTATGGTTCTCTGGAGAATCAGAACCCATTGAAGATACCTGTATATAGTTTATTTATAAGGAATCAAGATCCGCATTCAGCAAGCTGGAGACACAGGAGAGCCAATGCTATAATTCCAGTCTGAGTCTAAAGGTCTGAGAAACAGGTGAACCTATAGTAGAAGTTCTAATATGGGTCTAAGACTGAAGGCAGTATAAGATCCATGACTGATCTCAAAGATAGTTAGGCAGAGAGAGCTAAAAGCCTTTTGTTCTAGTCAGGCATTCAATAGACTGGATGAGGCCCAACCATGTTGAAGTGGGCAATCTGTTTTATTCAATCTAGAAATTTAAATGTTAACCTCATGCAGAAACCAGATATAATGTCTAACCAAACAGACATTTAACCCAGTCAAATGATGCATAGGATTAACTATTACAAGTCCTACGTATACACATGGACACACAGACACACACACACACAGACACACACACAGACACACACACACGCTGCAGTTTGGATTTGCAATATTCTATTCTAGTTTCTTCTTCTTCCCCAAGGAAGGCTATAGAATCTTGAGAATTTTCCAAATTTTCAGTTATGAATCCCTGCACCTTCTTTTATCACTTCCTTTTTCCTAAGTGATGCAAAACCATCAAGGTTAGAATTAATACTATTCTGACTTCAATGAACATGTGTTAGTTTTGCCTTTATGAACGTTAAATGAATGTAATTGAATAGTGTCCTTGTGGTATATGGTTTCCTTCACTTAACACAGTGTTTCTGAGATTTATCCATGTTGTTATATGGACATTGATAATTATTTTTAGTGTTTAGTAGCTTTCCATTATATAAATATACCACAATTCTATCAAAAGGCATTTATGTTCTTTTTAGTTTTTATAATGCATAAAGCTGCTGTGAACATTCATGTATGTGTGTTTTTGGTGAAAATATGCTAGATAATAGGGGAGATATATGTTCAGGTTTAGTAGATATTACTAAACTGTTTTCCAAAACGGTTGAACAAATTTATAATCCCAGAAACAATGTAACAGAATTCTATTTACTTCACATTTTTTGCCAGAAGTTGATATTGTTATTCCTCTTGATTATAGATTTTTTGTTAATGTATATTGATATTTTAATTGAGATTTTCTGATAATGATTTGAGCACTCTTTTATACATTTCTTGGATATCATTTCCATTTTTACTAATTATAAATAATGTGGTCATGAACATTCTTATAGAAGTCTCCTTACTTGGTCTGGTTACTGAATGTCCATCTGACTGTGTCTATTAATTTGCAGTTGGACCCACTAAAGATATTAAACCCTAGTCTCATCTTCAAACCCGGATTTCATTATCTACCTCTAATCCTAAGCCTCTCTTGTTTAGCTTACTGATTTCAGCTGATTTCTCTGTCACTCCATCCATGTTTAGCAACGACTACTTCCCTAATTCTGCTGTCACTCATGCACTCAGTGAGAGATAAATCTTCATTTGCCCTTCAGTCATACTATCTTACCTTCATCGGAACAGAGACAGTGATGAATGAATTAATCCACAGAATATTATGGGAATCATCAGATGAAAATAAAGGTGAGAGAAGGTGTTGATAGAGAAGGGCAGAATATTCTCAGGGAAGAAAATAGCAGAAGCATGTAAGAGAGTAAAAATCAGTCGATGTTTATGGTGCGTGTGTCTGACTCATCAGGAAGGTGTATTGGTTAGGTGAAGGAAGAGATGGTAAAATACCTTGAAGTATGGTCAAATAGTTTCAATTTGATTTAATAGGAAATAGGGAGCAACCAGCCATAACAGTTCTCAAATTATATATCTTCCATGGGTATATTTTACATTACAGATTTTTAAAAGGGCATATTTGATTACTTAAAAATTAATATAGCTATAAACACATATTCCAGTTAAATATTTGTTTACTTCTTTTTTTATTGAACTTTTCTATAAAAAAAAAGACGGGCTATATATTCCTCAGTGCTTAAGTAATAAATTAGGTATATGAGTTAACTTTCTAGATTAATATTGATTGATGTTTTGCACTTGCACCTGTGAAATTTAGAATTATCAAGTCTATTTACTCACAGCATCTATGTTAGTGAGAACATATCAAAATTTTCTCATGCACAGTCTAATTTAATAATTTACTTTTTAATGAGGCAGTTCTAGGAGACAATATTAGTGTCATTTTATACCTAACAAATTACTAAAATTGACTTAGCCAGTAAGGACAGAGATTTGACAGACACCTGAGTCTAATGATTTGAAGCCCATTCCTCTGTCTATCTTGAGTTGTCTGTTCTATTTACTACGTGAACTACATGTATATACATTTAAAAATCTATCTAAGATACAGTTGATATTTTGACCAGGAGGTATTCATTTTCCTTTGCCCACAGATTACAGGGAATATTTACATTTTCCTCTGGAGAAAGTTGGTAATTTGCAGGTGCAGCTGCATCTGATTTCAGGAAGTTATTTAATTTCCCTTACACTGAGGCTAATAAGCACCTTTCATAGTTGTTTAATTTTTTATTTTCCGGATCTCAATTCACTTTTAATATTTTCTAAGGTACTAAATTTAACTATGGTCCTTTATAGTGTGAAGGATAATACATTTTTTTTCAACAAGAAGTTATCTCTACTGATTCTTGAGACCACAGATGCAAATCCATGCCCATCAACCCTTGCTAATTTTGTTTTATCTAAGTGTGTGTGTGTGTGTGTGTGTGTGCATGCGTGTTGTGTGTGTTTGTGTGTGTGTGAGAGAGAGAGAGAGTGAGCTAGAGAGAGCTGGAGAGAGAGATAGGAAAGGAGCAAGGAGGTGGGGTTCATAAACATGATAGATATTGTACTTTCAAATAGAAAACAAAATCTACCAATAAATAAATGCAGGCACATTTTTAAAAGAACAGTCGTTTTAAAATATTATATATAGTGTTATTTTACAAAGGTGATAATGCAACTGGTTATTCATTGATCTCAGAGGCTTGACTTTACAGCAAAAATCAAGTAAGAGCCTGAATTTGTCCAGTGGTTTTGTCCATTTTAAAAATAAAAGCCAGAAAACCCCCAGATTTTTAGAAGCCTCCCAGGAACGTTTTTGCATCTATTAGCTTGATTCTCTACATTTGTTCTAAATTACTGGAACAATGGTTTATACTGACCATTCTAACCCCTTTCTTACTGTTCACTAAATTCACTTTAAAGAAATAGTAACCTCTTTTATTCTACATTTATACATTTTGTTTACACCAATTCTTTTCTGCCACTGTTGCCATCTTAATTTTCCAGGCTTTTGTTTTCTTCTCTGGATATTTTTAATACATCCCTCTCTGTTTTCCTATGTGTGGCCTTTTAAATTTATTCTGAATGCTGCATCTTCCATTTGCTAAGTTAGTTTTCTTACACCCCATAGTGACTAACCAGTTCCCCTTAGGACTCATCAATGACAGTCTGTCGACTTCCATATCTCAGTAAGCCTCTTTCCAAGTCCTACGCTAATCAAATTCAGGTTATACTGCCTCTCTTCTTATTTGAGGCCCATTTTTTTCTGCCCATTTCCCCATCATTTCATTTTCGCTCCAAACTGTCATTTTACATGATTCTCATCATTGAAAATGCAGATTAGGGCTTCCCTGGTGGCGCAGTGGTTGAGAGTCCGCCTGCCGATTCAGGGGACACGGGTTCCTGCCCCGGTCCAGGAAGATCCCACATGCCGCGGAGCGGCTGGGCCCGTGAGCCATGGCTGCTGAGCCTGCGCGTCCAGAGCCTGTGCTCTGCAACGGGAGAGGCCACAACAGTGAGAGGCCCGCGTACCGCAAAAAAAAAAATGCAGATTAATCCTTATTTTCTCTCAGACTTTTCAGACTAAGAAAATTGAGTGTTGATCTTTAATTCAGCTTTTAATGATAGTAGTGATGGTTGTGTTCTGGTGGTGTCTGTGTGTATTTTTTATTCATAGTATTTTTATTTTCTAATCCTCTAAACAAAATTTACTCTACCTATTCAAAGTCCAGCCAATGAAACCACCACAGGCACAGAGAAAGCAATTCACAAGTAAGACTTAGGCCCAGTCATGGTTGGCTGAGGCTCCTGGCTGGAACTCCTGCTAGTCCCTCTGTTATTGCCTCAGTGTTGTAATTATGGACACTTTTATTTCAATATTCTTGACAGTTTTATTTCAAAGTTTGTTGACTGTTTTGTCCTCATTTTTTCCTATTTTTAATGATAGCATTCTTGAATTTTTTACTATCAGGTATATTATTGGTTAAAACAAAATAGTCAAGGACATTGATTAAAATGAAGATCAATAATTATATATTAATAGCATATCTTTATATGCAGGAAGCTGTACAAATGCTATAACTTCTTGAAAAATAAATCTAACTGTTACCATGCTGAATGAAAAACATTTAAATATCTTGATAAGCTATATTAGATACAGTATAAAGGATTTCAATCCATTTTTATGGCTTTATTTGGCTTAAATGGAATGTTTAGTTAATAATACATAATGAATTATGTCGTCTATTTTATTTACTTCACAGATAGCTACACTGTTAGCTACCCCAGTTTTTAGGAGATATGCTATGTAAACTAGTAATAGAATTCCCAAAAGAAATAGAATTTTACACTAAGAAACACATATTTGTAATTCATACATATCCTATTATTGCATTAGGTAATGGTATCTGATAACATATGCAAGTCTATAAATGATGAAGCACTAGGCTTCATTTTGGAGATGTAGAGAGATCTTTTGTTTCATATTTGTAACATTTTACCTTTTACAATTGAAACCATGGATTTCTTTTTTAAATTTTTCTTCTTTTTCTTTTAAATTTAAGAGCAAGCTTCCCTACTTTGGTTTCACAGAAAGCTACCCATTTTTAATACTGCTTTTAGAATGTTCTCCACAATTAATATATTGTATGTGTGGCAATCTAAAATCAAAGAAGTGATAGTTTGATGATATAATAATGACAGTAATAATAAAAGTTGCAGTGCTTTATATAAATACAGTGACATTTATGTATCTCAAAACTATGTTTGTGTGTATGTTATAATTTTGGCCAATTTGTATACATTAAACACCTGCAGCAAAAGTAGAGTGAGAGTTTGAAGCAATGGGTGTATACTTCCATCTGAAATGTTGATTTCTCTCGCCTTTAGTTTAGATATAATTTGCCCTTATTTTTCTTAATTAACAAACATACATTGAGTAACTAAGTATAGGTATTCAAATAATATTCAGAGAGAAAATATAAAGATTAATATATTTTTTACATAAATAAACATTTAAATTTTAAGTGCCCCAGGATCAATAATTGCAATTTTTCTTGTTCTCTTAGAATTATGTCGAGTTGTAACTTGTTAATTTCCAAATGTTTATCTTCAGCCATGACAACTCCTCTGAATTCCAGCTGCTTATTGCATCATCACTTGGATATCTAAAAGGCATTTCCCACTTAACATGGCAGATATAACCCTCTGAACCTACTGCTTTCTGATTTCAGTTACTTCCCTTACTGCATTCTCATAGTTACTAGGTTAAAAAAGCTTAAAATCATTCTTGAATCCTCTCTTTCTTCCATACCATATATTCTATTATGAAAATCTATTGATTTTCCTTTAGATTATACCCAGTATCTGACCACCCCATAACCATCTTTATTTTTAACCCCTTATAATCCAAGCCACCATTACATATCACCTAGATTATTACTGTAACCTCCAAACTGGTCTCTCTGTGTATACCTTTGTTCCCCTTCAATCCTAGCCAAGTCTGTTCTCAACAAAGTAGCCAGAGTGAACCCATTAAAATATAATCAGATCATGTTACCCTTCTGCTCACAAAACCCATTGTCTACTTAACTTGAAACAAAAGTCAAAATCCTTCTCAAAAGTCAAAGACCTTACATGATTTGTAGCCCTGTTACTCCCTGACCTCACCTCCTGATACTCTACTCCTTGCTTACTCTACCCAGCCATACTAGTCTCCTTGACTTGCTTTGAATAGACCAGGTAATTCCTTACTTAGGGCCTTTGAAAATTGCCATTCCTGCTGCCTGAAATAATCTTTCCTCAAGTGTCTACTTATTTTTTTCCTTTACCTACCTTAGGTCTTATCCATATGACAGTTCAATGAGACTTTTCCTAGCTAAATAATATGAACGTTCTCTGACACTTTCTATCTACCTTTTCCACTTTTGTTTTCTCCCTAACTCATATGTGTATTTAGATTTTTATTTTCTGCCTCTCCTCTAAAATACATTTTCTAGGAAGGCAGAGATTTTTTTCCTTTTTATTTTCAATACTGTATCACGAATATTTGACATGTGATAGATGCTCAACAATATCTGATGGTTGCATGAATAGTTTACTCTAATTCTCTTCCTATAGGGAGCAAAGTTTGGAAGTGGGTGAGAAAGGATTGCTTAGTATAAACTGAGAGTAGAAGTACTCAGCTCAAAGGTTTTAAATAGAAACTCTGATGTTATGATGAATCCCACCTCTCAATCTCTTTTTCATACAGTGTGCTCAGGTAGAAAGAACTCCTCTAGCTTTGGGAACAGGATAGCAACCCATTTTAAAATCCCATCCTCATGTCTTGCTGGGAGAATATTCTGAATAGAGTGTATGGTAAATAGTGTTTCCAAAACAACTTACTCATTGAAATCTTGTTGATTTGGGTGTATCCATGAGTGGGGGAATGGGAGTCCTGGAATTACACAAAGCTAGGTTTGTTTTGTGAATGTAAACTGAAAGTTTTCATCATTCACTAGAATTGTTAACACCCTGCAAGGGGTTGATTAAATTAAGCTCTCATAATAGAGCTTACAACAAATTTTATTTAGACAGATGCAAAGGTCATAAGATACCTGGCATATCTCTTCCTTTTCCCATCTTACCCTGCACCTCTTAGTGCTAGCACCAGAAGATAATCATTGATGGAATCAGCAGGTTTCAGTCAATCTAAAGCAGAAAGAGTAGAGGCAATTAACTTAAAATTTTTCTCACTTCAACCTTTGATGCCTGGCCTGTTGCAGAAGCCTGTCCCTTCTGTCTTCAGTGGTGTGGAGGCATCAGTGGATACCCATCACAACAACCCTGTTATTTTCCTTGGAACCTGTATGCCCATTTCTTGAAATTAGGGTATGCCATCTATTCATCTGCTTGGTCACAAAAGTTGGGAACAGTCCCAGGTAGGTCATTACTTAAATTTGACATTTACGTTTTGGAAAGCTTTACTCTTCTTTTAGCTCATCTGTGAAACTTCCTTATTATGCTTTCATAAGGCATTATGTGACATTAATATATGGAGATTGGTTAATATTGTACTGTCAATGTGCAACTTATGCTTAAAACAAAGATAACTTCTGATTGAAATTATGTTTGAAAAGACCAATACAGGAATGATTGGCTGTGAGTTCTATAACTTTTACCCACTCATGGAATAAAGCAGCAGTCCCCAACCTTTCTGGCACCAGGGACCGGTTTCGTGGAAGACAATTTTTCCACGGACGTGGGTTGGGGGTGATGGTTCAGGCAGTAATGGGAGTGATGGGGAGCGATGGGGTGTGGCAGTAAAGGGTAGAGAAGGGAATCGATGTTTCCTTTGATCTTCTCATTGCTGAGGAATATGCTAAGTACTTATATACATTTACATTAAGTTTGAAATAATCCTTCAACTTTTATATTATTAGAAACATTTTGCTGATATGTAACCTGAGAGTGTGAGAATATTTGAGTTCCCCAAGATCAAGTTGATACTCAGATGATTAATCCACAGATATGTATTGAATACCTACTAAAGGTACAGTTATTCTAGAGAGGTGATACAGATTACATTTGTAATTGTCATGATTTACCAGGTGAGAAAAACCCACCAATGAGAATACCAGAATTGTTATTAAGAGTGAATAGTGTGTTTGGATCCTTGGCTCACTAGAGCTATCTTTTAAAATGACTTCATTTTGCAAGTATAGACATGAAGTTAATATTGCATTTTGCAAGCATCCTCCATAAGGAGTAGCCTGGAAGGGGCTTCCACTTACAGAAACAATGAGACCAAATACCTGTTATGAACTCTAATGTCATCAGTGACAAAGTGCTAGAGGTTTAAAAGTCCTCAGTCCAGCCTACCTCAGCCCTTTGGTGGTGCTTCATGTCCTAAAAGCTTTGCCTTGTGCACACCTAATTATTACCTTATCCTCACTATAAGAGGGTCTGGCAAGCTTTAGGCTGTAGCTCCTTAGTTTTGATTAATTCAATAATGTTTTATTGTGAAAAAATAGTAGAGATAAATCACTTTTTTCTATGGAGTATTTCCCACTTCAGTTGCTGGGTAAAGTTTAACTTTCATATAACTATAGTATTCATGCCATTAAGTTTCCATTGTCTGTCCTCTGCCTTAACAGTCCCTCTACTTAGAACATTCCTCCAGATCATCATATTTGGACTCCTTATCAGCATCCATACTCAATGAATGGACTCAAATGAAATTTTCTCAAAGAGTCCTTTGCAACCATCAAATCTCCATAAACTTCCCCACCACTGACCCTGCCTTTCACTCTGCCTTCACTGCCTGATCGCTCCCTAATCCATTACAATGTGTTTCCTTCATGCACTCATCATTATCTGAAATCATTTATTTGTACATTGGTTTACTTGTTTGATACATGTTAGAATATTAACCCACTGTTCCTGCCACACACACACACACACACACAGGAAAGTGTTTGCTTCCTTCACCGTGGCACACTTAAGAATGTCACTTATTTTGAATGAGACATAACACATTTATATTTCTTACTTGAATACATAGTTCTCATAATGCCATTCTCCTTAGCAGGGGCATAGAAAACCCTTCTTTTCCTTCCTATCTTCAACCAAGTCTCATCATTCACCCCATGGCTTAAACATACTACTATACTTTAGAGTTTGCTGAATATGCTACACTCTTCCATTCTCCATCAGGATTTCTATTTTCTTTGCCTCCACAAAGAATACCAAAAAACAGAGAGAAAAGTCACAGAGTGGATTGGATTGCTAGACCTCGTGACATCCCCTGATTACTTTGCTTCTTTTATCTTCTTTTTATTGCTAAATTTTCTCTCCAGATTTCCTTGCCCTTTTTTTTAGTAAGAGTTTAACTGTGCCTTGTACAAATCAGTAATTTAAATATAAATATATTCTTAATAACTAGTTCTAATAAAAAGGTGAGATACTTGGCTCACATTAACAAACTTAAGCATTTTCTTTTTAAATTTAGCATGGCTGCTTCCTTAATTTCTCTTTCTGATAGTTTATTGTTAGTGTATAGAAAGCAATATGCAGATTTCTGTGTATTAATTTTGTATTCTGCAACTTTACCAAATTCACTTATGAGCTCTAGTAGTTTTGTGGTGGCACCTTTAGTGTTTTCTATGTAAAATATCATGTCATCTGCAAATAGTGACAGTTTTACTTTTGCTTTCCAATTTTCATGGCTTTTATTTCTTTTTCTTGTCTAACTGGACTTCTAATATTATGTTGAATAACAGTGGTGAGACTGGGCATCCTTGTCTTGTTCCTGATCTTAGAAGAAATGCTTTCAGCTCTTCACTGTTAAGTATGATGTTAGCTGTGGGCTTATCATATATGGTCTTTATTATGTTGAGACATATTCCCACTATTCCAACTTTCTGGAGAGTTTTTTTTTATAAATAGATGTTGAATTTTGTCAAAACCTTTTTCTGCATCTATTGAGATGATCATATGATTTTTATCTTTAATTTGTTAATGTGGTGTATCACATTAATTGATTTGTAGATATTGAACCATCCTTGTATTCCTGAGATAGAGCCCACTTGATTATGATGTATGATCCTTTTAATGTATTGTTGGATTGGTTTGCTAATATTTTGTTCAGGATTTTTGTATCTATGTTCATCAGTGATTTTGGCCTGTAATTTTCTTTTTCTGTGATATCTTTGCCTTCTTTTACTATCATGGTGATGCTGCCCACACAGAGTTCAAAAGAGTTCCTTCCTCTGCAATTTTTAGAATAGTTTGAAATGGATAGGTTTTAACTCTTCTCTAAATGTTTGGTAGAATTCACCTTTGAAGCCATCTGGTCCTGCACTTTGTTCGTTGAGCATTTTTTTTTTTTACCTACTATTTCAATTTCATTACTGGTAATTGGTCTGTCCATATTTTCTATTTCTTACTGGTTCAGTCTTGAGAAGTTGTACATTTCTAGGAATTTGTCCATTTATTCTAGGTTATCCATTTTATTGGCGTATAGTTTTTCATAGTAAGCTTTTATGACACTTTGTATTTCTGTGTTGTTGTTTGTAGTTTCTCCTTATTCATTTCTGATTTAATTGATTTAGACCTTCTCTCTTTTTATCTTGATGAGTCTGGCTAAAGGTTTATTTATTTAAAGATAAATTTTATTTATCTTTTGAAGAACCAGCTCATAGTTTCATTGATCGTCTCTATTTTTTTTTTGTCAGTCTCTATTTCACTTATTTATGCTCTGATTTTTATGTTTTCTTTTCTTTTACTAACTTTGGGTTTTGTTTGTTCTTCTTTTCCTAGTTCTTTTTGTTGTAAGGTTAGGTTGTTTATTTGAGACTTTTTTCTTTTTTTTCTGAGGCAAGCTTTATGGTAACTAATTAAACTTGAAAGCTTTTGTACAGCAAAGGAAACCATTGAAGAAATGAAAAGACAACTTACTAATAAGGAAAATATTTCTAAATGATATGATCCATAAGGGGTTAGTATCCAAAATATATAAACAGCTCATACAACTCAGTATCAAAAAACAAACAACCTGATTAAAAAATGAGTACAAGACCTGAACAGACATTTACCAAAGAAGGCATACAGATGGCCAACAGGCACATGAAAAGATGGTCAACACTGTTAATCATCAGAGAAATGCAAATCAAAACCACGACATATCACGTCACATCTGTAAGAATGGCTATCATTAAAAAGACCACAAATAACAAATGTTGGTGAGAATGTGGAGAAAAGGGACCCTAGTAGATTTCCAGTAGGAATTTAAATTGGTGCAGCCACTTTTTAAAACAGTATGGAGGTTCCTCAGAAACCTAAAAATAGAATTACCACATGATCCAGCAATTCCACTGCTAGATATCTATCTGCAAAAAAAGAAAACACAAATTCAAAAAGATACATGCACTCAAGTGGTCATAGCAGCATTATTTACAATATATAACCAATATATGGATGCAACATAAGTGTCCATCAACAGATGAATGGATAAAGAATATGTAGTGTATATATACAATGGAATACTACTCAGCCATAAAAAGGAATGAAATTTTGCAATTTGTAACAACCTGGATGGACTTGGAGGGTACTATGCGTATTGAAATGAATCAGACAAAAACAAATACTGTATGATATCTCCTATATGTGGAATGTAAAAAATAAAGCAAACTAGTGAATATAACAAAAAAGAAACAGACTCACAGATATAGAGAAAAAACTAGTGGTTTCCAGTGGGGAGATGAAAGGTGGGAGGAGAAAGATGGTTTAAGGGATTATACATACTAACTACTATGTATAAAATAAATAAGCTACAACAATTTATTGTACAGCACAGGGAATATAGCCAGTATTTTATAATAACTGTAAATGGAGTTTAGTCTTTAAAAATTGTGAATCACTATTTTGTACACTTGAAACTTATATAATATTGTAAATCAACTATAACTCAATAAATAAATAAATGAATAAAATGAGCATTATTTTCTGAATGTAGTCATTTAGAAATAGCTTGTGTACCTTTAAACCATAAATGGAAAACTTATTACAGCTGTAAAGCACAATATAAGTTAGTTTCAACACAAGTATGAGTGTTTAAATTTAGGCAATGATTAGGAAAGATGAGAGGTGTTAGACCTGAAACATTAATAAACTGTGTTGATTACAGTAGCATTTACAATTTTGCTCTCAAATATAATTATATGTTTTATATGATTATATATAATATATATATTATATATAATATACATATGTTAGATATAACAGATAATCAATTTTATTCAATTAAATATATATTTAATTTGATATATATTTAATTTAATTTTACTTTATTTTATTTTTGCTTAGTATAGGACCTTTAGAACCTGCAGTTAGATTCTAATGCCTATGAAATTCAGATACAACAGGGTTTTTACTTTCAGATGCATGGGTCTTCCTTCAAGGGACTCTGTAAACTCATTCTTAACTATGTGCACTCTTCAGTAAGTCACTCTCTATTGATTTACACCAAGTTTGATTTGTCTTTTTTAAATTAAATTCTAGTGTTATGATTTACCTATAATTTCACAAAGAAAGCTAGTAAGCTTGTTTAGATAACTTTATTGAAGTATAATTTGTTATGAAGTCAGGATTTGATAGAAAAAATGAAAGATCTTAGATTTTATTATTTTTTTAAAATTAAATTAATGGTAAATATTTAAAATAACCTTTATTTGTGAGTCAATGAATGATCATGATTTTCCAGTGGAGATATTATAATGATATTATTGCTTTCTTAAAAAAAGTTATATAAATCTTTTATGATGCTATGCATTTATAGAATTTGAGAGAGAGATGAATGAGCATATTTAAGTAGGCTGAATTATTTTTATATTTCTAGTTAATGACATAATCAATATTTAAATTTTAATTATCAATTTGAAAAGATAACTGTATCAAATTTTATTACATTTTCAATATAATTACTACTTTTCTCAGAGAATAATATGAAGTATATTATCATTTATCTTTCACACACATATGAAGTATATTATCATTTATCCTTCACACACATTTATCTTAATGTTCTTGGAAGTGAAACAATTAATATAGAAAATGCAGACTTCAGTTCATGGGATAGGAACACTGTAGTGAAAATAGAGTACTATGACATTTCCTATTATTATAAAGAAATATACGTATTAAAATTAAAGTAATTATCACAGTCAGGAACAACAAAGCTGAGGACATTTTTGGCTAATTATGGGTCAGTGCATAATCAAATGTGTTAATTTTATCCATTTAAAATACAAATTTTCATGTGTAATGTGTGTGTATTAGTGTATTTGATTTATAATGTATAAATATATTTTTATTAATTAGCAATCTAATATTTGAAGAGCTTTATTTTTATATTTGAGGCATTCAAATTACAGAAAAACGCTTTGGAATCATAAGCCCTTAGATACTATATATTTGGGCAACTGCAGCACCTTCTGAAAAGATAAATAACAATGCAAACAATATACTTCATAAGTAAGGCAAAATATTATATATAAAGGGCAATCTACTTTTAGAAAGGAGGTGCTGTGCTATTAGAAGAGGTTACTGTTAGTTTGGCTAGTGTGAAAAACTTCATGATAGAGGATTTTTAATCAGCATAGAAAATTGATATCAGGAGGCAGAATATTGATGGATGAGTCTTTCAAGAAAGAGTTGATGGAGATAGAAAAGGAAATAGAAATGGTTCATGCGACAGAGGGGATGTGAAATGACCAGAGAGGATTAATTGTGTATAGAATAGGGAGCTATATTTGAAAAACTAGTTTAGGAAAGATTGTAGGTAATTCTGAAGAGTTAAGTATTGGAATTGTATACCTTACCAATGGTGGATTAACAGTTTTTTAATCTTTGGAAGATTTCTTAGAGAGGAAGATTAGATATATGTCATTTTCAAAGTGTGTCTACGGATGGACCACCTGATAGAATTATCTGGGGTGTTTCTAAAAATGCATATTCAAGGTAGCTAAACCTCAGCCTTCTGATACAGTAAGTCTCAGTGGGATCCAAAACTGCATTTTTAGCAAGGTCTCCTATATCTTATTTCACAATGAAGTCCCAGAACCACTGGAAGAGAGACCATAGCCAGTGAAACTCTACTTTGAGGTTGCTAAAGCCTCAGTATCTAATGCCCCTCTCTAGGGCTTGTCTTCAAATGAAGAACATCTCAAACATTCTTTCAACAATACACCTGCATAGTTGAAGATGACTGCTTTTTATGCTAAATCTGAAATTATCAGAAATTGTGATTCTCTCCCAATCTGTGTTCAGAGCCAAGGCCCTCAGAGAACATTACTTGTTACCTTTATTAAATTGCCATCATATTAATCAGGACTCTCTTGGTTGAATGAAATAGAATCCATAGAATATGCAAACTCAGCAATTCCATTTCTGTAACTATGATAGGAGAAAATTTACTTTTTTGTGAATGAGTTAAATTCACTTAGGATTTTGTTTTTAGGGTTTTTAAAATTTGCATTTTATGAAAAATTCAAGTCTAAAACAGCATTTAAGAAAAGAAATACAATTCCATACCTTTGTATAATGGTGTTTGTTAATCTGTCAGACACATGAAATGTGTGTGAAGAGTAATGAAGGATTCAATTCTTTGTTCAAGTACCTGTAAATGTTTTTCCTTTATTCCTTCCCCTTTGAAAAATCAAATCAGCACTCCTTGGTGTTTATTTAAAAGAGTTGAATACTTATGTCCACACAAAAACCTACACATAGATGTTTATAGTAACTTTATTTATAATTGCCCAAACTTGGAAGCAACCAAGATGTCCTTCAGTAGGCGAATGGATTAATAAATTTTGGTGCATCCAGACAATGGAATATTATTCAACCCTAAAAAGATTAAAGGGCTATCAAGCCATGAAAAGATGTTGAGAAGCTTTTAATACACATCATTAAGTGAAAGGAGCTAATCTGAAAAGCCTACATACTGTACAATTCCAACAATACATTGTAGAAAAGGTAAATCTATGGAGACAGTAAAAAGATCAGTGGTTGCCAAGGGTTGGGGGGGGTGATGTTGTTTGGGAAGGGATGAATAGGTGGAGCATAGAGGATTATTAGGACAGTGAAAATACATTATATGATAGTATAATGATGGATAAATGTCATTATAGATTTGTCCAAACCCATAGAATGTACAACACCAAGAGTGAACCACAATGTAAGTTACGGACTTCGGTGATTGTGATGTGTCAATGCAGATTTATCAGTGGTTACAAATGTACCACTGTGGTGGGGAATGCTGATAATACGGAAGGCTATGCATGTGAGGGGCAGGGGATATATGGGGAATTTTTGTACTTCCTCTTAATTTTAATGCAAACCTAAACTGCTCTAAAAACTAAAGTCTTAACCAATTAAACCAACCATTCCCAGGTCTTCCATTTGCTAGGTGTTGGTATTCAATAGTCATAGTTTCTGTACCCTGTGACTGAAGAGTGTAAGGCTGTCATGAGAGATGCCATGTGAAGTTAAGTGCTGAATTTTTCCTATATAAATTGATTGCTCAGGTAAAATCAGTTTTTATTGCTGCTGATATTTAAGACATAAACCCATCTGAACTGCTTTTATTCACAACACTCCTGACACCAAACACGTGCTTTCGTTCATACACCAACAACCAGTTTTCCAGCTCTCTGGATAGCACTGGTTGTCCTGCCATTCAGTTCAATTCACTAACTACCCAGAGTTTGCACGGACCTCACAGATTAAGGGCTCATTTTTACAAGACTGTCCCCACTTCAGATGTCAGTCACAAGCCTCATGTTGCCACCTGTAGTTCTGACTAACTGGCCATAAACTCAGAGGGTTCCTGCAGTCCCCTCCCCAGGTTTGATAATCTGCTAGAACAACTCATAGAACTTAGGAAAGTGCTGTACATACTGTTATGACTTACTCTTATGGTTTATTGTAAAGGATAAAACTCAGGAACAGCTAAATGGAAGAGATGCAGATGGCACGGTATGGGGGAAGTGGCATGGAGCTTCCATACCCTCTTCAGGTGTGCCACCCTTCTCCTGCCTGATGTGTTCATCAACCCAGGAGCTCTCTGAACCCCATCATTTAGAAGTTTTCATGGAGGTTTCATTATGTAGGCATAATTGATTAAATCATTAGTCATTGGTGATTGACTCAGTTTCCAGCCTCCCCACTCCACAGAGATTAGGAGCAGGGCTAAAAGTTCCAATCCTCTAATCATGGTGACCAGAACCCATCCAGAAACTATCTGGGGCCTCCAGGTACCAGTCATCTCATTAGCATATAAAATATGCTAATATAAAACTCAGCACTCTGGAGATTCCAGGAGTTTTAGGAGCAGTGTGCCAGGAACTGGGGACAAAGACCAAATATATATTTCTTATTGTATCACAATCCACTACTTACTTTTCTTTAAAAAGTGAAACAGTTACTGGTTTATCATGTGTTTAAAACTTTTTTGCTATGCTGTCACTAAATTGAAGGTAAAATTTTATGGTTTTTGCCTGGACTGTATATTTTCTGTCTCCCTTGCAATAGATGAAGATAGACAAGTAACATATTAGAAGACTTGAAAATATTCATGAAGCATCCACCTTTAGGCTTATCTGAAGTAGTCAGGGTTTTCTTAGTAGTATTCTACTTTTATATTATGTGCCCATTTTATGCCATGTTCTTTTGTTCTCTCTAAAGAAATGGAAGCATTCTACCTAGCAACTAAACTAGTCTCCCCCTTTTTTTTAAATGAAGAATAATGTGTACTTATTTGATCTGCTTTGAAAAATAATAATTTAAATGGAGAGGCAGATTATTCTAGTAATAAATATTTAACTAGGAATGGGTTAGGCACTTTTAAAAGCATATAATGCATGTAAGCCATATTGGTTAACATTAAAAAACTGACATTAAAAAATCATAAAGATATATATATATATATATATATATATATTTTTTTTTTTTTTTTTTCGGTACATGGGCCTCTCACTGTTGTGACCTCTCCCGTTGCGGAGCACAGGCTCCGGACGCACAGGCACAGTGGCCATGGCTCACAGGCCCAGCCGCTCCGCGGCATGTGGGATCTTCCCGGACCGGGACACGAACCCGTGTCCCCTGCATTGGCAGACGGACTATCAACCACTGCACCACTAGGGAAGCTTGCATAAAGGGATATATTAATCATAATCCAAACATACCAGAATAAACATCAATAGATCTACCCCTCTATCAACTTTAACTCTTTCCTCAATATCCAAATTCTGTACAATGAATGTACTCTCAAGGGTCAAACAGACATTTATTCCATTTATATACAGGAAGATTATATGGCATTATTCTTTATGGTACCTGTTTAATAGAGGAATAAATTAAATAAATTAAGAAAATTAAAAGGCACTTTATTAGATCAATTCCATAAGGTTTAATTAGTAATTAGATAAACTATGGTATAAAGAATTTACACCAATTTAAGGAAAATACCTTTTTCTGTATCTTTGATTTATTTTTAATATCTCAAAATCTTGTAGAATATAAGCTAGAGAGAAAATATATCTGCATTCTGGGTTTTGATTATCAGTATTTTAAATTACAAATGCTTATACTAGAGCAAATTATATTATGGTAATTTTTTCCTTTAAAGGGGGAATATCAGTACTTGAAGAATAATTCAAGCTATTTATCATCATCTTTGAAAAAGTAAAATAACAATAAAGCCCATTTAGGAGATACATTAATCTCTGTTGTGACTCCAGAAACATGCTTTAAAAAGCATGTTCAAAAATTATTTGGAACATATCTTTTCTATTCTCTAAGAATATATCTCTAACATTCTTTTTAAAAGTTAAGACATATAGGCTAATGCAATGCTAGAGGCTGATGCTTCAGGAAGTAAGTGACAAAGGCAAGTTTTGAAGACATGTCCTTCCTGGGGCCTTGAAAGAAAAGACTGAAAAATATCGGTAGGGGAGTAGTTAATTACAATGACAAAAACGATGTCTTCTTTTTGCACGCTGTTATGTTAGGTCAGTGACAGAGCTGGGATTTGAACCCAGGTTTGTCTGAATCAACTCTCCACGCCTTTGACCACAATACCTTGACATAGTGCTTAAGAAGGTTATCTGTTGAGCCAGATAACCTGGGTTCAAACCGCTGCTATGTTTACCAGCTGTATCATCTTGGGCATGTTAAGCCCCGTGTTTCAGTTTTTCAGCTCTAAATGGATATAATAATAATAACAGTGCTTACTTCATAAGGTGGTTATGAGGATTAAATGGATTTGAACATTTAAAACACTCAGAATGGTCAATGGAACATAATCAGTGCTCAAGCAGTTTAGCAAGTAGAATAATGTAAGTGGAATAATGTACCTAGGGGTATGTTTGCTATCAATTTTAGAGTGTTTTCTGGGAATTTATATTGTTCACAGTTACATATTCCATTTTTTTTAATGAATTAATTGCTACTTGAGTGCAAGTGCAAGTGGGTTTTTTTCTGTACTTTTTGCCGTTTGAGAAACTAGAAAGTACAAGTTTCTGATTCAGAAACGAGTTTGTCTTTCTAGTTCTCAAAACAGGCCAAATTTGTTCTGCTCTGGGCCTTGGCACTTACTGTGGCTTTGTCAATAGTGTTCTCACTGGATTTTCATAAAATCAGCTCCATCTCATCCTTCAGGCCTCAGCTTCATAGCACCTCTTTAGCCTTCCCTGACAGTCCAATCTAATATTCTATCACCACCACAGCAACGCTGTCTCATCACTCTTTATCCCATTGCTGTATTATTTTCTTCTATTATTTACCCCAAATCGCATTCTTTTTCATTCATTTGTTTGTTTGCTACTTGGTTATTATCTAATTTCCCTGCTTGAATGTAAGCTCCTTGGGAGCAGAGGTCATGTCCTGGGGGTACCCTATTGGTTGCTGATTTTACTCCAGTGCTACTGACTTGTGAGGAGTATGGCAGTGCTCTTAATGGTCTTCTAGGTACTAGTTAGAAACACATACTCTCTGCTCTTTACTACTTACCTAAAACTTGGTTGAGTGGAAAAATATATTTTTGGAGGTCTCTGAATTGTTTGTAACTTTATCCATTCTTCTAGATATTCTTTGTTTTATTCAGAATTTTTAACCAGGTATCATCAAGCTGGGTATCTGGCATCATTTTGCTCCTGGTACAACTGCAGAATTACTTTTATTGAACTGTGTATACATTATGCCCTAGCCCACACTGAGGAATGTTGTAAGACATAGAGTTGTAAAACTTACCATTATTATTTTGGAAGTGGTATAATTGAGGATTTGACTTATGCCTTCAGTATCAGTTGACAAAAACAGAAACAACTTTAAGTGGTTAAAATAGAGGAGAGGGAATTTAAAGCAGGAGAGTGGTTATGTGGGTGATGGAAGCACTGAGCAACCAAATGAGAGAAGAGGAAAATGAGAAAATAGTGACAGACTAGCTACCATTGCTAAGCTGGAGGGACAAAGCGAGTAGGTGACATTCCTGAATTCAGGGGGTCAGGGTTCCCAGAAGGAGGAAGCGCCACCTGAGCAGTGAGAGCCAGAGACACAGCACCTTCCAGAGGTTCATGTTAGAGAGATTGGGGAAGAAATACCCTGGCTGCTCCCTTTCTGTCCCCCTCCAATCTCCAGTTAATACTTTCCATTGGCTGAAGCCAGATGGAAGTCAGCTGGTAGGGGACCCTGGGGGGAAGTGGCTTTCATATCAGCCCCTGCAGCATCAAGCAAAGGAGTAGAGAAGTGAGGAATAGAACTGAAGGCAAACTGGCCCAGGGCTGGTATACTACTCCATGAGGAAGTATAAGTGCAAATTGTACTAAGTCCACAGGATAGGAAATAGGCATGGCCCTTCGTGGCAACTGAGTTGTTTATTTATAATGGGTACTAAAATATGACACCAATCATGATTCTCTCCTTGTGTTGGTTTCTAAAGAATGTAAAGTCAATTTTATGGCTCTCTTTTGGCATTGTGCACAGGGATCTTCTGGAATATATTTTGAGTTGTACTTTACTCCCAGATTTATTTTTTAAATGTTATTAGTCACTTGACTAGGTGCTACAGCTACAGCTGTGGGTTAGTAACACATGTAGTCCTTGGTGGCAATGACTCTGAGAAAGTGGCTACTGTGATTCTTGGTGCCATTCATCCTGACCAATTTGTCCATTGCTCTTATAGTTAAGGCTGTTGAAGGGACAACGTCAGCAATTGTGACCTACTAACTGAGTTTGTCTTAAAATTCTGGATTTCTGACTCTAAAACTTATGCTCCTTCAACTATGCTGACATCTTAATACTTCTTTCAAAATTGTTTTTTCAATCCTTAGTTTATGTGTTACTTCATCTGAGAAAGTTATTGCCTTACCTCTATCATAGCATTTAGAACACTGTAATAGGGCATTCAGCTTGCTCCTTCTCTTTCTCTTAGATACTTTGAGGATAGGTGCACTGTTATTTATATCTTTATTTTCACCACCTTCCATAGTGTTTGACACATACAACATGATCAGTAGACACTTTGAATGAATGAATGAATAAGGGAATGAATGAGTAAATAAAAGGAGTACCTTGGTTAGGTCAATCCATTTTCCTTATTGATGAGGTAAATAGGATATTTAATACTTTTACAGTTGGCATTTAGGTAAAGATAGATATTACCAAAATTCAGAGTGACCCAAACCATTTGAAGAAGTGTAATGTCATGCAAAAAACTGAATTCAATTAAGACTAGTTATGGGCTGTAAACTTTGCAAAGCAACCAAGTCAAGAAACAGAAGATGGAAATTGCAAGTAAAACACAAGTGTGTCTATCTGTAAGTCGTAATGATATGCAAAATAAATGAGTCCATGGTGCAATGTCCTATGATCAGGCATTAGGAACTTATATTTCCTTAACCAATTTTCTAAATCTGGCACATACCTCTTCTTTGGTGAAATTGTACACTGCTTTGAATAGTGACCATCTAGATGAGTAATAAGACTCTTCATGAGAGTTAAATATACAGATAATAAATAGACTAAATCCACTCAGTGCATAAAAATTCCAAAGGACCAGCTGTATTTTTAGGTGCACAGAAGTGTCATAATAGGTAGAATTTACTGTGTGCTTTACTAGACTCCTGGGAGAAATCAGGAGCCTGATTCAGCTCCTGGGGCTACTTGTAAAACTGGAAACATTTGCATCTTAGGAAACACTCAGGATTTTCCTGACCTCACAAAAAATAGGCTGGAAACTTAGTTGCTGAGAAAACATAACTTAGTTGCTGAGAAAACATAACTATCTAGTTATGATTGAACCATAACTAGATATTTACAAATTTGTGAAAAGTTGACTGTAGTAACACTGGGAAGTGAAATTTCAATCTAGTGTTAAAAGAGCACAGCCTTGTTCACTGGCTTTTTAAGCAATGCAGGACATATGAACATAGGTGAGGCAGTGCTAAGGTCTATATTATTCTCTCTGAATAGAATTGTGTAGACAAAGTATTACACTCTTAAAAATGCTGTAAGTTTTCCATGGTGACATTTCTGGATTGAGGGGGCAGAGAAATACTACTTTGGACTTTGGTGATTTAAAGACTGGCGGAGACTAGTGACAGTGATGTTGCTCTGTGAAACGCTAGCTGGGCCAGAGAGCTTGACTTCAAGGTAAAGATGGGCTATGCCTGGTAAAGAGCTTTAAGGTATTTATACTATGGGTACATTTACTTTGTGGAGTGTTCCATTGGTATACTGTTTTTGTTTGTATGTCTGAGATCTCAGGACTGTTTTATCATTTAGCTCATTTGTCAATTTATTCATTCCTTCTCATTCTTCCAATAGTCAATTATTAAGTTCTTTTAATTTTTCAGTACTAAAAATAAAATGACAGGATGCTGTAAGTGTTCATGGTGTGGTAAAGGAGGAAGACACCTAAAATAATACGTTGAAATTGCTAAAACAGTGCATAAAACTGCATTGAGAGGAAAAAGGAGGAAATGATTAGTAGGGAATTTTAGAAGTAAAGGGAGACTTTGTTAGAAATGATTCTATTTGAGTACAGTCTTACATGATGAGTAGAATTCCTCCAGTTATTTAAAGAAAGCCTTGTAGGCGAGAAGAAATTATTACTGTGTGGTTTAGAAAAATAGTATTTCAGAGTTCAGATCCTCGGTAATTAGCGTTGAGAGCACTGAGTCACGTAGGCTGAGTTTCATGTAAAGCACCTCTAACCCCATTGCAACCATCTCCCCAACCATGTGAAGAAGATCCTCTACGAAGCATGATCTTATATCACTTGCAATTCCTTCAATGGTATGGAAGTCTCTTATACTCTATCTTGTGTGACAATTAGGTCTGTACTGGTATTACACTAAATTTTAAGTCTCTGCATTACCTTTTCCCCAACTGTGTCTTGCACAGATGGTGCCTGATACATGGTGGTTTCCTGAGTACGACAGTCTGGCTGTAACTTCATAGGAAGTGCAGAGGATCGGAGTTGGGATACAAAGATCAATGGAATGTTTTTGTGTCCCTGTCAATGGTTACTTTGGTCTAAAAGGAGAAAAATTATCCCAATACATACTACTACTACTACTACTTAGTATGTTATGCAGTCTTATACTTGTCAAAGCACATGGATTAATATAGCAATCATTCTATAGCAAGATTTTCTAAACTTAAATTTGTAAACATTTGTTGATTTCAACTGTTGAACTAACTGGGCAAATTATACTTTCTTAGAAATGCAGAGCTTATATTGGCATCCAAAGATCTATGCAGTTTTAATACCTCTTTACTTACATTTTTATTTAAAAGAGACAAAATTAATTCCAATGATATCAGTTGTTGCATTGAATTATTTAGTAAGTAAGTAGATTTAACCCATTTGAGTTTTACAGCATTGTATTGGAAAAGGAGGAAAACATAGATGTATATATTTTAGTTTCTAGATTCTTTTTTCTAGAAGAGAGAATAGTCTTTTTTTTTTTTTTTTTTTTGGTACCTGTGTCTTATGTAGGAGAATTTCATAAATTATTTTATTAATTCTAGTGGTTTATGGGAACATCTTAGATTATCTAGGTTTAAAATCATGTTAGCAAAAAAAGTTTTGTATTATTTAATTTTCTTTTCTTATTGCTCAAAACTCCAATGTTAAATAATAATGTTGATATCACTATAAGCTTCCTGATTTTAATTAAAATAATTTTAAAGTTTTGTTTTTAAAGTGATATTTTCTGTTGATTATGGTAAATAATATTTATCATATTTAAGTTATTTTTGCTTATTCCTATTTTACAAAGTTCATGTGATGACTGCATCTGTTAACATGAGTATTAATATTAATATTTTCCTGGGTGGTTAATTTTTTTTTGTTTAACTTTTCCTCCTCTTTTATCTGTTATACTGGAAATTTATAAGGTTCTTTGTTTTGTGTTTTTTTGGTAACATTTGGAGTTCAGTAATTTAGCAACAATATACCTAATGTTATGATTTTTCTCATTATTTATGCCTCCATTGCTGATCATTTTAATCTAGAGACTTCATTATTTTTAAGCAAGTGAGATTTTCTTTGTTTACTTATTGCCTCCTATATGCATGCTTCCATTGATTTGCAAATCATATGCTTCCATAGCAGGAGGGTAGCTGAATATAGTGGAATAGACTGTTAAAAAGCAGTACAATAAATAAACTACAATGGTTTGGTGATTAATTTTATGTGTCAGTTTGTCTGGGCGAAAGGATGTCCAGATAGCTGGTAAAACATTATTTCTGAATTTTCTGAGGGTGTTTCTGGAAGAGATTATTATTTGAATTGGTAGACTGAGGAAAGAAGATTGCCTTTATCCATGCAGGTGGGCATCATCCAACCCAGTGAGGGCCTGAATAGAACAAAAAATTGGAAGAAGGATGAATTTGATCTCTCTGCTTGACAGGGATATCAATCCTTTCTTGCCTTCAGACATCAATGCTTCTGGTTCTAGGACCTTCAGAATTGGACAGGGACTTACACCATCAGCTCCGCTGGGTCTCAGACTTCCCTTCTTTGATTGAATTCCACCACTGGCTTTCCTTGTTTTCCAGCTTGTAGATGACAGATGGTCGGACTCCATGAGCCAATCACATGAGTCAATTCCTATAATAAATCTTCTCTTAAATATATCTTTCTATATTTTATTGGATCTGTCCTCTGGAGAACCGTGACTTAATACAAATGGTATACAATGGTATGAATGAATTCTAACAATATAAACCTGAGCAAATTAAACATAATACAGTTGAAATGAAAGTAAGTTTTTATTAATGATAAAGATGAGGTAAAACTATATGAAAATGAAAGGGAATGGCAAACACAAGCCTCAGAAGGAGCTTGGGAGAGGGGAGAGAGGGAATAGAATGAGGGAAGACCCATAAATAGATATAAATGATTGGTGAATCCTACTTTCTGCATTGTGTATGGTGGACTCTTAGTTGCTTATTATACTACTCAAAAAGGATGAATTCACAAATACAAAGGGCCATGTATGGACCAGTTATGAAAGTGTTACATGCCACGGTCTATGAGTGATCACATTCTGTATACCATGGTGTGGTCCCTATTTTTCTAGGGACCAGTTCTTTCTTCTCTGTTTTGAGCCCTTCTTAGGAGTAAGCTATTACTTTTCTCCTTTGTTCAGGACTCAAGGCTAGCTGCTGGCATAGCATATATTGGGGTGATCCCTAGAGTGGTGAATGGTGCATTTGCTCTGCTCCTTTGGGTCTTTGATTTAGCAACAGGAAGATTTAGAGTTCCTGTTGAGGTCCCAGAAGGAAAACATCTCTGCTCACCAGTCTCCTTGTAGAGCCCTAGACTTAGTTGTGTAGAGAACCTTGTAGCTCTTCTTCCAAGCTCTGAAGGCCAGCCAGACTAGAAACATCAATGAAACATATGGCACTGTTCCCCAACTCTGAGGATCTGTTTCAGCCTAATCTAAACAATCAGTCTTTTCATCCCCAGGCCCCAGGCTCTATCTGCCTGACCAGATATAAGTCATGTCCCAAGGATCTTCATCAGGACCAAAGGAGACTTGAAGGCTCAGCTGCCTCCTGTAATTAATTCCTCCCTTTTGGCCACAGCAGCCTCTTGGCTTATAGAAGGTAGATGTGTTGGACTTGAGAATGAAGGGGAGCCAGGAGATTTAAAAATTGCTATTTACCCATAAATGTCTAACCTCTGAAATAATTTCTTTAGCTTGGCTACTGTTTTTATTTTCATAGGATTACCAGCTCAAAATTTCAGAAATTTTCTACTTTACCTCTCTATCTATCCATTCACTCATTCATTAATCATTTGTATTCTCCTTCATTTGATAGACTTGAGTATTTTTCAATTTAGACTTTGCAAAATAAAGGAAAGAAAAATCTCCAAGAATAGCAAGTAAAGTTTTAACATTTATAGCTGGCAGAGCAAGTTTCAGAATAATCTAACTTTGTGAATGACTACAAAGGGTGTTAATTAAGTAGCAGATATTTTATCACCTATGTCTGTTTGAAAAAAAGTGTAGCACAGATGTAGAAAGCTTAAGTACATCTATAGTTTGTATAACAAAACTCTATATTCATTGGATTCCATCTGCCACACTAACCTCAAACCACACTTAGTGGCAGCCAATTAACACCTTGATTGAGCTATAGACCACCTGCAGCTTCAGCAATGTAATGAATTCACTCACTCCCGCATAAAAACTCATTGTAATGTCTAGATTAAAGCAGCATAGTGAAAAGGGGAAAAATTTCACACTTCAATTTTGGCATGTAACAGGTGCACACACGCACACACACACACACACACACACACACACACACAGGCATGCACGGTAGTTGTCTCATCTCTGCTTCTCTCTTCATTTCTTCATTCTCTCAGTCATAGGATATTTGGTCAAAGGCCTTGCAGGCTCATAAACACACAAACTGCAATCAGAAAAGAAATTATATCCTATTCCCTCAACTCAAATTTGAAAAATCTCAGGCAAGTACTCAGATTTGCCTAGCTCAGGTCAGATGCTCTTCTGAACAGGACTGGGTACCCCAGTTGATCCAGTTGAGGTTAGTTGCCTAATCCTGTGGCCACAAGAACAAGAGTCCATCATAACCACATGAGAGGAACAGATGCATAAAGTATTTTGGGGGTTGGAAAGAAAATAACCTAAATGAAAATGTAGGACAATTGATGCATGTATGTGTTGTTAGATATACAATATAAATTCCTTATTGTCACGTTTTAAAATAAAATCTGCATTGCTCACTTATAAATTGTAAAGTAGATTTTCCTTTCATACTAGGAACAAAATCACAGACAACTAAGGTACCAGTTAAATTACTTTTAAGCAGAAAAATGATGTTTTGAACAGTGAGTTTCATGACACCTTACCTAATAGCAACTTGCAGAATTGATCAGAGAAGAGTGAGCTAGAAAAATAAGACACTATCACTCTTGTGGTTATCCGGATGCAATGTTATAAAGGGAGTAGAGTTAGAGGATGAGGATAGTTTTGTGTTTCTACAGGAAGTTTCACAATGGGGGGGTAGATAGGGGATGACTAGTCTATTCATTCTGCCTTGTTGGTTGCAATAGTTATGAATGGATTTTTTTTTCTCAACTCATCATGAAAAATCATGCAGAATTCTGGAAGATGAGAAAAATAAAAACAGCAAAATAAACTAGGGTAAAATAGATTTGATTTTGCACAGCTCATTTTATTAAGAAGATCATTGCAGAGTTTGTTATTCATCCAATTATTCAGGACTCAACATCAGAGAACATTCTTAATAAAAGGGCCCAGACACTGTCATGACGTTAAGTATTATCATTCCATACTGATCCATCTGTAAAAAGGAAGAAAAGGAAGTTCCTGACTTTTATTATATTCTATTCTCAAGGAGAAGAAAGGCAGTTTTTAATTTATTTCAAGTCTAATAAAAATTAGCTTAAAAATCCTTTACTTACCATGAAATTGTGTTTGGATAAATGTAAAAGACCAATAAATACTCCCTGAAAGGTAATGGAATAAAGAATTTGTAACAGAGGTTTGACTGTATGCAATTTGTGGAGCTGATTAATCTCTATTAGTTGGGAAGGGAAGATGGATGTAAACTGAAGGAGAGCAAAGACAAGATGGAACCCATGGGCAGGTGTTGGAACCCATAAGAATGGACTGAACATGTGTTCGTTCTCATTGCCCCCAGCCTTGATGTTATAGATGTCCTGCAAGAGAAGCTGGCACCGTTTGTCTCAGAGCTAAACACACACCTGGCTCAGAAATTGGAGGAGAATCCTAGGGAAGGTGGATCAATTGTGTGCTTGGGGGCTATTCATGCCAAAGAGATGAGCAGACAGATCGATGATAATGTGTATGAGCTACAAAAGCACCTGGGGCCCTGCCCTGACATACTGAGGGTAACAATTCATATGTCTACTGCTTTACTTCTGACCTCAAAATCTTATGGGAAAAAATACCTCTTGCAGTCTGTCTTAACTGGAAATATACAGAGAAGGGAATTCTGGGAAACATAGTTCAACCTGGCCCAGTTGACACATTATAAAGTCACTACAGTTTACTGTTTTCAACCTGAAAGCTTAGGTTGAAGACAGTAAACTCTTTTTAGCCATATTTAATCTATAGGTAAACAAAGTCATGCTTTTGTTTAATATGAAAATATAACAATTATCTTGCCTTATAAACAAATATACACTCATTTTTTTCTCACAAGCAGCATGCAAAGCTCCATTTTTAAAAAGTGTCTTTTCTTCTTTTTGCTGATTCACACTCCCCCCTTTGATATCCTATAACTTAAATAGTGAGACATATTTTGTTAACTATTAACACATTGTATGTTACATGATAGGTGAGTGGGAAGCGGATAAAACAGTATTTGTCATATTTGCTTTAAATACATATATATGTATTTATGCATGCATGCACATACATGACATTCATTTGTATCAAAATAAGGAAGGAAAACTCAACAATTATAGCCTTAATTTCTGCAGTTTGTCATGTGATTGTAGCAGATACTTCCATTTACCTTCTTCCACTATCTATTCCATTTTCTCAGTTGTCCCTTGCAAGATACCTGCTTCAGGTGAGCCCATTACAGGTTCTTCAGGAAAGGGAAGACTAGATTTCTAAGGTAGGAGTAGAAAGCATGCCTTAATTGGCAAAGCACTCTTGAGAGAATTTAGGAGTTCGGTGTCCCAATTTTATCTAAGTTTGCCAATATGTTCTCATCCTAATTTTCAGGGTCCCATTCCTTTCCAAGTGCCCTAATTTTATCAAAAATGATCATGTGAGTTTGGGAAATTAATTTTCATTGTAATTCAGCCATTGTGATTAGGTTTTGGGTTTGGTTTCAGATCTATCAGATCTGAG
The DNA here is from genome assembly GCF_003676395.1 of Aethalodelphis obliquidens. Lineage (NCBI taxonomy): Eukaryota > Metazoa > Chordata > Mammalia > Artiodactyla > Delphinidae > Aethalodelphis > Aethalodelphis obliquidens. The sequence goes on along the minus strand of NW_020837946.1, from coordinate 23,204,619 downwards.
GTTACAGGTGATAAGGACTTCTTTTAGGGTAGGCTTGAAAGTTATTAGGCCCCTTATGTGGACTTCAGCTAAGAATGTAAAGCCCTGAAATCATTTCCTTTGATATTTACCAAGTACTGTATCAATTAGATCAGAATCGCTCAAAAGTTGCATGTGCCTGCACATTTGTTACAATTTGTTACAAGGATTTGACCGTATGCATTATGGAAGCTGGTTACAACAGCCTGTGTAAGCCTATTGATTTTGCATCTGATGCTGGAGCTTGAAGTGTGTAGGGCAGGCAGTTAGGAAGGAAAAAGAAGAAGAGTATAAAATGAGAGAGACCAAAGGCAAGCTGAAACCCACACGTGTGAGCTGGAGCCCATGAGGACAGTCTGGAGCATGTGTCAGTTCTCACTCTCCCCAACCCACAGGAGAAACTGGTACTTCCTTCTTGAAGGTAAGCAGAAACGTGTCCCAAGGATTTGAGATGCTGAAGGAAGATCCAGGGGATGGTGGAGAAGTCATAGGCCCAGCTGCTGCCCCATGCCAATCAGTGGAGTCAGCAGATGAATGACAACAGGTATGAGCTACAGAAGCACCTCTTGAGTCTGCCGCAGCCTCCTTCTGAGCATAAGAAATATGGCTGCTGCTTCACCTGTTTGCTCCGAATCACAAGTCAAAATTGTCTCTTGTGGCCCACCCTAATCTGAAACAGAGAGGGAAGGAAATTCCAGAAAATGTAATGTAATTTAAGCAAGTCCACACATTACTAAGCCACCACAAGTTATCTTTAGGCTGTCTCTATGTTGTTTGTGTACTGTGTATATAAAATTAATTAATATTTCTACATTTGGTTTAGAAAATTAATTTTTATCAAGATTAATTTCTTATCAGGTCAAACATGTAGAAATACAAGTAAGTTTTGGGACGAATGCTTGTCATTGGCTGTTTGAAATATTAAACCTGTGACTTTAATCACATTTCATCATTGCTCTAAGCTCTTCAATTGGCATTTGAGTTTCCTTCCTCTTCCCTATTTTATCACACCCTCCCTCTATACACAGATAGTAATTACTTTTGAAGATATAATTCAATTTAGATAATTTGTGGTAATATTTAAATTTTTCATTCTACTTTACACAGACCAATCCTTTTTTATGATTTTAAGCCTTAAGCATAGCCTTGGTGTTTTATGAATTGCTATTTATTGAGCGAAACATACCTTTAAGAAGAAAATGTACATAGTGGCAAATTCTAAGATTTATCCATCTGTCAAAGTTATACAAAAAAAAAAAGTACAGTAACTTTGTACTCCAAAATAGACCCAATTTCTCAAATTGGCAACCAGTGAATTGTTTTTCTTTCTTTGGAGAAAATAAAAGATAACCCCTTCTAATTTCTGTCATATAAAGTGTATTCTCTATGTTTTCCATTAATTTCCTTGATATATTCTATAAATAAAATATACAGTTCTAATGTAGTTACCACTTCTTTTCCATGCAATAATTAAATGTGTACTTGATATTAAAATATACTAAAGTCTTACTTAAATGAATCTTACATTTTTATAATATTCATTTTAATAGACCTCCTTGATAATTTGAAACGGGATGTGAGAAAAATGAAATTTCTCATTTTGTAAATATAGAATTTAGTATACTTCACAGTAGATAATGGAAGTTTTTTTCATTTTTAAATTTAAGTACAGTTGATGTACATTATTACCTAAGTTACAGGTGTACAACATGTTGATTCACAATTTTTAAAGGTTATATTTCATTTATTGTTACTATAAAGTACTGGCTATATTCCCTGTGTTGTATGGTATATTCTTGTAGCTTATTTATTTTGTATGTAATAGTTCTTACTTTTTTAATCCTCTACCACCATCTTGCCCCTCCCCCTTCCCTCTCCCCACTTACCACTAGTTTGTTCTCTATCTGTGAGTCTGTTTCTTTTTTTATTATAGATACTAGTTTGTTTACGTTTTTAGATTCTACATATAAGTGATAATGTTCATTATTTGTCTGTTACTGTCTGACTTATTTTGCTTAGCACAAGTCCATCCACGTTATTGCAAATGGCAAATTTTCATTCTTTTTTTATGGCTGAGTAGTATTTCATGTATATAGATAGATATCTATATCTATATCAGCTATCTATCTATATCTATATATTTAGATATATATCTTCTATATCCGTTCTTCTGTTAATGCACACTTAGGTTGTTTCCACGTCTTGGCAATTGTAAATAATGCTGCTGTGAACACTAGGGTGCATGTATCTTTTTGAATTAGTGTTTTTGTTTTTTTTTTTGGATATATACTTAAGAACGGAATTGCTAGGTCATATGGTAGTTCTATTTTTAGTTTTTTGAGAAACCTTTATACTGTTTTACACAGTGGCTGCACCAATTTACATTCCCACCAAAAGTGTACAAGGAGGGTTTCCTTTTCTCCACGTCCTTGCCAACATTTGTTATTTGTGTTCTTTTTGGTGATAACTGATAATGGCAGATTTGTAGTTAAATTAGAAAATCTGCTTCATATTCTATGCATATCTGTGATAATCAATATTAAGTCAACAACTTGAGTAATATAAACCTCCAAAATTGATTTAATCCATATATTCACTTATTCGGATATCACTAGCCTGAATCTTAAATTATGGGGAACCAAAAAAGACTCAGTATGTCAATATAAAGGACTCTGAATGTCTAAATAACATATTTCAAAACCCACTGAATAATAAAACCTATTGAATCATTCTCAAGAGAATCACTCAGATAACCTGCAAATCTAATGGACACTTACATGTCTATTTTTCTAATGTTAGCAAATTAGAAGTTACAATGTAAAGACAGAGGAGGCTTTAAAAACAAATCTTCTTATAAGTGGCACCACTATATTTATTATATTATATTTGATGAAGGGCAAAAATAAGAGTAACAAAATCATTGAAAATAAGAACTTTAACAGTTATGGGTAATTTAGTTTAAACAGAAAATAAACAAGGACACAGGGAATGAAAGTGAGGAGCATAGTAGAGTAAAATATTTAATGGTCATAGTGGTGACCCTGAGTCATTACAAAACACACAATGAACATGAAATTCTGATTTAAAAAACCTTGAATGACAAATGAATGGATAAATAAGACAGATAATACATATACAATGAAATATTACTCAGCCATTAAAAAGAATGAAATAATGCTATTTACAGCAACATGGATGGACCTGGAGATTATCATCCTACGTGAAGTAAGTCAGACAGAGAAAGGCAAATATCATATGATATTGCTTATATATGGAATGTAAAAAAAAAATGATACAAATGAACTTATTTACAAAACAGAAATAGACCCACAGACATGGAAAGCAAACTTATGGTTACCAGGAGGGAAGGGGGAGGGGGAGGGATAGATTAGGAGTTTGGGATTGACATGTACAAACTGTTTTATAATAATTTTAATATGCTAAATAGGTGAAAAGCTACATAAATTTACCATAGAACTAGAGCTTTAAAACATCAAATGGAAATACTATAACTAAAAATAATAATAACTGAAATTAAAAATTCAATAGATTAGCTTAAGAGAAAATTGGCTGAAGCAAAAGGAAAGCTAAATGAACTGGGACAGAGGTCAACAGAAAAAATTCAGACTAAAGCACAATGATTAAAAATGATAGATAGTACCCCTTTCTAAATAAAAGAATATAAGACATCTAGGGCATATGTTGAAGGTCTAACATATGTGCAATTGGAGCTCCCAAGAAGAGAAGAAATAAAAAATCAGGCAGAAACAGGACTTGAAGATTCCAACACCAGAGAGTCCAAAACTGGCAAAATACATTTAACATAACAATATATAATAAAGACAGTAATGTTATATAATATCATACAATAAAGGTTATATGTAGCATACAGTATGAATGTAATATATAATGTACATTACATGTTATATGTGTGTATATATGTATATATATGTATACACATATCTATATCTATTGCTGTCACACACATATATATATATGTACGTATATGTATGTATTCCTTTCAGCATAATGCAGACACATATTCTTGATGTCATCTATAACTATATAAAATGTATTGTTGTTGAAAGGATGAGGTAAGATCTGAGTTCATAATCCAGATCCATGATTTCCCAATGTATTATTTTACTTCATTTATTTATATTCTCTAGTCCTAAACATTTTAGTATTTTAAGGAATACCTTGTCTAATGTAATACAATGTAATGTAATATATAATAATCCCAAAGTTTGGTTGATACACAGAAAATAATAAATACAATAATGAGCACAGAAATAATTACTATTGCTTGAAACTGTTCAGGTTGGATATCAGAGGCAAGAAGAAAAATAAAATGGTTTATCTTGAAACCTTGGTCTCTAGCTCTAGAATATATATACCTAAAACCAAAACAAATATTAGCTGCACAGACTGCAATATCTGCATTCAAAGTACTCCACAATTGTACCTAGTAACACTGGGTGCAAACTAGCTTCACGTATGTGTAACTCAGTGCTATGCTGGTGTGGTATGGGATGGTGTTGGGAGTTAGGACAGCGGCTACACTTTCAGGGTCAGTAATTTAAAGTGGGGCTTTGGGATGATGGTAACATTCTGTTTCCTTGATCCAGACCTGGGGCTGGCACATCAGTCTTTTCAATTTTGGAATGAGTCTTACCTCAAAATCAATTTCTTATTGACTCCCCTTTGTTGACTAAATCCCATCAGCTGCTTCATGAAAGTATACATTAAATTAACATTTAAGTGCACCTAATATTTACAAATGTGAAATAAGTGGAAAGAACTTTGATCTGAGCCAAGTTCCAATTTCACAAATGAAAAAGAAATTGATTTAGTTGATGTTAGTTTTATGTTAATAAATACAAAAACCACTAGTTTGAGGCTCTTCTGGAATTTCCTGGGCATCTCTGTAAACTATTTCTGGTAGTTTTTGAAATGAAATGTGGTTATGAGGCAGTATTTTGGTTTGTGTAATCCTTTATTTCTAATTGCTAGTCATCTTCATTCCAGATAAAATATCTTGGATAATTGTAAACTTTCTTTTCCGTCCTAATATGCTACCATAGACTAAAGTGAATATATTTAGGAAAATACCCTTCTTTCAAAAGCATGTCCTGCTATTATTTTATGAAAAAATTAATCATTTTGGTCTATGCCATTTTTATTATGACTAGAATCACTTATTGGACAGATTTGCACAGTACTGTACTCCTATGATTGTGGGTCAGGCTTTGCAGTGTGTTTGTGTTCACCCATGTTCATATACGCCATTTTGATTTTGTTTGCCCAGAGGGCAAAGAAAGATCTGTGGCTTTACTCACTAACAGGAGAGCCTATGTGAATTACCCACAGGAGCTAGTTTGGTTACAGTTCATTTACAACTAAGTAATACATTCTTTTTTTAACAATATAAATGTTCTATGATTTGAAGAATCTCAATACCTTATATGATTCAAAATTGACAGTTTAATTTCAGGAATTTGTATTTTAAATGTTATGCGTTAGACTCTATGACATAAATCACAGCAAGATCCTTTTTGACCCACCTCCTAGAGAAATGGAAATAAAACCAAAAATAAACAAATGGGACCTAATGAAACTTAAAAGCTTTTGCACAGCAAAGGAAACCATAAACAAGATGAAAAGACAACCCTCAGAATTGGAGAAAATATTTGCAAATGAAGCAACTGACAAAGGATTAATCTCCAAAATTTACAAGCAGCTCATGCAGCTCAATATTAAAAATACAAACAACCCAATCCAAAAATGGGCAGAAGACCTAAATAGACATTTCTCCAAAGAAGATACACAGATTGCCAACAAACACATGAAAGAATGCTCAACGTCATTAATCATGAGAGAAATGCAAATCAAAACTACAATGAGATATCATCTCACACGACTCAGAATGGCAATCATCAAAAAATCTACAAACAATAAATGCTGAAGAGGGTGTGGAGAAAAGGGAACCCTCTTGCACTGTTGGTGGGAATGTAAATTGATACAGCCACTGTGGAGAACAGTGTGGAGGTTCTTTAAAAAACTAAAAATAGAACTACCATACGACCCAGCAATCCCACTACTGGGCATATACCCTGAGAAAATCATAATTCAAAAAGAGTCATGTACCAAAATGTTCTTTGCAGCTCTATTTGCAATAGCCAGAACATGGAAGCAACCTAAGTGTCCATCAACAGATGAATGGATAAAGAAGATGTGGCACATATATACAATGGAATATTACTCCGCCATAAAAAGAAACGAAATTGAGTTATTTGTAGTGAGGTGGATGGACCTAGAGACTGTCATACAGAGTGAAGTAAGTCAGAGAGAGAAAAACAAATACCGTACGCTAACACATATATATGGAATCTAAAAAACAACCAAAAAAAAAAATAGTCATGAAGAACCTAGGAGCAAGACGGGAATAAAGACGCAGACTTACTAGAGAATGGACTTGAGGATACGGGGAGGGGGAAGGGTAAGCTGGGACAAAGTGAGAGAGTGGCATGGACATATATACACTACCAAATGTAAAACAGATAGCTAGTGGGAAGCAGCCACATAGCACAGGGAGATCAGCTCAGTGCTTTGTGAACACCTAGAGGGGTGGGATAGGGAAGGTGGGAGGGAGGGAGATGCAAGAGGGAAGAGATATAGGGATATATGTATGGGTATAACTGATTCACTTTGTTATAAAGCAGAAACTAACACACCATTGTAAAGCAATTATACTCCAATAAAGATGTTAAATAAAATGTTATGTGTTAGAAAGAAGTTTGAATAGTCCACGGAGAATCTCTGAATTCTCAAAAAGTGTCTGTTCCATATAAAACAGAATAAGTAGCAGATGCTGTTTTAAATTAAATTTAAATAAGACCTTTCCCATACCTATCTGGACTGTTTCCCACAGATCTTGACATCAGTGGAGTGAAAATATTCTCCTACTCCTTCTTCATCATTTCATTGAAATTCCCCAGTACTTGACAGGATAAAATTCTTTCTTTTTGTTTCTTTAAATATTTTGATGACCTATGAAGTTTCTTTTATTTTTACCAAGTCTGAAACAGAGTTTTTTAGGTTTTCCATTTTTATATCATGTTTTCTCCATAGTAATACATTGACTCTATAAAGTGATAAGTACAGATACACTACTGAGTATATAATGTAACTAGTTGTATTTGTAAATATACACAAATATGTATTTTTAAAACAACATTTTAAAATCCTAACAATATTGAGGTTTTTTTTTTAAAATTGTGAACTCTAGAATCATAGGTCAAAGATTCAAATGTCAGTTTAGCCTCTTATGAGTGGTGGACTTGATCAAGTTACTTAATTTCCCTCTTACTTAGTTCCCTTGTCTATAAGGTGGAGGATACAGTAATATTCAATTTATAGGGGGTTAAATGAGGTAATATATTTAAAATTTTAACACAGTGTCTGACACATAATAAGTGCTCATTGAAGATTAACTATATTGTTAATTTGCAGTGTTTTACAGTGATATTGCATATTTGACTATGTTATGTGACCGCTTTCAAAAATATATTTTCAGTAAAGAGATATCACAATAGTCATGATAAGTTGAAGTAAAATAATAAATGTTGATCTCTTTATTTTTATAATTTTATGCAAGCTTGGTTGCTTTTACCAACTTTCAAAATCCTTTCAGCAGCATGTGCCTATAGAGTTATTACTTTCAGCGTCTTGAAATCTCTTCCTCGGAAAAATCTTTACAGAAAGAAAGGCAATGATCATAGAAAATTTGCAATCCCAAATCTCTTAAAACCAAAGTTCCCCTTGCTAATGGTTTCCTATCATGATCTAATCTTTGTAAAGAGAGAAAAGATACAGACTTGTATTCATACTAGCTTCTCTATAAATATTTTAGAAGGAGAAAGAAGCAGAGGAAGGGTTGGTAGAGGTTTCAGTATTCTATTGATAAAGATCAAGAATGAGTCCTTTCACCCGGAATTTCTCCTATAATTTTTTTAAAAAAGAAAAAATGATAATACCTCGTGAATTAGCTACTCAAAATGCATTCACAATTTTTTCCTCCTTTGTCTTTCATTACTTTACGGTGTGAAAAGCTTAAACTATTGATTTCCCAGGGTTTCTTATAACCCAGGGTTACTCCTGCAACACAATTTTGGGCATGAGGAGGGATTTCCTTCCTGTTTAAAAAGGCTTCAATTCATCAGGAGAAACTCTTTTGCCCTTCATCCCTCTCCTGGTATAAAATCTTACAAGACTGCTTCCCCAGTCTCAGCTTGAGCCCTCTTGTCTCTCCGGGCCACAGGTACTGCTTTCACTTGCTTAAGACACACCCTGTGGGCAGAACATCCTCCTTAGTAATCCCCTCCTTTTAGTATCAGTTTGTTACTTTCTTCCTTATGAAACAGCACCCCGCCTTCTTCCCCAACTCCTCCAGTATAGATCAGGCTCCTTTTTTCATATATTTCTATGTAGTCTTCATCGTACTTTTATGTATGTAATGGAATACCTGGCTACAAGCCACAAGGAGCAGGACCATCATTCTTGTTTATCCCTGTGCCGTAAAGCGCCAACATCTAATGAGCCAAGCACTATGGGGTAAGCACTGTTCTAACCACTGTACATGTACTAACTTATGCTATGCTCATTGCAACATCCTGTTTTACAGGTAGGCAACTGAGGTAGAGAAAGGTTAGATAGTGGGTGGGTGGCAGAGTCTGAGTCAGATGCAAGTAGTTTTCTCCCGAGCCTCTGTGCTTAACCACTGTGATCCACTCCCTTTCTAGAAATGTGCTGAAGAGTGGAGCTAGGATATTTTATGTGAAAAAGAACACTAACATCTACTCTGTTGTGTAATTAGAGCAAGTTTTAAATGATGTTTAAAACTTTTTCTGCACTATATTCATGCACTCTTCAATATAACTCATCTGAATACATACTGATTTTATAATTTTCTTTTGCTACATCTCTTTGTTATGTTTGAAAGCAGTTGTTCTCAAGTATTAAGGTACTTGATGATGAGAAAGGCTACAAAAACCTTTAAAAAGTATATATTCTCCAGGCTGTCTCCCAGGTATTCTGATTCAGCAGTATTCAGGTGAGGGTCCAGTAAGCTTAAAGAAAATTCAACGGACTAACCGATAAAGTGGGTTCACTGATAAACATTTATATAAGAAGTACTGCATTAATGAATATGCTAAATGTAAACATATTTGTATTAATAATAATAATAAAAATTCTATAATTATAAAGTTAGGATATTCACATTATAAAATTTTTAAAATATAGAACCCTTTCTTAAAACATCTCAATGGCCAGAGTTATTATCTTTATTTTTAGATTTCTTCTGGATGATACAACTATAAATGGTACCATAAGTACTAAAAACCAAAGTGAACTAATTAAGGCTCCTAGGAATTGATTTTTGATTCACAAAGCAACCTGCTGGGCTTTTTAAATACAGTTCAGCGCAATAAACAATGCCATTTCAAAATGAGACAGATGGACTTTTTTCCTATTCCAATAACATATTACAGTTGGTTTTTTATCCATTGCACTTATTTTATTGATGTGCTCTTGATTATATTTAACTATGTGAATAAGCAAAATTAAACAAAACTAATTGTTTCTTGCTATTTATTTATGTGTTTGTGTTTTGCATTCATGCATGTACATAGGCATGTGTGCATGCATGTAGGTCTGCATATATGTACTTATATATGTGTGTATGTAATTAGGTGGTCTTAGGTTCATAATGGTGTTTGGTCTCTGGTTGGTGTTTCACCGTGTGTCTATATAATATTAAACACCTATAAACACCTATATGATGGGCATATAGGTTACCTAGTTATGAAAATAAAAATTGGAAAATCTTTGTGGAATGCCTTGATAGACCTTAAATCAAAGTGTTTATAGGTGTTAATAAATATTTCTCTTGGTTCTCAGTGAAATCATAGATTGTTTTCTCACTGAATAGAATTTTTTTCAGATTGGATAAAAACAAAATAAATATATATATTCTAATAATTATTGTGATATATCTTAATTAAGATTTACATTAAATTGGATAATCAAATTGACTCTAAATATTTGTCTGTCTCTAGCATGAATATAATTCTAGAAATAAATTAATTGGATTTCCCTATGATACCTCAATTTATTCTCAGTTTTAAATAGATTGATTAATATTTAATGTGCCCTAATATGTGAAAATAGGATATTCTAATTTCTTTTGAGTTAAAAACAATGGATTCTGAAAACCTAATGTCTAGTGTAGGCTTAAGGTTCTACTGCCACTTTAATCCAAAAATATTCTTCATAACTCAATTTTGTCTTATGTTTAAAAGGTCATTTTAGAAAGCAATGACATTTTAATGACAGTGTAATTGTTTTTCTCTGAAGGCTAATGATAATTAATTAAAATCTTCAAAATATTGTAGTTTGTGGGAAAATTTGTATTATTTATGTTCAGTCATCAATGAATAAAATATAGATAATAATTCCTGAATTAATCCACATTGTAATTACCCAAGAGAATTTGGTTTCCATATGAAGATGTGTACCATCCTTCCTCCTCCTCCTCAAAGATGGTGCTATTGCTATACGAATATAATGGCTATGGTTATCTATTATTCTGGGTTATTTTCCTAGGATTTATAATAAATACATAATGCGTATGTCTTTGCATATATATTATATATAAAATTGTTCTCCCTAGAAGCTGTCTCAATCTATAATATGCAATAACAATAAACTTTTTCAAAACCTTTTCAAGGAAAAATATTAGTCTAGGTGCTTAGGTTCAATGGTGCTCAAATCAAATTACCTTTTCACTCGTCCACTTCACAGAATTGTGGGGTGGGCAGGAAGATAGACACCAATCATTACAAGATTAAATATAGACCTGAGATGTAAAGTATGAATAGCAGTTAACAAGTTGTAGGAATTGTGAGGGGGAGATTAAGATCTCCCCAGACAAAAGAATTAGCCTACAAAAGACCTGAAAATCATGTGGAGAGTGAGCATTGAGCATTCTAGGAATTGAAAAAAAGACAGTATGGACTTTTTCAAGAAGCCAAATACCAAGTGGGAAAGGATGAGAGATGAAATTGGAGTGGTTGACAGAGGCCACGCTATGCAGTTTCAAATACTATGTTAAGGATTTTGGTTACTATCTCAAGAGCGGAAAAAAAAAAAAAAAAAGCTAGTTAGCAGTACAATTAAAATCTCTGTACTATCTAATAGGAAAATGATGATGGCAGATATGCTTACCCATATAACAAGTTCTAAATAAGGAGGCGTCATTTGAAGTTTGAAGACAACACTTAGGGCTACCTAATTAATAATTTATATGTTCTTTTCATGGCACTCAGTCATATTCCTTTTCTTGAGGATCTTTTAGTTTCATTGGGTAAGCAATATACAAATAAATGTTATTTAACAATAGTGAACAAATAAGAAATATTAAAAATTAGCATCAAATAAGTGTAACAGATTATGAGTTGTTGAATGCTCTAAAGAGGATTTGGAAATGAAATAATAGAATTGAGTATTCCAAGAAATTGTACAACCTATACTACATATGGCTTCAAGAATAAATAAGACAGGATGATTCTGAGAAGGTGGTAGTGTAGAAAGTACCTGGAATCTGTGTCCCTATCTAGACAACAATTACACTGATAGAAACTGTATGATGTAACTATGAGTCTATTGAAGGCTTGCAACTTCCAGGGCAAGGCTTAGAAGATAACTTGCAGTTAATTTTAGCCAATTTTAGATCTTAGCATAGTAGCAGCTACCTATCCTCCACTCCTCAGCCCCATGGCAGACAGTTGTGCATAAATTATTTTTATATGGAAAAAAAAAAAGAACTTTTATAGTGAGTTCTTAATCCCTCCTGTATACTATGACTATGTTCCTGTAATTTTTTTCAAGTATGGTTGTGAGTTTTTATGCAGTCTCAGTTTAGATATGTAAGGATGTACAAAAATTTTGTTAATATGATAGCATTCAACAATCCATGCTTTTCAAGTAATTTAAATAGTAAGTGAAATTTAAAGATATAACCAAATAATGTAAATTAAACTGATGCATTTTATATATAAAATTAGCCAATATGTTTAAAAAGTGAGATCGAAACTTTTTATCATTTTAAACCTCATGCTTAGGTATATTGTGATTGCTAAAAATTTTATGGAAAGCAATTCGATAATGTATCTACCAAGGATCCTAAAAACATCTATCCTATTTGTCCTAATAATTACATTCTGTCAGTCTTCCACAAGAAACATTAAAACATTCTGACAAGAATTTATTAGTGAATATACATTGTGAATTATTTGTATTTCTTAAATAATATTTAACAAACCAAGTGTCTAAAAACAGAGTTGGTTAAGAAAATTAGGGTTCATATATTCAATAATATTATTTGATCCCTAAAAGTAGTATGTACAAAGACTTAAATGGTATAAGAAAAGGTTCACGATGTCATGTTAGTGGAAGAAAGTAGGAAATTAAAAACTCTATGGTATGCATAGTGTATCAGTTTTCTATTATCACTGTAACAAGTTTCCTCAAACTTAATAGCTTAAAACAACACACGTTTATTATCTTACATTTATGAAAGTCAGATGCCTAAAATGAATCTCAGTGGGTTGATGAAATCAAGGTGTTGGTAGGGCTGGTTCCCTCTGCAGGCTCTAGAGAAGAATCTGTTTCCTTGCCTTTACAGTTTTTAGAGGCTGTCCTCATTCCTTGACTCATAGCCGTTCATCACAATGCATTTTATCCCTCTGCTTCTGTTGTCAAATCCTCCATCACTGACCCTTCAGCCTCCTTTTTATAGGACCCTTGTGATTACACTGTGGTGGATTATTATCCAGATAATCCAGGATTATCACATCTCAAGATTCTTAATCACATCTGCAAGTTGCTTGTGCCTTGTAAGGTAACGTGTTTACAGGTTCTGGGACTTAGGATGTGGACGTCTTTGGGAGGACATAATTCTGCCCACCACACATAGAGTGACCATATTTATCATTTAAAACAGGATACTGTTGAGTGTAAAAGACGACACTATTAATAATTATTTCAGGATAGCAGAGGTAAACAGGAGCTGTTCTTGAAAAACCTAGATGAGTGGTCATCTAGTATACCACCAGATTGATGAGAAATGACAAACTGTTTGAGTTCATTCAGATTTACATTTTTGAAAGGGGTCTGTTTTTGTTATCTTAGGAAAGTTTGATATTTTTTCTCCTCTTCTTTATAGTTCTGGGATATTACTGTTATGTATCTAGATGTGGAACTTTTTATTCATTATATTCAAGGATTCTTGGTCTTTAATCTCAAGATAAATTCTTTTCTTAGATACAGGAAACTTTCCTTTTATTATTACTCTGATTTTTTCCCCTCTAATATTTTTTTCTCTTCCATCTTTGTGAAACTCTCTCTCTATGTATTGAACCTTCGGAGTAGGTTCTCCATGTCTTTTACATTCTCTCATGTTTTCTATCTCTATCTTTTGGAAATTTTGAGGTTTATTCCATTTTATCTTCCTATTTACTTTGGCTAACGTGGCTGCCATCTGGATCTGTGTGATTTTGAAACATCTCACATGTTTTGCACAGTATTTCCTCTGCTCTGAGTTCTCTTTCAGTATATCATTCCACATTTCAACTTCCTAAAATTTATAAAAATTTCTGATTCCCTGATGGTACTCTTTTCTATTCTCATTGCTAATAAGTATTAATTAATTTTTAACTTTTCTACTGTAATTTAAAGGGAATTTGAGGAGCTTATTTGACATTTCTATTAACTTTCTAACTTGAAGGTAATCTATGGCTGCATTTTATTTCACTGTATGAAGAAGTTATGATTCAATTTACCATTATACTTATTATAAATTGTTTGTACTTTCTTAGCTGTTATGATGCAAATATATATATATATATATATATATATATATATATATATATATTTGCCCATCATGGAATACTTCATTACATACACACACACACACACACACACACACACACACACACACACATGCTGAGGCATATCTGTGATTATGCACTTATATTAAATGTCAAGAATACATCAACTTTAAGCCTTTCTTTTCCACAGGAAAGGTTGTACGTTTAAAATTTCTATTAACTTGATATGAAAATGCCTATACAGTTGATTCTCATTAGCCACAGCAGTTAAGTTCTATAAACTTAGGGGAAGTACAGAGTTATGTTCCTGAGGGCCTTCGGTCACAATATTTTCATGAACCAATCAACACATACCTTGTTTTATGTGTTTCTGCTTAAAGATATCTTAATTAATATGTATGGTTGATTCAGTAACATTGAACTCACCATTGACAGCACTGTAACTCATGCCTGAACAAAGATCATCTAACATATTTTTTTGTAAGGTACATCACAGCCTTTTTGCACTTAGGAACACTAATCAGCACTTTATTACTATGCCTGGGAGCTGAAATCAAACCATTTAAAACAGAGAAATCAACAACAAAAAACAAAACAATGTACAAGTATAGCCCTAAAAAGACCATGAAAAGAACACGTGTTTACAGTATTAGAACTGAAATAAGCGAGAGCATTACCCTGGACTTCAGCTGGGACCATGTAGGTTTGGCAACTCAAAACTTTAGCTGCTTTGAAAATGTCCATGAATAACCATGAAAGCACTGAGAATATTAATTTGGAGGTGACAAAAAACTTTTAGTGAGTAGGCAAATTCACAAATACAGAATCCCTAATAATATAGACTGTGCTTTCTTTCTACATATTCCATGAGACAAATTAATTTGACAAAACAAAAATGAATCCCCAAATACCTAGTTGTTTTTCAGGAAATAGACTACTTTCTGGGAGATCTCAAATTTCCTGTGGCTCTATTCACCAATCATTGAATTTCCCTTTCTTGGTCAATCATATAAAATCTGGAGTTAATACAATACTATTTTGGGATCTCCCATTTGTAATAAAAGTACTGTGTAGTAATTTCTTCCCAATAAGTATAGTTATATACAAAACAACAATTTCTGCCTCTTGTATCAGTAATAATAATTGTTACTATTTGATGAGTGCTTTCTAAATTTTCTCATATGTATATAAGAGGAGAAAATTGATTCCATTTTACAAATGTAGAAACTAAGGAATAGATACAGTAAATAACATATCCAAGTTCACCCCTTGGTAAATAATGAAGCAGAACTCTAATCCAAGTAGTTTGATTCCACGATGCACCTTTCTTAAATTATCACTTTCTTAAAGTATCACTGCTATCTCTCCACTATAGAGCCAATTGAACTATTACTTTTTTTTTTTTTTTTTCGGTACGTGGACCTCT
This sequence comes from Aethalodelphis obliquidens, assembly GCF_003676395.1. NCBI lineage: Eukaryota > Metazoa > Chordata > Mammalia > Artiodactyla > Delphinidae > Aethalodelphis > Aethalodelphis obliquidens. The sequence goes on along the minus strand of NW_020837946.1, from coordinate 23,189,226 downwards.
CACTGTTGTGGCCTCTCCCGTTGCGGAGCAGAGGCTCCAGACACGCGGGCTCAGCGGCCATGGCTCACGGGCCCAGCCACTCTGCGGCATGTGGGATCTTCCCAGACCAGGGCACGAACTCATGTCCCCTGCATCGGCAGGCGGACTCTCAACCACTGCGCCACCAGGGAAGCCCGAACTATTACTTTTTAAAATGTCTGTTTTCTGCCTTTATTTTCAGAGGAAAACATTCTTTTTTAAGTTTTCAGGTTTCTTCGTTTTCTTGCTGAACATCTTAAAACATATATGAAAGAACTAAACATCTGTCTCATCTTTCCATTAGGACATCTATTTGGTTTTTCTGTTTACTACTTGTTTTTCTAGTAAAGGTAATCTGGGTTAGGGAAGAAAAGGGAATGAAAGCAATATCTATTAAAATTTTATTTTGCAATAGATAACTGGGGTAAGGGCTTTATGAAATTATTTAATCCTCATGATAAATTTGTGACATTGATATTATGATTCAATTTATGAAATAGGAAACTGAGGTTTTGGGAACTGTTATAAAATACCTCACTTCACTCAGATAATAAGTGAGTGGAGGCGGCTAGAGGCAGGACTGCACATGAGCCAAGGCTCCAAGCCTTTTGAACATACTTTTGTCCAACCTGATTTCACTTACAAAATAATTCAAAAACAACATTATTAAGAATTTCAAGATGGCAACCATAGATCGTTAACCCCAAGTACAGGACTCTTCTGAGTATGGGACCCTGTGTGAGTTTGCTATTTGGATGCTCATGAAGCTAGCCCTGAGTAATAAGTCTACTCTTTTGACTTCTCCTATCTGTGGAAAGTCTTTTGTCTTTAGGGAAGGATACACTACTGAAGGTGCAATGTATCTTTCTACTTCCATTTTTAAAATCATCTACCACAGGACTGGCACAGTATCCTGCTTTCTAGTTTCCATCAATCATCTGATGGGACAGGGTGTTATTTCTGAGTGGAAATAGTGAGGAGCTCAGCAGTGTGGCCTTTATGGCCTCTGATCGAGGACATCCCTAAGACCTTTAAAGTTGCTTCTCTAAGATTGGGTCCTGTAAATATTCTATAACAAGACTTATCTGTCAATAAACAAGGTGTATGTAGATAACAAGATGCATGTAGATAACAAGATGTATGTAGATGCAGACCTAAATGTATTAGCATTTATTTATTTATTCCTTCATCCTTCAAATATTCTTAAGTACTATATTAGGTGCTAGATATGGAATTGTTTAAAAAAGACAATTCTATATCATATTAATACTGAAAAATATGATTGAAACAAGTATACAAGTACATGTATACTGTAATTACACATTGCTATGAAAGAAAAATAAAACAGTGTTTCATGTAATGAAAAAGTGGAATGATGACTTGCATTTGGTTAGTGTTGGGGCTTGCTGAGAAAATACTATTTTAGTATAAAAGGGTGAGAAGGCTCTAGTTGCAGAAAGAGTTAGGAAAAGAAGTATTCCAGGTACAAAAAACAGAATGTTTAAGTTCTAGGTAAAAAGGAACTCAAGTTTGTTTAAGAAATTAAAAGAAAGAAAACCAAGGTTAGATGGAACATCATGAACAATGGGGAAAATGGTGAGAAACCATTTTGGAAAGTAGAGAAGGGTCAGAACAGCTGGTCCATGTTATGGAAATTGGATTCATTCGAAGTTCAATAGAAAGGCACCAAAGGGTTTTAAGCGTGAGTGTTGCATTGTTTGATTTTTATTTTATGATTCTTCTGGCTGCTTTGTGAAGAGTAGATAAGAAGGAGCAAAAGGGGAAGCAGGACGCTGTCCTAGCTTGACTAAGTAAGGGTAGTGAGAGGCGGATGGCAGGATTTGTTGTAGAAAATGGTACTGATAGGATTTAGTGATGTACAGCTTTGGTGTCTGAGGGTGGGGCTTTCTAAGATGAACTTGATAGGTGCCATTTACTGAAATCATGATGACTCTGTAAAGGACAGCTTCGGGGAAGGATGCAGAGGTGGTCAGGGCTCGAGCTGGGGCAAGTGCAGTGTGAAATTTCTGTTGCCTGCTAGTTAACTAGTGTTAGCTCTACTCTTCTACTTTTTGAAATCCTTCGCATCCTGCAAGGCTCAGTGGTAGTGTTAGAATCTCCAAGGTGCTTCCCTGACTACTGCCCCCACCCCAATCCTACCCCCAGCTCCCCCAGTGCAGACTGTACTTTTCCTTCTCCTGAGCACTCATGTGCATTCTTTTACCCCAACTGAGTCATTATTTTATTGTGCCTTATAGCATAGGGAGTTGCTTACATGACTTGGTTTAACCACTGCACAGAGAACTTTGAAAGTAGGGAGTCATCTTTATATCTCCAGTGACTTGCACTGGCTTTGTAGATGGCAATTTTGTGTGGCTTTTTAAATTGATTATTACCTCATGGAACTTAGCATACCTGTCCCATCAAGTCCATGTGTTTTTTCTTCTTGCTTGCTTTTATTCTGTTCTTGCTTATCTCATCTGTCTGGCCTTACAAACATATCACATTTAATAACAAGTGTCTTTACATTCAAATTCCTTAAGTACTAGGCTTTTGAACTTCTTAATATCTTAGGATCAGATCTAAAAAGTCACACTTGCCTATTTAGTATCTCACAACAGCTAAATTTATCTCAAAACTATATTTTTTGTAATCGTTGCTTTTGTTATGATGGAACTGCTCTCCATTTCTACTCACTTTTTTTTTTTATCTTTACTGGAGTATAATCGCTTTACAATGTTGTGTTAGTTTATGCTACACAACAAAGTGAATTAGCTATATGTGTACATATATCTCCATATCCCCTCCCTCTTTAGGCTCCCTCCTACTCTCCCTATCCCACCCCTCTAGTTTGTCACAGAGCATCGAGCTGATCTCCCTGTGCTATGCAGCTGCTTCCCACTTTATTTAAGCAGTTGCACCAGTTATCACTCTAGAGGCATCTATATGTTAACATCATGGAGGGCTGTAGCTATTTGAATAAAGTATAGCCTGTTACTGTAAATTTATGTCTGGACCTGGTCCCTTTTATCTGTATTTAATCATTTGGTTTTCTCTCTATTGTTAACTCATACAGCATGCTTACTGAGTCTTGTATTTCTTAAATCGGAGCAAAACTCTTATACTGCACACACACACACACACACACACACACACACAACACACAAATTTCAGCGGTATCAGCAGCTATGCCATCTCTATGCTTAATCTTATAAAATCTGGAAATGCATGGATCATCAATTTTACATTTACTTGACCCTAACTAATATCCATTTGATAGGTTTATAGAGCTTTGTTTTCACATACTTTGAACTATACACCAGTTCAGTTCAAAGGGGAGAAACCAAGGTCCATTGATATTCATTCACGAAAGTGTTATTGATTTATAAATGCAACAGAGGGTTTGATGTGATTAATGGAAGAGGAAGAAGAGACTGTAGGAGTCACACTGAGGCTTGGCTACATGGTTCTCTAGCTGGGGAAAGAAGACGAGCTGAAAGTGTGAGTGTCTAGATGTGAAGAGACACATCCATAGCCTAGGAGAGTGGCAATCATGACGAAGTGGAAAGCTTGATACAATGGAGCACCATAATCTGGTTGCCTAATGCATTTCTGGATAAAGTGCAGAAATGCATTAATATACACCAAGATCCCTTGCCTGTTGGAATGCAGAAGGTGTTTGACGAAGATAATGGAGAAAAGGTTAAATGGGCTCTTCTAGTTCTTCTCCTTCATGAGCATCTAGTTTTAGGTTTCTCATAGAAAAACTGTTTTAAAAGAATAAAACAGAGACATGAATCGGATAGAGAGTGATATTTCATGTCAGCCAGAAAGTTGAACCGTGAGAACCCATGACATGAGCCAGATGTTGGGGGTAAACTAAAATATTAATATAAAGTAGTAGAAAATAGAGCACTGAGGGAATCCAGGAGGAGGAGTGTTGAAACAGAGCTGTAAAAAGTGAGCGGCCCTGGGAGTGAGGTGGCCTCAGAAACCCCAAATCCCAGCCAGGTTCTTGCACCTGCTCTGGGGTATCAGGCAAGTCAGGTTCTTGGTGCTTTGGGTTCCTCACCTGTAAACTGACTTGGGTAAACTAAGTGATCCCTAAGAGAACCCCCAAGGTGGCTCTCTATTCTAGGTACCTGTCTTAGTTGCTGTAAAGAATAAAGTGATAGGACTACAAGGTAAAGGAGATTGGCATTGGAGATTGGCAATTTAGTAGTCCTACTAAGTTATGGAAAATAGAAGTTGAAATGGGAAAGAAATAAAAATCTTTATATGCTGAATATAGCAATAAATAAATCTTTATATGCTAAATGTAGCAATAAATATGGCAAGTCATGTCTCACATATGTAGAGATGTGAAAAAATGTAGTCCGTGGCTATGGTTACTTTCTATTTTACAAAATTCTTTAACTTTTTTTCTTAGGGTGGTGAGGTGCATAGATAGAGTACATATTACTTTTATATAATTAGAATGGAGCATATGTAGTTAAAAATCTTATTTTTTAAAGTACATCTTACCCATATGTAGATAATTTCCTAGGTTTTAGTAGTGATATGGGTGCTTTCTTCTTTTTTTTTTTTTAAATCTGTACACTATTGGCCTTAGGGACACAAGTTCACCCACTAAATTCTATTAAAATAATTCAGAGACTCATCCATGCATACAATAATTATGATTATGAGCATCCAAGGAAAATTAGTGTGTAGTGTCTTAATTAAAGCTGGGCAACATAATTTTATTTACAGATTGAATTCTATTAAATCTTTAGAGTGGTATATTTTTATTTTACTTTCATGTAATTAATATTTAACATAGCTCATAGTGTAGCACATTGCATTCTGAATGCACATTTTGTGAGAAATGTAATAGTATGTAAAAAAAAAAACCTTTTCTTTGGAAGATAGCCCATAAATTTTATTATATTAAAATGCAAATTTTGCCTCTTGCTTGACTGTTTAAAATACTTCTGAGCTGCATATTTGCTTGTTTAGAAGTATTAGCTGAGAAAAGTTGTAAAAAATCAGTTTGATTTCATTTGGATGTTTTCATGTTTTTCAACCAGTGTTGGGAATCTTTCCCAGTGGCATTCTTAACTCATATTTATGATGTGAATATTTTGTTTGCCTTAATCCTGATCTTGTTTTCTTTAGGAAAACTGTGAATCGTATTAGTAGCGTATCACCAAAGCTACATGGCAATTAAAGTTTGAGCCTTGGGATAGAAGAGTAAAAATTTCAAATTCTTATTACTTCTCTTGTCACAAGACGTTGTTGTTTTGCCTGTAATATTCCCTCTAAGGCAGCTTCTAAGAAAACATCATTTATCTTAGTTTAGCTATGAGAAATCTGTAGAAACCCTTCCTTCATTTTATACAATGAGTTTTCAGAAATATCCACAAATGAAAACTAATAGTTAAGCACAAAACGCTGTAATGTTCGAAAACACCAAATAGATGTTCAGCTGAACCATTTTATTAACAGAAATAAATGGAGAAGAAGAAAATAAAAACTCCCAAAACTTTATGTTCCTTAATACTAAAATAGGACAGTATGACTCCTCCATTAATCCTGGTGGTTCTCAGATTGGGAGTAAAAAAGCCCCTGAGTTTCATGAGAGGTATTCTGATGAAGAGAAACGATTTTTGAACTCTAGGCAGTAGCTTTTTAATAAGTATTGTCCCCTCGCGAACATCAGTACTCCCATCTCTCACTTGCTTCCAATCCTTTATTCTAACCTCCTGCATTAGGAATGGTGCCTTTAGGTGATGCTGTGTTCCTGGTGCAACTGGAAAACAACCAGCCTTTCCTTAGCAACATCTGATTTTCTACTGCTTCCTCCCAAGTGATTAGATTTAGAAATCTATGAAAATGGGGCTTTTCTACTTTTTGTTTGTCAAACATGCTCTAATTCTTAAAATTCATCTGAAAATGATGTTGAACAATGAACAGATTCAACAGTCTCTTGAATGATGTGTTGAACAGGTAGTCCATGTGTTACAGAGTAATTTCATTATTGTTAAGTACTTTAATTAAGTAAAATTAATACTAATAATTAGCTTCATAGCTAAAAGTAATGTTTCTCATAAACTGTTAAATCACTCTTACAATCTAGAATTTGAGGACAGGGTTATTTTATTTTGTTTTAATTCACTCATCTGTGACTTGTTTTCTACGAGGGTAATTTCCCAGTGACTTTTAGCCATTTCAAAATCAAAGTTTTTCTCCTTGAGTTAAAAGATTTAGTATACTTCATATGTCCTAGGAAATATTAGAGAGACTTTTTCACATACTGGTAATACTTACATTAATATTCCAAAGCTAACTCTCTAACTACTGCAGATTGATCATCAGAGCACTAATTTGTTCACCCTGTGCATGCAAAGGGTTCACCCTCTTGTCTGTTTTACTTCTAGTTTTTAAATGTGTTTGCAATATTTTAAAATGTTGGAGACTGTCTCAAATAAGCAAGCAAAATAAAGTCCATTAGAAAATTAAAGCAGAATCGGAATTTCAAGACAAAAAATTTGGTAATTTTCACATGATAAACTAAAGGAGGTCAGAGTTGTTTCTCCAATTAGTTACTGAAGTCTGTACTACAAATCAGAAACTCCCACAGGGTTACTACAGAGTGTATTTAATTGTGAAAACAGCTATGAAAATATTTCACTGTTATCATCCATGATCAATTCCTAGATTATTTTCAAATTAAAAGAGGCCCAGAATTACATAAAGTAATTTTAAGGAGGTATATGGAATAGCTTTCTTTTTGATAATTGTGTCTTTATTTTAATATACTAAAAATGACTGCTATATTAAAACAAAGCTTTGGCTGATGTTGTTTAAGACAAAGCATTAAATATGCTTATAAATTAAAGAAAGAAGTCACTTTAAGGAAAACATTAAGGAAAATATAGGACAGTTGGAACTTGGCTGTGGCAGCCATAGTGAAGGTGGTGCATGACTTAGATGTTCAGGAAATGGTGGTCAAAAGTAGCCCTTTGGGTAGTAGTTGACTGTAAAGAGCCAAGATTTCTCAAAGGATTCTTGAAGCAAGAGGACTTGTTCTGGAGAAGAAACACATTACTGGGGTGGAGATTTTAACACTAGCCCAGACAGTAACCAAGGACCGCTTTCTCCTCTGGTGCTTCTGCTGCTTCCGATTCCCTGTCATCTCCTCCACAAGACTTCCTTTTTTATCCATCCTTCCATACGTATGAGGAATTGGCTCATGTGATTATGGAGGCTGAGAAGTCCTACCATCTTCTGTCTGCAAACTGGAGACCCAGGAATCCTGGTGGTGTGTAGTTTAGTCCAAATTTGAAGGCTTGAGAACCAGGGGAGTTCTTGGTGTAAGTCTCAATCTGAAGGCAGGAGAACACCAATGCCCCAGCTCACACACTCAGGCAAAAAGGGAAGGGACAAAATCTCCCTTTTGTTCTATTCAGTCACTCAATGGATTAGATGATGCCCACCCGCATTGGGGAGGGCAACTTGTTTTATTGAGTCTACCAGTTCAAATGCTAATCTTGTCTGGAAATACCCAGAAATAATGATTAGCCAAATACCTGGACATCCATGATTCAGTCAGGTTGATACATAAAATTAACCATTACCTTCTCTAAATTTGGATGTCTTTGAGTTATGTACTCCAGTTTTGATATACTCAGTTATGGTCAGGGTGTTTTAGGGATGCCAGATCTATATAGAACTGTGAACAGGGCATACTTATTTAAACAGGCTGTGAGCTGATGATGACAGTCTGATGTCATCTCTAGGACATCATTAATGTCACTGATGAGGAAATTGAGGCCTAAGAAAAATCATACAGCAAATGAGCACAGATCCAAGACTAGAGCCCAATTTTGATTATGCTCATTGCTAAGTGCTTATCACCACTTATCCAAAACTGTTTTTTATGGATCAGAAGCACATAAGATATTATTAAGTGACTAAGAATGATTTCAGCATACAAAGCTTTTTCCTTTTAGGAAACTAATATATGAAAGAGATCCCAGTATGTGGAGGGACAATTAAAGGACCATAGGAAGGAACTCTGATTCTCTGTGCAGGAAGCTCTCTGCTTTGCCCTCTCACCCCTGTTGCTATGCTCTCCTCCGTGGCTCTGAAGCTTCCCCCACGCCACCCCCTGTCCCCTCCAGTGAAGGCCTTCCTAGTGTGTGGAAACTTTTCCTCCATCACAGCTCCCTCCCCTAGGTGCAGGTCCCATCCCTGTTCTTTTGTTTCTGTTTTTTCTTTCACCCTACCCAGGTACATGGGGAGTTTCTTGCCTTTTGGGAAGTCTGAGGTCTTCTGCCAGCGTTCAGTAGGTGCTCTGTAGGAGTTGTTCCACATGTAGATGTACTTCTGATGTATTTGTGGGGAGGAGGGTGATCTCCACATCTTACTCCTCCACCATCTTGAAGGTCTCTTAGAAGAAATATTCTTTACTAACAATTTTGTTTAGTTTTTTTTTGCTTTCAGAATTTTAATCGGTATTTCCAAGAACCAGATAATAATAGAAAATTTCTATTCTTTTTCAGTCTTGCTACTTCCTGCAAATCTGGTACTCCAGAAAATAGAACCACTAGCCAAATAAGTAGTACAATTTGATTTAAAATTGTACTGCTGGTCCTGACACTATTGATAATTTTAATTTCCCCTTAACTTCCTTTTTCCACACTTACAGATAGCATTCAAACTGTAAATACATTTAAAAAGCATCTGAGGAGAATCTTTTTTTCACTTTCTAAATCTTTTATTCTAACTATATTTCACAATTCACTGTTGTTCCAGTGATTTACGTGTTTGCCATTTTATGTATGATGAAAATGTTAGGTTCGCTTGGGTCTGAAGGTTGTATTCATTAATTTTATGGTTGTATGATATTTAGGACTAAAATTTTAAAATAACTTTGATAAGGATATTATTTTAAAGAAATAGAGACTATTTTTTAAAAATTTTGTTTGTTTTTCAACAAGTATGTGAGATCCTAAGGAAAAGGAACTTGAAATGGGAATCTAAACGGGAGGACCCTCACAGGAAGAGCCCATGGGATTCAGATACATACATAAAAGGATTTAATCTCCTCCAATGCACCCCACTGGTGAGAAAGGGATTATCACTAGGACAATGGGGATGGCCAAATACACAAGACCCACCTGAAACTAAAAATGCGAGATCCACGGTAGATTAGCATATAAACCCATAACCCACTGGGGAGGGCACCGCACACCACTCACTCTGGGCCACAAAGGGGTTGCCTTCAGGAGCATAGTGAACAAGTAGGAGCTGAGGAAGATAGATTTTAAAGCATCAAGAGGGTAGGGTGACCCTGCTTCCTTAAAAAGGATGTGGTTGGCTTCTTTGAGTAATTCCACCACCAGCAGGGAATTGAAACCAAGCCTCAGGGTTAAGGAGAAATTGTACTTAGCCCCTTTCATGAGAAGACTGATTGGCTAGGGGACTTTATTCACAGAAGCAGAGTTGAGAGGGGAGCTTGCAGTTAGGCCATTGGAGGCCTTGCAAGTTTCACTAGATGTCATGGCAGCACATAGTATCAGGCCATAGTATCAGGTTTTATTTTCAGGCCTTACAACACAAAACCACTCTTATGTTGTCTTTTGTTTGTGAGGAACAAATATTTTCTCTGGTAGTATAAAAATGATGTTTTATTATAAAGGCAAAACAGAGACTCTTATGGAAATCCAAGACCCAGAATTATGGCAAGACATCAGGAACCAAACTTGTGTTCTGTGTTCTTAAAGGATGGTTTCTCCCCCTTCCATAGATGATCTGCTTGGCTGTGTGCTTCTGATCCTTACTCTCTCTCTTGACTCTTCCTCTTCCTAATAATCTTGGATGCTTCTCATGAGAGCCACACTCCTCAACCTTAGAAATACTTGACTTTTGAGCTCTAATGACTGCTAACATCTGGCAACCTCTTTCTATGCTTCCAGGTTCAAATTCTTAAGACAGCATTTGATTGTCTTAGACTTTTGCATTCTCAAAGAGGCATCAACACCAGGCTAAGTCATATGCTCATGGCAAGTTTAGGAATGAGCTATTTCTGAGATAGATGTCTGTTCTTTTTGTGTATAATTAGCCTCAGCTGATATAGATATGGGGCTATATGAGAAAACATAGCTAAATAATTGAGCAGTTACTGAGGGCAAAGATTTTCTCAGCCAGGAAAGGCGTGGGGAGCAGGACCTTCTGAATGTGCATAGCAAAATATCTCAGAGCATCAAATCAGTTCCCCTCTGCAGTTTTCTCTTTCAGGAAATAAAAATATAATTTCTCATCCACCAAGTCAAATGAGTGAATCAGCCTGTCTTTTTGTTCTTTCTCCTGCCCACTCCCTTTTCTTCTCTAATTTTGTTGCACTAAATATGTCATTTTCTTTCTTAGTATTTGGCTCTTTATTTGAAATATACAACCATTAACCTGGTGCAGGCAGGCTCCTTTCTTTTCAGCTTGGGTCTGTTAAAACTGTCCTCTGGCACTTCCAGACTCTCTTCCTGCCAGCCCCTCCTATACCCAGCCCAACTGATCCTAAAGAAACACCATTTTCAATAAATTGCCTTATCTCTCTATCCCAACAGAATTTTCTTCAAAGCAATACTTTGCAACTATTTCTGGGTTTTGTTGTATCTGCCCTACTTCTTGATAAAAGGGGAACTGGCTCTCTAGAGAATTTTACATTTATATAAAAGATTGGAATTACAGGATAGAAAAGTCAAGATTTAAAAAAAAATAACAGTAAGCCTCAGGATTATTATATTTTGTTGTCTTTGTCTGTTCCCCAAACCAGATTATAACCTCCTGGAGAATAAGAATTAAGTCTCATGGTTCTTTTTAACCCAGCCAGAATTCAATCATATATACTTTTGATGATGGTGATACTGTTGATTTCTTTATGCTTAGTGAGTTATTTGTATTGGTGATTTGATTCAGTTGCTTACAATCAGCCACACTAAGTCTTTTGGAGCATTTGGTCTATTGACATTTGAAGTGATCATTTATACTTATATATTTATTGGTGTTTCATTACTTTTTTCTGGTTATTTTGTACTTCTCTATTCTTTTCTTCTTTTTGCTTTCTTCCCTTATGGTTTGATGGTTATCTTAGTGGTATTCTTGTGTTCCTTTTTTTCTAGTTTTTGTGTATCTATTGTAGATTTTTGATTTGTGGTTATCATGGGGTTTTTATATGTTGACCTATAACTATATCTACTTGTTTTAAACTGATAGTCATTGAAGTTCAAACACATTATAAAAGATCTATATTTTTCATCCTGTCCCTCAAATTTTGTGTTTTTGTTGTAATATTTTACATCTTCATGTTTATCCCTTAACTATTTATTGAGGTTACAGTTTATTTTACATTTTTTCTTTTTTACTAGCTTATTTAAGTTGTTGATCCACAGCCTTTACTATATATTTTCCTTTACTAGTGGATTTTTTTCTTTTCCTATAAATTCTTCCCTCTTACTATAGACTTTTCTTTTCCACTTAAAAAAGACCCTTTCACATTTTTTGAGTCAGTTTAATATTGATGAACTCTTTTAACTTTTACTTGTTTCAGAAGTTATTTGTCTCTCCTTCAATTGTGAATGATAACCTGCTGGGTAGAGTATCCTAGGTTGTAAGTTTTTTCCATTTTAGCACTTGAAATATATCATGCCGCTGCCTTCTGGCCTGCAAAATTTCTTTAGAAAAATTAGCTGATAGCCTTATGGGGGTTCCCTTGTATGTTACTCTTTGTTTTTCTCTTGCTGCTTTTACAATTCTCTCCTTATCTGTAACTTTGGCCATTTTAATAATGTCTTGGTGTGGGTCTCTTTCAGATCATCTTGTATGGGTCTCTCTGTGCTTCCTGCACTTGTATATGGGTTTCCTTCTTCAGGTTTGGGAAGTTATCAGCCATAATTTTATTATGGCTTTTAATTTTTAAAATTTTATCTGGGATCCCCATAGTGTGAATGTTAGTAGGTTTGATGTTATTCTAGAATTCCCTTAAACTGCTCTCATTTTTTTTTTGTTGTTGTTGTTGTTGTTATGATTGGGTGATTTCCATTACTATGTCTTCCAGATCACTTATGCGTTCTTCTGCATCACCTAGTCTGCTCTTAATTCCTTCTAGTGCATTTTTCATTTCAGTTATTATATTCCTCAGCTCTGACTGGTTCTTTAGTTTCTTGTTAAAATTCTCACTGTGTCCATCTATTCTTTTCCCTAGTTCACTTAGCAATCTTATTACAAATGTTTTGAACTCTTTATCTGGTAAATTATTTACCTCTGTTTCATTAGTTTTTTTTTTTTTTTTCGGGAAATTTTACATGTTATTTCACTTGAAACAAATCCCTCTGTCTTTTCATTTTGCTTAACTTTTTCTGTTTCTGAAATTAGGTGAAACAGTTATCTGTTCTGGACTGAAAGGGTATCCTTTTGGGGAGCATCCCTATATAGTCTATGTGTATCCAGTGGCTTAGTGGGAGAACTGGATCTGAAGTGAGCATGGGTCATGTCTTCTCCCAGGGTGATAGCTAGCAGCTATCACCTTGATGGGAGGTGGGACTGGAGATGGTGGGACTAGGGCTAAAGCCAGGTGTGAGCTGGGGCTTCCCCTATGCTCAGTGGCCATCATTGTCCTACTGGGGGTGGGGTCGGGTCCCAAGGTGATATAGCAGAAGGGTTCTCCAAGCTGGTTTTGTTCCTTCTAAGTGTGCACTCTCCCCACTCCCAGAAGCAGCATCTTTGCCCCAGAGGGTAGAAGTGCTGGAACAACAGGGGCCAGAGTGGTTGCCCAGTGTGGGCCAGGGCATGCTCTGGGACAGTTCTGGCACACCGGTGAGAACTTCAGACTGCTTCTGATCTGCTATTTCCACGAGGACCAGTAATGGCCACCCTTGTCCCATTCAGATGAAGTGCCGTGGTCAGCCAGCTCCATCCCCCTCAAACTGTGCACTCTCTTTAATAGCAGTCTTTGCCCTAGTGTGGAATTGTGCCTGAGCTAAAGGTGCAGGGGCAAGCACATGGTGTGGGCTGGGGCACACTCTGGGGTGTTCATGGCAAACTGGTCTGAGTCCTGGGCAGTTTCAGTATGCTTCGGCTGCCTTGTTTTGGAAGTTAGCAAGTAACTACTTGTTCTTCATGAGTGGAGTCTAGATTTCTTATAACCCTCCTATTAGTCCCACTGTTTTTTGAAGCAGTTAAGAGGACTTGTCTTCCTGGTGTCAGATCCAGGGCTGGGTACCCAGTATGTGGTTCAAGCTGCTCGCTTTCTAGGGAGGATTTCTGAGCCCATGTAATCCTCCTCCTCTTCTGTATCCCCTCCTAGGGGCACAGGTCCTGAACTGATCTCTTCTCTTCCTACCTGACTCTGTGTGGATCTTTCATTACAGCCTTTAGTGTAGAGGAGCCTTTCAGCCAGCCTCCAGTTTGTTTTCAGTGAGAATTTTTCACATATGGATGTATTTTTGATGTGTTTGTGGGGGGAGGTGAGCTCATCCTCCTCCAACTCCACCATCTTTATCTCCCCTCAACAGAAGATTAGTAACTACTTTATTTCTATAAAGTATAAAAGGATTAACATTAGCTTATAGAAATTTCACAATATTCTGATTTCAAATCAGGAAAGGATTATGTGTTTTTATAGCCATAACTTCTTTTTTCAATTGTGTGGATTTGTAAATGCACAAAAATAATTCATCCTGACTCCAGACTGACAAGATTGGATTGACAGCTGATAAAAGTTGTCAACATTGCCTGTCATATTGAAACTTAGTAGACTATAAAATGCTTATAAAAGCTTCAGGTTATCTTGTCAATACTGGGATTTCTTCATTAAGAATTAATTAAAACAAATTTGCTTGTTAATAAAGCTCAAAATATCAATCAGTTCTATCACTAAAACGTGTGACTAACTTGTTTGTTATGTATGTGTACACATACTAACTTGATGTATGTGTACATCCATGGTTAAGAAATGAGATCTCATAGGCCTTTTTTTAGTTTATACTGAAAGCAACAGGGTGCAAAGGGATGTGAAAATTTTTTAATTAAAATTAGATCAGAGCATACACACAGCCAAGGTTAATTTCAATATTTTTCACAACGAGCAAAATAGGGAACAATATCTCTTTACTTTGATATGTCATTCCAGAATGGATTTTGTACTTAACATTCATATTGATTCACGTATTAGAACAAAATTAATTTCATTGAGAAAGTGAAAATAGAGTACTTCCTATGTCCAACTTACTACAATATAACAGAGTAAAACTTGTTAAAGTTGTACTTAAATTATATATTAAATTAATTTAATGTATTTGTTTTATTCATTCCTTAATTAAATTACCAGGCCCTCATGACACTTTTACTTTCTTATAGAAATGATAAAAATATCTTTCTAAGCTTCTGCGTTACCTTAAGTCACTAACAAGCAACTTATTTAATTAAAAATAATCTTATTTATTATGCAATAATTATTGATAATGTACTATGTTCTCTGTATTCTACAAAGCGGTGGCGATAAAATGGTAAGCAAAACAGACACATTACCTGTATTCATGGAGTTAACAGTTTATTGAGAGAAAATATACATATTTAAATAGTCCTACCATGAAAAATTATATCTCAAACAAGTGTTATAAAGGAGAGGTTTCCAGGACTATGAGAGTCTGGGTAGGGGAATTTGAAATAATGAAGCAGGTCAAGAAAGTCTTGAAGGGGTTAAACTTTAGTTTAGATCTGAAGGATTGGTACCAGTTTTGGTAAAAAGAGTCAGAGAAGGATCTACTGAGGCAGAAGAGCTGCATAAATGTCCATTGGCAAAATGCAGTTCAATGAATACAGGGAGTGTTGTAGGTTAAGTTGTGCTCTCCCTGAAAGATACGCTGAAGTCCAAACCTCTAGTACCTAAGAATGTGATCTTATTTGAAAATAGAGTCTTGGCAGATTTAACAAAGTTAAAATGATGTTGTTATGGTAGACCCCCAGTCTAATATGACTGGTGTCCTTATAAAAAGGGGAAATTTGGACACAGATATGCACAGGGGGAAGACTATGTGAAGAGACACAGGGAGAAAATAACCATCTTTAAGCCAGGGAATGCCTGAAGCTACTAGAAACTTGGAGGGAGGCCTGGGACAGATCCTTCTCTGGCACCTTTGGGAGAGCATGGCCCTGTTCACATTTTGATTTTGGATTTCTGGTCTGCAGAAAACTGTGAGACAAATTTCTGTTGTTTTAAGCCACGCAGTTTGTGTTACTTTGTGAGAGCAACCTTAGGAAACTAGTATAGGGATTGAAAGCAGTTTAATGCAGATGAAAAGGGAGAATAAGAGTAAGTTGATCTGAAGCGAAGATGGAGCAATAGGTAGGAACCAGATCATGGAGAGAGTCCTAAAGGCCATTGTAGGAGTTTTGTTTTTATTCTCAGAGCAAAGTAGTTAAGCAATCCAAACAGAGATGATAGTAGCTTGGACAAGAGGGGTAATGGTTATGAAGAGAAGTCAATGGGAACAGGAGAGTGGATTGAAAATTATAAATAACTTACAGAAAAGCAAGTTTACTCAATAATATCACTCCAGAAATTCTCTGCTCTTTTCTTTTACCATTAATTTTTCAGTCTACAGTGGATCATTCTCCTCACCATCAAAGGGTACCCCTTTTTTCTATCTGCTTCTTATTTGGTTGTTGATAACAGATTCATTGAGATATAGTTGACATATTATGTACATATTAAAAGTGTGAAGTTTAATAAAAGTTGACTTATTGATATAGCCATGAAACTATGACCACAATCAAGATAATGAACATATCCAACACCGAAAGTTTTCTAGTATTCTTCTGCAGTGACTTTCTTTATCCCTAGTGATATTGCTATCTTTGAAATCAATTTTGTCTGATATTAATATAGCCACTCCAGTTTTTTTTTGCTTATTATTAGCATGGCATATCGTTTGTCATCATTTTACTTTTCACCTATTTGTACCTTTGTATTAAAGTAGGTCCCTCACAGACAGCAAATAATGGAGTCTTGCTTTCTTACCTAATCAGATAATCTTTTGCTTTTAATTGGGAGTGTTTCATTTATTTACACTTAATGTTACTCTTAGCATGGTTAAGTGTTAACCATTTGCCACTTGCTTTCTATTTGTCTCATTTGTTCTTTATGTTTTTGCCTTTTTCTATGCCTTCTTTTGGATTGAATATTTTAATTTTTTCATTTTATGTATATTATTGTCTTATAGCTATTATTTTTGGCTATTTTAGTGGTCGATTCTACCTTTAATATTAAGTGGTATACCACGTCACAGATAGAGCAATTTATAAGAATATAAGTCACGCTTATACTTCTCCTGATCTTCCTGTTATTATTATGCTTATTATTTTACATATGTTAAAAATCTCACGAGTCAAATATCACTGGAATATATTCAAATATTAAGTTCTGGATTGGTTTTGATTGATATGTTTTTATTGTCATCATGGTTCAGATTTTACTTCTTTGCATATCTGGTAATTTTTCATTTTATGCCAGGCGCTTTGATTTGTTACCTTTTGGGTGCTGGATATATTTTATATATCCTATAAATATTCTTTAGCTTTATTCTGAGAAATAGTTAAGTTACTTAGGAGAAGTTTGATTCTTTTGGGTCCTGCTTTAAACTTAGGTAGAAACAGAACAGTATTTAGTTCTGGATCTTTTTTTTTTTTTTTTTGTCCCACTGCCTTGGCAGGGTCTTTCTAAGTACTCTTCCCAATACCCCCATGAATTATGAGGTTTCCTAGTCTGAAAAACATTCACTATTTCCAGCCTTGTGTGAACTCTGAAAATCATTTCCTCTAATCCTTTCAGCTGGTTATTTTCACAGCCTTTGGTAGTTTCCTCACAAACATGCACTGATCGGTACCCAGATGAATAATCAAGGGGACATGTGTGCAAATCTCTGGAGTTTTCTCTCTGCTGCTGTCTTCTCTTCAGAATGCTACCCTCTTTAGACTCCTAGCCCTGTCTACTCCTGGAAAGATTGCTTATCTTTAAAAGATTGTTTATACTTTCTTTACTCATAACTCATTTCCTCCTTTTTTAATCCTCTTTCCCTCTTGTTTTCCCCTCTCTCTAAAATCCTTAGCAAGTCACCAATGACCATTATTTGATAAACCTACGGGCTGATTTTTGGTCTAAGTGATATGGCCTCCATAATGTTTGACCTCATCTTTGCTGATTTTCCCCCTCACTCACTCCACTACATTTCTTTTTAATTCCTCAAACGTAGTCTGTATGATTTTTTTCTTGATTATTTATACTGGCTGTTCCCTCTGCTTGGAATGACCTTTCTTCAGATAACTACCTGCCTAACTCACTGCCCTTTTCCAAGCCTGATCACCCTACTTAAAATTGCAACAACTTCCTGTGATAGCTAGTCTCTAAAAATGACCCTCACTGAACGTTGTGTAGCCCCCTCCCCTTGAATCTGGGCTGCCCTGGGACTTGTTTGTAACCAATAAAATGTATCAAATGTGACAATCTAGAACTTCTGAGGCTAAGTCAGAGGAAGTTTTGTAGAGTCTATCTTGGTTTCTTGAAATACTAACTCTCAGGATGGTCGCTGACAGTACACTCTCTCTCAGAACACAGCCTCCATACTGTGAAGCCAAAGTCACATGGAGAGGCCACCTATAGGCACTATGGCTAATAACCTCAACTGAGCTTCAACTGCTGGCCATGTGAGTGATTCATCTTGGACCTCCATCCAGCACAGACAAAAGCCCTAGTTAATATCTTTCTGAAAACACATGAGAAACCCAAGTGAGAACCAACTGGCTGAGCCCAGTTAAAGCACAATACTATAGAAAATAATAATAATACCTTATTTTAAGCCACTTAGTTTTGAAGTAGTTTATAGTTAAGGATGACTAGAAATCCCCTTTCCCTGCTTAATTTCAAATCCCCTATACTACATTTTATTTTTTTCCCTCTGAGTATTTATTATTATTTAATATACTTTATGACTTGCTACTTTATTATGCTTAGTATTTATTTTTTGTCTGGTTGTCTCCAACAGATTAAAAACTCTAAGAAGGTGCTGATCATTGTCTATTTTCTTCCATAATATATCTTAATTTTCTAGAACAGTATACCTGGTATACAGTAGGGATTCAATAAATATTTGTAGAAAGAATAAGTGAACAAAGCAGTAGTCTATCATAAAAGTTAAACAAGAATCATTCTAGAGATGATCTTAAATTCACCTTAAAAGTGACACATTTCCAAAACCAAAATGCTAAATTAAGGTATCAACAAATATCATAGAGTGTCTTTCAATTTAGGGACTTATAAATAGCAAACTGAAAGGTAACTATTAGGAGAAATAGAAGCTACTTGAAATTACTTTAAAATATTAGACCATTATATGACTCTTGGTAGTGATTTTACATTACTATAAAATTTTATGGAGTCATAATGAACAGAAGACCAAAGAATTTTTCTTCAAAAGTAACAAAACAAAATTTAAGATGAGGAGCATATAACTATAATTTTCCAGGAGAAGGATTTCTGGCAGTACCTTTTTTAAATTTTTTTGCGGTACGCAGGCCTCTCACTGTCGTGGCCTCTTCCGTTGTGGAGCACAGGCTCTGGACGCGCAGGCTCAGCGGCCATGGCTCACGGGCCCAGCCGCTCCGCGGCATGTGGGATCTTCCCGGACCGGGGCACAAACCCGTGTCCCCTGCATCGGCAGGCGGACTCTCAACCACTGCGCCACCAGGGAAGCCCTGGCAGTACCTTTTTTGAGTGACTAAAGAGTTAACATAATTTGAGTTATGCAAGTTTATTAACATCAGTTTGGCACTATTTAAGGGACTGTCTGCTGGAGATTGACTTGTATTTGTGCTCAAAATATATTTTTCAAAAAAAGGAGGGGGAGAGAAACATTTATTGTGTTGGTGTCCAAATGCAGTTCAAATTGCTTTTTGTGAAAGAGTGATGTCACGCTATTTCCTTAAAGATCTTTTATATTGAAAACTATATTTCAGTTCTTAGATAGTTATAAATAAGTGATATGAAGAATGGCTATGAGTTTTTAAGGAAAAATACTTTTTAAGAATGTTCACTGAAAATCCTTTTAAAACTATAGGCTCTGAATTTTTAAAACATTCAGATAGATTCGTTTTTTGAATCTACAACTAGAATCTTGATATTGTTGTAAAAGAATTATCAAAGTTTGACGTCTAATGCCAACATGCATTTTTATGCAAACTAAAACAGAAAAATGCCAAGCACCTTCCTCTAAGCTTGCAATGTACGTGAATTTTATATTAATTCTTTTGGACTCCTTCTGAACTTGAATATCTCACAGGTCTGACTGGGACATTTATCAATTCTTATGCTCAATGAATTCAGTCATTGGGTATATGTAATTTAAAACAATGAGGCATAACTGTCGGGGGTGCTTAAAAACATCAGTATGGATAGATAGCACAGACTCAGCATACAGATTGAGATTTCATGTGAGCCAAGGGCAAAGGCTAAAATTTAGTCTGAATTTGGAGCAAAACCAAAATTAAGACCAAACCTTACTGCAACACACTGAAACTCAAGTTTTTCATGTTTTCTTTATAGACAGGACTATTTCTCATTTACTTAACTTCTGCTGTACAACCTTCACATTAAAAAGCAAAGCAAACAAAATAAAATGTCATTAAACGATAATACATGATGTAGTTTGCTAAACAATTTACAGGTTTTTTTTTTAAGTGCTGCTAACAGATTCTAACCTAACATTACCATTATCCTATATTCCTTTGCTTATAGAATGGACTATCATGATAACTAGGCACTAAGTTAAGTCAATAAAAGTTGCCAATTTGCCCCTTTTGAAATGGTTTTACATAAAGAATGACTTGAGATTATTTAGTCCTTCGTGGTAGAAATCTTTAACATGAAACCAAGTAACTGCTTTTTTTGGCTTTGATTCGGGGGAAGTCAAAACCAAATGCACAAGGCCTGAAACATGGTGAAAAGGAGTAAAGTGGGCATAGTGGAGACTGAAGCTTGTAAACCCTATCTGAGTGGGGCAACTACCCCTCACCTCTACCAGATGGTTGCCATACTGAAATGTGGGCCCAAGAATGCCAGGTGTTTTGTTCCTGCGAGAAAAGCCAGGAATATGAGTTTATCATGTCATATCTCCAAACTAATAAACATTGAATTTACTTCATTCTTTTGTACTCTATTTAAGGCAAAAAGAATGAAACAAATAAATAAACAAACATATATGCATATATTAAATTTGGTCTACAGTTTACTAGTTTTAGGTCAACTCCTATTACAACTTTTTCTAAATAATGACCATCAGGATAACCTCTTAAATTTCCTCACACTCCTCAACTACCAACTTGTTGACACTAACAAGGTAGCATAGTAAAACAAGAAAAATGCTGTGTTTCTATCTTAGGCTAATTTTTTCAACTGTCAGTGTACCGCTGCTAAAACCTCTTCATTTTTCATTCATTTATTTTATATCTATATATCTTCTACTTTGTGCCAGGTAATGTTTTAGGCTCTTGGGCCACGGCAATGAGTAATATATATTAGGATCTTATTCTCAGAGAGCTTATACTCCATTGGAGGAAAAAATCAGTTGCTAGGAAAATATGATTAGTTTCATCTAGTAGTAAATGCTTTGAAGAGTAATAAGACAGGTCATGAATTAGACAGTGGATCTCTGGGTGTGTACGTTTATATCATTTGGGCAGGAAGGCTTCACTGAGGAAGTGATATTTGATCACAGATTTGAATGACATGAAGGAGCCAATCATGAGAAGATATGGAGAAGAAGCCTATGATTTCATTGGGAAGAACAAGACATAAGTCCTAACTTGGGAAATGACTTGGTGTGTTACAAGTATAGATATAAGGTCAGTGTGGATATATATGAATGATCATGGGAAAGTACAGTGGGGAGTTAATTCAGAGAGTGATTCAGGAGCCAAATATATGTTATGTAGGAAGCATATGGTGGTTTTTAAGCATGAGAGTGAATGACATGATCTGATATAGATGAAAACACACAAACAAAAACAAATCACTCTGTTGGTGGATGAAAGTTAAGAGTGGAAGAAGAGGTGGGACCTTCAAGATGGCAGAGGAGTAAGACATGGAGATCACCTTCCTCTCCACAAATACATCAAAAGTACATCTACATGTGGAACAACTCCTACAGAACACCTACTGAACTCTGGCAGAAGACCTCAGATTCCCAAAAGGCAAGAAACTCCCCACATTCCTGGGTAGAGCAAAAGAAAAAAAAAAAACAGAGACAAAAGAATAGGGACAGGACCTGCACCTCTGGGAGGGAGCTGTGAAGGAGGAAAAGTTTCCACACACTAAGAAGCCCCTTCACTGGCGGAGACGGGGGTTGGGTGGAGGGGAAGCTTTGGAGCCGTGGAGGAGAGTTCAGCAACAGGGGTGCAGAGGGCAAAGCGGAGAGATTCCCGCACAGAAGATTGGTGCTGACCAGCACTCACCAGCCTGAGAGGCTTGTTGGCTCACCCGCTGGGGCGGGCGGGGGCTGCGAGCTGAAGCTTGGGCTTTGGAGGTTAGATCCCAGTGAGAGGACTGGGGTTGGCTGCGTGAACACAGCCTGAAGTGGGCTGGTGCGCCACAGCTAGCCGGAAGGGAGTCCGGGAAAAAGCCTGGAATTGCCTAAGAGTCAAGAGACCTGGAACTGCCTAAGAGTCAAGAGACTATTGTTTTGGGGTGTACGAGGAGAGAAGATTCAGAACACCACCTAAACAAACTCCAGAGATGGGCTAGAGCTGCGACTATCAGTGTGGACACCAGAGACAGGCATCACATTCTAACATGGCTGCTGCAGCCACCAAGAAGCCTGTGTGCAAGCACAGGTCACTATCCACACCTCCCCTACCAGGAGCCTGTGCAACCCACCACTGCCAGGGTCCCCTAATCCAGGGACAACTTCCCCAGGAGAACACACAGCATGCCTCAGGCTGTTGCAACGTCACACCGGCCTCTGCCGCCACAGGCTCACCCCACATTCTGTCCCCTTACCTCACCCCAGCCTGAGTGAGCCAGAGCCCCCTAATCAGCTGCTATTTTAACCCCCTTGTGTCTGGGCAAAGAACAGACACCAGAGGGTGACCTACATGCAGAGGCGGGACCAAATCCAAAGCTGAACCCCAGGAGCTGTGCGAACGATGAAGAGAAAGGGAAATTTCTCCCAGCAGTCTCAGGAGCAGTGGATTAAATCTCCACAATCAACTTGATGTACCCTGCATCTGTGGAATACCTGAGAAGACAATGAATCATCCCAAAATTGAGGTGGTGGACATTGGGAGCAACTGTAGACTTGAGGTTTGCTGCATGCGACTGACTAGTTTCTGATTTTTATGTTTATCTTAGTTTCGTTTTTAGTGCTTGTTATCATTGGTGGATTTGTTTATTGGTTTGGTTGCTCTCTTCTTTTTCCTTTATTTTTAAATTACTTTTTTTATTCTTTTATTTTAATAATTAAATTTTTTTATTTTAATAACTTTATTTATTTTATTATATTTTGTTTTCTTTCTTTTTTTCTCCCTTTTCTTCTGAACCTTGTGGCTGACAGAGTCTTGGTGCTCTGGCTCATTGTAAGGCCTCAGCCTTTGAGGTGGCAGAGCTGAGTTCAGGACATTAGACCACCAGAGACCTCTGGCCCTATGTAATGTCAAACAGCGAGAACTCTCCCAGAGATCTCCATCTCAATGCTAGACCCAAGTCCACTCAATGTCCAGCAAGCTCCAGTGCTGGACTCCCCATGCCAAAAAACTAGCAAGACAGAGAAGCTGGCTAAAATCATAATAACACCAAAACACACCACTGAACAGGGTCCTGCCCACAAGAAAGACAAGATCCAGCCTCATCCACTAGAAAACAGGCACCAGCCCCTCCATCAGGAAGCCTATGTGACCCACTGAACCAACCTTACCCACTAGGGGCAGACACCAAAAACAACGGGATCTATGAACCTGCAGCATGTGAAAAGGAGACCCCAAACACAGTAAGTTAAGCAAAATGAGAAGACAGAGAAATATGCAGCAGATGAAGGAGCAAAGTAAAAACCCGCCAGATCAAACAAGTGAAGAAGAAATAGGCAGTCTACCTGAAAAAGAATTCAGAGTAATGATAGTAAAGATGATCCAAAATCTTGGAGATAGAAAGGAGAGGATAAAAGAAACGTTTGACAAGGACCTAGAAGAACTAAAGAGCAAACAAACAATGATGAACACCACAATAAATGAAATTAAAAATTCTCTAGAAGGAATCAATAACAGAATAACTGAGGCAGAAGAATGGATAAGTCACCTGGAAGTTAAAATAGTGGAAATAACTACTACAGAGCAGAATAAAGAAAAAAGAATGAAAAGAATTGAGGACGGTCTTAGAGACTTCTGGAACAACATTAAACCCACCAACATTTGAATTATAGGGGTCTCAGAAGAAGAAGAGAAAAAGAAAGGGACTGAGAAAATATTTGACGAGATTATAGTTGAAAACTTCCCTAATATGAGAAAGGAAATAGTTAATCAAGTCCAGGAAGCACAGAGAGTCCCATACAGGATAAATCCAAGGAGAAATATGCCAAGACACATATTAATGAAACTATCAACAATTAAATACATAGAAAGAATATTAAAAGCAGCAAGGGAAAAACAACACACAAACAAGGGAATCCCCATAAGGTTAACAGCTGATCTTTCAGCAGAAACTCTGCAAGCCAGAAGGGTGTGGCAGGACATATTTTGTGATGAAAGGAAAAAACCTACAACCAAGATTACGCTACCCAGCAAGGATCTCATTCAGATTCGACAGAGAAATTAAAACCTTTACAGACAAGTAAAAGCTAAAAGAATTCAACACCACCAAGCCAGTCTTTCAGCAAATGCTAAAGGAACTTCTCTAGGCAGGAAACACAAGAGAAGGAAAAGACCTACAGTAACGAACCCAAAACAATTCAGAAAATGGTAATAGGATTACCATTACCATTACCATTAATAGGCAATACATATCGATAATTACCTTAAATGTAAATGGATTAAATGCTCCAAACAAAAGACATCGATTGGCTGAATGCACAGGAAAACAAGACCCGTATATATGCTGTGTACAGGAGACCCACTTCAGCCCTAGGGACACATACAGACTGAAATTGAGGGGATGGAAAAAGATATTTCATGCAAATGGAAAGCAAAAGAAAGCTGGAATAGCAATTCTCATATCAGAGAAAATAGACTTTAAAATAAAGACTATTACAAGAGACAAAGAAGGACACTACATAACGATCAAGGGATTAATCCAAGAAGACATAACAATTGTAAATATTGATGCACGCAAAATAGGAGCACCTCAATACATAAGGCAAATGCTAACAGCCATAAAAGGGGAAATTGACAGTAACACAATCATAGTAAGGGACTTTAACACCCAACTTTCACCAATGCATAGATCAACCAAAATGAAAATAAATAAGGAAACACAAGCTTTAAATGACACATTAAACAAGATGGACGTCACTGATATTTATAGGACATTATCCGAAAGCAACAGAATACACTTTCTTCTCAAGTACTCATGGAACATTCTCCAGGATAGATCATATCTTCGGTCACAAATCAAGCCTTGGTAAATTTAAGAAAATTGAAATTGTATCAAGTATCTTTTCCAACCACAATGCTATGAGACTAGATATCAATTACAGGAAAAGATCTGTAAGAAATACAAACACATGGAGGCTAAACAATACACTACTTAATAACGAAGTGATCACTGAAGATATCAAAGAGGAAATTAAAAAATACCTAGAAACAAATGACAATGGAGACACGACAACCCAAAACCTATGGGATGCAGCAAAAGCAGTTCTAAGAGGGAAGTTATAGCAATACAGTCCTACCTCAAAAAACAAGAAACATCTCAAATAAACAACCTAACCTTTTACCTAAAGCAATTATGGAAAGAAGAAGAACAACAACAAAAAACTCAAGTTAGCAGAAGGAAAGAAATCATAAATATCAGATGAGAAATAAATGAAAAAGAAATGAAGAAAACAATAGAAAGATCAATAAACTAAAACCTGGTTCTACGAGAAGATAAACAAAATTGATAAACCATTAGCCAGACTCATCAAGAAAAAAAGGGAGAAGACTCATCAACAGAATTAGAAATGAAAAAGGAGAAGTAATAACTGACACTGCAGAAATAACAAGGGTCATGAGAGATTACTACAGGCAACTCTATGCCAATAAAATAGACAACCTGGAAGAAATGGACACATTCTTAAAAAAGCACAACCTTCTGAGACTGAACCAGGAAGAAACAGAAAATATAAACAGACCAATCACAAATGCTGAAATTGAGACTGTGATTAAAAATCTTCCAACAAACAAAAGCCCAGGACCAGAGGGCTTCACAGGCGAATTCTATCAAACATTTAGAGAAGAGCTAACATCTATCCTTCTCAAACTCTTCCAGAATATAACAGAGGGAGGAACACTCCGAAACTCATTCTACAAGGCCACCATCACCCTGATACCAAAACCAAAGATGTCACAAAAAAATAAAACTACAGGCTAATATCACTGATGAACGTAGATGCAAAAACCTCAACAAACTACTGTCAAACAGAATCCAGCAGCACATTAAAAGGATCATACACCATGTTCAAGTGGGGTTTAACCCAGGGATGCAAAGATTCTACAATATACAGAAATCAATCAATGTGATACACCATATTAACAAATTGAAGGATGAAAACCATATGATCATCTCAATAGATGCAGAAAAATCTATCGACAAAATTCAACACCCATTTATGATAAAAACCCTTCTGAAAGTAGGCATAGAGGGAACTTACCTCAACATAATAAAGGCTATATATGACAAACGCACAGCCAGCATCTTTCTCAATGGTGAAAAACTGAAACCATTTCCTCTAAGGTCAGGAACAAGATAAGGCTGCCCACTCTCACCACTATTATTCAACATAGTTTTGGGAGTTTTAGCCATAGCAATCAGAGAAGAAAAAGAAATAATAGGAATCCAAACTGGAAAAGAAGTAAAACTGTCACTGTTTGCAGGTGACATGATACTATACGTAGAGCATAGTAAAGATGCTACCAGAAAACTACTAGAGCTAATCAATGAATTTGGTAAAGAGCAGGATACAAAATTAATGCACAGAAATCTCTTGCATTGTTTTACACTAATGATGAAAAATCTCAAAGAGAAATTAAAGAAACACTCCCATTTAGCACTGCAACAAAAAGAATAAAATACCTAGGAATAAGCCTACCTAAGGAGACAAAAGACCTGTATGCAGAAAACTATAAGACACTGATGGAAGAAATTAAAGATGATACCAACAGATGGAGAGATATACCATGATCTTGGATTGGAAGAATCAACATTGTGAAAATGACTAGTACCCAAAGCAATCTACAGATTCAATGCAATCCCTGTCAAACTATGAATGGCATTTTTCACAGAACTAGAACAAAAAATTTCACAATTTGAATGGAAACACAAAAGACCCCGAAAGGCCAAAACAATCTTGGGAAAGAAAAACGGAGTTGGAGGAATCAGGCTCCCTGAATTCAGACTGTACTACAAAGCTACACTAATCAAGACAGTATGGTACTTGCACAAAAACAGAAATATAGATCAATGGAACAGGATAGAAAGCCCAGAGATAAACCTATGCACATATGGTCACCTTATTTTTGATAAAGGAGGCAATAATATACAGTGGAAAGAAGACAGCCTCTTCAATAAGTGGTGCTGGGAAAACTGCACAGCCACATGTAAAAGAATGAAATTAGAACACTCTCCAGCACCATACACAAAAATGAACTCCAAATGGATTAAAAACCTAAATGTAAGGCCAGACACTATAAAACTCTTACAGGAAAACATAGACGGAACACTCTGACATAAATGACAGCAAGATCCTTTTTGACCCACCTCCTAGAGAAATGGAAATAAAAACAAAAGTAAACAAATGGGACCCAATGAAACTTAAAAGCTTTTGCACAGCAAAGGAAACCATATACAAGATGAAAAGACAACCCTCAGAATGGGAGAAAATATTTGCAAATGAAGCAACTGACAAAGGATTAATCTCCAAAATATACAAGTAGCTCATGCAGCTCAATATCAAAAAGCAAACAACCCAATCCAGAAATGTGCAGAAGACCTAAATAGACATTTCTCCAAAGAAGATATATAGATTGCCAACAAACACATGAAAGAATGCTCAACATCATTAATCATTAGAGAAATGCAAATCAAAACTACAATGAGATATCATCTCACACCAGTCAGAATGGCCATCATCAAAAAATCTAGAAACAATAAATGCTGGAGAGGGTGTGGAGAAAAGGGAACCCTCTTGCACTGTTGGTGGGAATGTAAATTGATACAGCCACTATGGGGAACAGTATAGAGGTTCTTTAAAAAACTAAAAATAGAACTACCATAAGACCCAGCAAACCTACTACTGGGCACATACCCTGAGAAAACCATAATTCAAAAAGATTCATGTAACACAGTGTTCATTGTAACTCTATTTACAGTATCCAGGACACGGAAGCAGCCTAAGTGTCCATCGACAGAAGAATGGATAAAGAAGATGTGGCACATATATACGATGGAATATTGCTCAGCCATAAAAAGAAACGATATTGAGTTATTGTAGTGAGGTGGATGGACCTAGAGTCTGTCATACAGAGTGAAGTAAGTCAGAAAGAGAAAAACAAATACTGTATGCTAACACATATATATGGAATAAAAAAAAAAAAAAGGTTCTGAAGAACCTAGTGGCAAGACAGGAATAAAGACAGACGTAGAGAATGGATTTGAGGACATGCGGAGGGGGAAGGATAAGCTGGGATGAAGTGAGAGAGTGGCATTGACATATACACACTGCCAAATGTAAAATAGATATCTAGTGGGAAGCAGCTGCATAGAACAGGGAGATCACCTGGTGCTTTGTGACCACCTAGAAGGGTGGGATAGGGAGGGTGGGAGGGAAACACAAGAGGGTGGGGATATGGGGATATATGTATACGTATAGCTGATTCACTTTGGTATACGACAGAAAGTAACACAACAATGTAAAGCAATTATACTCCAATAAAAATGTTTAAAAAAAAAGTGGAAGCAACGATATCATTTAGTAGGTAATTCAAAGCAATGTTGATGGGAGAAAATGGTGGCTTGAGCTTATGTGATTAGAAAAGTAGAGAATGATTACAGATTAAGAATATATTTGGAGGGTTGAACCAAAAAGACTTTTTGATATATTTGATGTAGAAGGTGAGTGAAAGATAGGAACAACGATATCTGCAATTTTTTTTCTACTTTAGTAATTTTGTGGTATCATTCACTGAATTGAGGAGCATGGAAGCGGAATACTTTTAAGGTAAAGATAAAGTTGCACTCCAGAGTTAGGTATTGGGCTTGCTAAATTTGAGATGTTTCTTAAACATGCAATTAGGAATGTCTAATTGGTAGTTGGATGTTTGCATTTGGAATTCAGAAGAGAGGTCAGCACTGGCTATTAATATTTGAGACCCAATGGCATATGGGTTGTAAAGTCATGGGACCAGGTGAAATAATCTGAAGATAAATTATAGAGAAAGTAGAGAAAGAAAATCTAGGACATAGCTCTGGGACATGCCAATATTGAATAAGAGAGGAATACATATAATAGAGGAATCAACAAAGGAGACTGAGAAATAGCTAGTGAGGTAACAGAAAAGCCAAGGGGGAATGTAGCCACAGAAGCCAAGGAAAGAAAGTATTGTAGTTCGAGAAGAAGCAAGTGGCCAACTGTTTAGCTGAGAGATCTAGTAATATTAAAACAGTGAAATAGCTGTTAAAGTTAGCACGGGGGAAGTCATATGTTACAAGAGCTATTTCAGTTGAATGATGATCTTTTGAGCAGAGAATGGAGGACAAAGAAGAGGGAGACAATAAACACTCTTCTAATCAGCTTATTGTGAAAGGGAACCAAAAAGAAAAATGATAGCTGCAAGGCAATGTGGACCAAAAGAGGGTTTTATAAAGTAGGAGGATTCTAGAATATGTACGTTGGTAGGATTGACTTGGTAGAAAGAAACTGACTATGCAGGAGACGGGATAATTGCCAGAGCCAGGTTCATTAGAAGGTGAGCATTGTGAGAGCTAGAGCACAAAAGGAGAAGTTTAATATGAACAGGGACATTTCATTTATTGTAAGAAAAAATAGAGGGACAGAGATAGAAGTTCAATTTCATGTAGGTCTGTAAATTTTGTGATGAAAGTGAAGAAACTTTAGACTATTTTATCAATGTCAGCATTTGAGAGGGAAGAGTGAGTGGATAGGAAATGGGACTAGAGGTGAGGGCACCATAGGACTAAGGAGAAGGTATGAGATTCTCATTTTGGATAATGTCAGAGTAAACATGCAGTGTAGTGGGGTTGCAGGGTATTAGAGAATACCATTTGTCACCCTGTGACCATACATTTAGAGTGAGACAAGAGAGCATTATTGTGCATCATGAAGTTTGCGCTGTGTGGTAGGCTGAATAATGGTCCCCCAAAATATCCAGGTTCTCATCTCTGAACCTGTGAATATTACCATATATGACAAGAGGGACTTGGCAGATGTGATTAAATTAAGGATCATGAGATAATATTTATTTGGGTTAGCTGGATCTGTCCCAAATGTAATCACAAGTGTCCTTTTAAGAGTGAGGCAGAAGGAGGACTTCCCTGGTGGCACAGTGGTTGAGAGTCCGCCTGCCGATGCAGGGGACACGGGTTCGTGCCCCGGTCCGCGAAGATCCCACATGCCTCGGAGCGGCTGGGCCCGTGAGCCATGGCCGCTGAGCCTGCGCGTCCGGAGCCTGTGCTCCACAATGGGAGAGGCCACAACAGTGAGAGGCCCGCATACCGCAAAAAAAAAAAAAGAGTGAGGCAGAAGGAGATTTGATTAGAAAAGAGAAAAAGGTAATATGATGAGAATAAATTTCTCATGTTTGAAGCCAGTAGGTTTGTGGTAATTTGTTATAGCAGTGATAGGAAACTGATATACTCCATTAATTAATTAACTGATTAATTCCTCTTCCTTTGTATGTATAACTTCTCCCTTATTTTAGGATACTTCCTATTAGCATTAAACATGCTTAAGAGTCTCCTTTAAAAAGCAACAACATTAATAAAAAAAACAAGATAAAATTTCTTAACTTCACCTGCTCAGCCCTAGCTAATATTCCCTTTAAAATAGTCCTTTTTAAAACTAAAGGTTTTAATTTTTATCTTCTCCACCTCACCTTTCATCCATTCCTTAATCCACTACCAACTGTCTTCAACTTTTTGCTCTAGTAAACCACTCTAAATATTTAGCAATGTGCTTTTATTCTTAATTCCAGTGTAATCTGTTCATTTCTACTTTTCTTAGCCTCTTGGTTAAGCAATTGATTTTCCTGTTCTGGTGATATTCTCTCTTTTTCTATTCTGTGACACCACTTTTTTTTCTAGTTACTTTTTCCCCGTCTCTGTCCATTCTTTTGTCTCCTTCATGAGCTGCCCTTTTTTCAGTTTTTACCTGAGTGTTCTTAACAGAACTCTATTTTCTTCTCATTCTGTACACTTCCCTTGAGTAATCTTATCTATTTCCAGGACTTCGATTACTATCTGTATACTGATCACTAAATTTTCTATCTGGCACTCAGAGTTCTCACCTGCTCAAATACACCCTGTTCTACTACACCTTCCTGTCACACTGAGATGTCCTGAGTTGGAAGGACAGTCTCTGTCATCCTGTTCCACAGCACACTCATACTAGACTACAGTGACTAAGAATATTGGATCTGGCGTCACTGAATTGAATTTGAGTCTGGCTTTGCTCCCTTCTTTCCTGCAATAGCAGAGGCAAGCGATTTCTCATCTTAATCTGTAAAATAGTAAACCCCCTCTAAACTCTGATGATTAAATGACACAAGATACAAGTCAAGGCATAGTATGTGGCACACAGCAGGTGATTAATAAATGCTGGCCATTATTATTACTGCTAGTTTTCTTCTTTTCCTAAGTACTGTATCCACTGGTAATTACTACCATGGCACTTGTATTTTCTAGTGCCGTTTCTGTAATAGCTTCTAAACTCTTCCACAGCTTTCGGTATTCACAGCCCACCATTGCTATCCCCACTCCTCTTTGCAGTTGTCTCCATCAGTTTTCCTGTCCCTCCTGCATTTGCTTTTCTGTTTTGTTTCACTTTCCTTGTCACTCCCACACTCATTTTTCTGTTCTCTTTGTCACTCCCCTTCTCCTCCTGAGTCTCAGTAGTCCAGATCACTCTTTAAGACAGTAGTCCGCAACCTATTTGGCACCAGGGACTGGTTTCGTGGAAGACAAGTTTTCTACAGACTGGTGGTGGGAGGGGGGGGCGGGCAGGGGCGGTGGTCCAGGCGGTAATGCGAGCCATGGGGAGCGGCAGATGAAGCTTTGCTTGCCCCCTGCTTACCTCCTGCTGTGAGGCCCAGTTCCTAACAGGACCGGTACCGGTCCGTGGCTCGGGGGTTGGGGACCCCTGCTTTAAGACACCTTCCATTATGCCAAGTTCTGCTTCTTAGTTTTTATAGTTGTAAGATATTTTATCATTATTATTTATAGTAAAAATGGGAAGCGATGATTAGTAGAGACTTGTAAGTCTCCTTAACCTGAGGACAGCCCTGGAAAAGAAATTTCCTTGAAATAAGTTAGTGACAGATCACCTGGCAAACACTAATGGTATGCACTCGTGGGAGAGTCATTATCTATGGACTGCTATAGCAGGATGTCTAGGGTGCTTACGGAAAACAAACATAGAATCTATGGGTCTATGTGGCATTGTCCCCTAGAAATGTAATGTATACTCTGTGACACTCCTAGTGTAAAATGGAGATTTTAAAAAATGTCCAAACAGCTCCTTTTAGGTAAAAACTAGCACTGTACATATCTGTCAGGGGGTTCATTTGTTAACGTGGTCCTGATTGACAAGAAAGGCCTGGGAAGTTGTGTTTGTCTTTCTGTATGTGTCCCTGCTTTGTCTGTGTCATTTGATTATGTGTATCCTTGAAATCATTAGTAAAGCTTGATAATGAGTGAGGTTTATGATTTGTGTGAGTCTGATTTGACAATTCAAACCTTTGGGTTTTCTCAGTAGATATGGTGGCATTCAGATGACTGAAGTTGCTGGAAAACTTCTCTCTAGATATTTGAGTCAATGCTAGGCTATGATTCCAAAATAACTATCTGTAATGGTTACAGTTCCCTTTGAGGCAATGCATTATCATAGTAATTCAGTGAAGAAGCGTGTATACACGTGTATAATGCAATACATCATCAATGTCTATATCTCTCAGTCTGTATAATGCCACAGAGCAAACATCAATCTGATCAGTGATTTGCCATTACAGAGCCTCTAGAATATTTGACTATTAAAATAAATCAATCATTCATTCATTCATTTAGCCTCCAACTATTTAAGAAATCATTTCTATAAAAATATATGCATTTTTCACTGAATTACATATGAACCAATTTACAAATAAGGTTAGCTTATTTTCAAAATATCCCATCTTCTTTTGAAAATTGTAGCCTAAACTATTTAGATATCATTTATGAGAAGTAGAAATATAACACACCATATTTGTGTCTTTTTCTTTTTCTTGCTGTTACAATGAATATTACATATTTTTCAAGTGTGCTATTTTCCAAATGTGTATTTCATCATATTGTAATTAGGACCACAACATTTCCTAGAACGTTGCTTACATCTTAATGAAAGGATAATTATGCTGTGAAGCTTTATATTTTGGACATTACATTTATTTCTCAGTGATTCTCTCACTTTGTAGAAAAAATTTTTTTCATTCTTGTGTTTTTAATGCATCATGTACCTGATGGAAAATAAAGATATTCTTCAATGAGGCTATGTTGTCAGTTGATAAGAATTCAAATATCTACATGAAGCCCCTTTTTTCTCCTCCTTTAACAGATTTCCAAAATTCTCTATTTCTTTTTAGTAAGGGTTCCTTGGATACTTTTTAACATTGCTTTTCTTTCTGCATCTTTTGAAAGATGATCTATATGTAGAAAGGATTACAGTCTGAAGGGACTTGGGAATCTAAAAAGTCATCTGGGTTCAAGAGAAAGGGGAGGGACTTCCCTGGCAGTCCAGTGGTTAAGACTTTGCCTTCCAGTGCAGGCTGTGAGGGTTTGATCCCTGGTCAGGGAGCTAAGATTCCACATATCTCGTGGCCAAAAAGCCAAAACATAAAACGGAAGCAATATCGTGACAAATTCAATACAGACTTTAAAAATGGTCCACATCAAAAAAGCTTTAAAAAAAAGAGAAAGGGGAGTCAATACTAATTATAATGTAAGAACAATAATAGTTCACCTTTGTATCATCCTTCACCTTTGTATCGAACTTTTCAAAATCATTTCAAGGTATTTCTAATATATAAATATCATAATCTACAGCACACAGAAGCTGAGTTCTCCACATATTCCAGTTTATTGAATTACAAGGGAGAGCAATTTTATAAAATTAAAATCTCAAAATGGATTTTCTTTTGACTGTTGTTTGGAAAGGCCTGTTTCCTTAGTTGATAAAAATCAAGAAGATTTAAGGTTGGCCGTAAATAAAACAATCTCCTCATGGGAGGTGAAGCCTGACAGTAGTGCTGGCACCCAGCCCCACTGAGGTGGGCTTCTCCCCGGTTCTGCCTTGGACTGTGTTACTGTTCCCTGTATGCCCTGCCCTTCTCCTTGGGAGGAGTGCGCCCGTCCACAAAGTTGAACTTAGGTGTACCCATGTGATGATGTGACGTGTTTTGGTCAATGAAGTGTGAACAAAGGGAAGGATGTCACTTGCTGGCACAGGCTTTAAGAGTTGGCACAGGCTTTGCCATTCTCTCTCATTTTCCTTCTCCTGTGACAGTCATATTGTGTCCTAAGAGAAGATGGCATGACAAAGCTGCAGGCAACCAACAATGGACATGTATGATGAGTGAGGAATAACATTGTGCTGTAAGTCACGGATGTTTTAGAGTCGTTTGCACTGAAGCACAACCTAGGCTGACTTCCCTGGTCAGGTTCGTTAAGACTATTCACTATCCTGTTCTCTAGTGTTGCTACTTACTCCCTTTGTAATATTCTGACCTAAATGTGGTCAAAGGCATTCCTCTTGATCCTCCATTGCTAAGTACCTTCACTAAAACCAGGTGTCAGAAAACTGTGAAAAAACCTGGAATCTAGCATAATCCCCCCTATATTTACTGATTCTCTAGTTCCATATGGAACCCCAGGGTAAAAACATCTTGATAGACGTCCAGTCTTTAGTTCCTGTTCTTGGCTAGCAATTGAATGGCTCTTACCACCTGTGGCAGACACTGCACAGTTGCGCAGATCAGTGCCTCCTTCAGAAAAATACTCATTGCCCAGTTGTGAGGACCAACTGTTAACTCCTTTAGGCCCACCTCAGGCTGAGCTGAGGCCATCTGCTCTTCAGAATAGCCTTAGACAGTGACTAAACCAGAATGTAGTTCCAGCACCTAGACATTTCCTTTCAATAGGGGACTTGTCTAATGGGTAACCTTTGAGGCTCCCCAGTGGGCTGGCTGAGACTTTGTCAGATCTGCATTCTGCCTGGCATTTCCTCCTACCCAATCCTGCTTTCTCTTATTTCTTCACCGATATTACTTTCCAAGAGAATTTGTACTCCTAACTTTGGCTTAACATCTGCTTCCTGGAGGAACAAACTCACACAATATTCACCAACTTTTTGAGAGTGCCCTCCTAGGTATAAAGACAGGACCAAAAAAATAAAAAGCAAAAAAAATTTTTAATTTTTAAAAATTAAAAAGAATAAAAGAAAGAAATGGTGGAATTTATCTACACTGTAGGTAGAAGTAATGGATGCCTGAACTGGTATTTAACTGGTATTTAATGACAAGAAGTGGGAAAAAAAAAAGATTTGAAAACAATTTAGGAAGCTCAACTTATAGGCTTATCTTTGCCACTAAATTGTGTCACATTAGTCTGGATGTTTGATTCATCTGGACTTCGGTTTACTCCCTTGTGAAAAGGAGTCATTTGAATGAGGTAACTGCTAAAGTTTTTTCAATACTATTCAGAGAGAAAAAGTGGGGGAAGATGGACAAAGGGGAAGGGGAGGGAAGGAACAGGGTAGGTGGAATTATAGGGATGAATATAGCAGGAAAGATTTGAAAGAGCTTTGGTTGGGAAGATTTGCACATTTATGACATTAGTGAGAAGTCTTTTTTTTCAGGCAAAAATCTAAAGTGCATTTAACATACTGATTTATGTTTCTCTAGCCTCCTAACTTTCTTTTAAAATCTCTTAATACCATAAACATATTTTTATCTAGTCTTTTGAAAGGGAATTTATAACATCTTAGAACTGTCACTTAAATACGAAGAGGGAGTCAATCGTTATCGGGGTATTTGGTAAGTTTGTGAAAAGCATTAAGCAAAGTCCCAATAAAACCAAATTTCCTTTTCAAAAAATTCTAGGATTTATGTAAATATCATAAACTTTGGCAGGCGGGGAAAATAGATATTTGCCATAAAGAGTAGTGACTTGAGTCTACAGCTTAAGCAATACAGGTAATTGTAGGAAAAGTAAAGAAAGAAGTTCCACTTTACTCTCCTGTGCTTTGGCAAATTGTGTTGTATCTGCTACAGACCTGGCAAAGTACAGTGTATCATTTTGGAAATTGCTGCTGAGTGTGGTTATTGCACAGTACCGCAACAGAGGTTTCCAGAGTCATTGCAGAGCTGGGGTGACAGGGTCACTAGGTATGAGCACTTTCTGGGCTCTTTGTCAGTCTGCTGAATAGCTGACATCAGTTTCAGGAGGCAGAAAAGTGCCAGAGTCTGTTTTCGCTTGGCAAGCCTTTGACAGATCATAGTTGAGTGAATAAAAGTTCTACTAACTTACTTGTACTTTTAGAACTCCACGATGTTTCTTGAGTGTTGAAATAAATGAACAGGCAAAACAATAGTTGATTTTAAGTTTTGTTATCATTCTAAAAAAATTCTGAAAGAATTCATATTTTATTTTAAAAATATCAGTAAGTATAAATGTAGCAATGAAGATAAATACAATACTAAATATTTATTCTAGCGTGGGCACCATCACCTCTTGCCTGAAATACCGAAGTAACCTTTTTATCTCCTATTATGCCTTTCTTCAGTCTTTCTGCATAATGTAGCCAAAGAGACTTTTCTGAAGAAAAAAAAAAATCTGATCATGGCATTCCCTGTTAAGATATCTTGTGATCTCACCTATTTAAAAAACTTTAGTAGGTTAATCCATTAAGTAATGCTATGTAGGAAATCACACAAAAACTTAGCTGTTTAAAACAACCAAAATCATTTTCTTTTCCTCACCATTTCTATGGGTACATAATTCAGGAGTGGTTTGGCTTAATGGTTCTGGCCTGAAGTCTCTCTAAGGCTGTGATGGCTTGTTGGCTGCAGCTGCAGTTATACGAAGGCTTGACTGAGGCTGGGGATCTGTTCCTAAGAAAGCTCACCTCACTTACGTGGCTGTTATGTTGCTGATCACAAGTTGATTTCTCTCCAGAGGGCTGCTTGAATCTCCTCACAACATGGTGGCTAGTTTATCCCAGAGTGACTCAAGCAATCAAAGCAGAACTCCACTGATTTTTGTGACCTAATCTCAGAACTTTATCACTTCTGTCATGTTCTATTGGTTAAATAGGCCAGCATTGATTCATTACGGGAGGGGAGCACACAGAGGTGTAAATCATAGGAGGCAAAGATCATTGGGTACCATCTTGGAGGCTGGCTATCATAGTTGGTTTTCATTTGTTTATTTTGGGATAGAGTTCAAACTCTAAGACATTGCTTACAAAACCTTGGTCAAAATGATTTGACCATTTCTTACATCTTCACCTTCATCCTGCCACTCCCTGGATCATGCTCAAGCCATTAAAAAAAATCTTTATTTAGTTCTTCTAATGCATACCATACTGTTATCACTCTCATCTCAGATCTCATATTCCCATTATTTTATTGATCCACTTCTACTCATTCCTAAGGTTAACTTGTTAGATATTACTCTTTTTTGAAAGTTTCACCTTGACTTCCCAATCGTGGATTGGTGACTCGGTTCTGTTCCCACATAGTATCTTGTCTTTCTTAAATTATAATATCCATTACACTTCTCTTTTATAATTACATTTTTTTTCCTATTGTGTATGCACTAGTAATCTTTGAGATCTATGAAGGAAGGAGCTTTGCATATTTTGTTCATCATTCTGCCTCATTGCCCACCCCAAGTATAAAATGCAATATTTGTTGAATGAATGAATGATTATAAAAATGAATGTAAGAATATCTTCACTTTCAGTAAGTGACATTTACTTCTAATTTTCTAAGAAAACAGATACAATCTAATAGCTAAATTCACCTATAATCATTTTTATCTAACTTATCTCTCTTTATAAACATTAAAAACAGAAAAGAAAAATCCAGTGTAATATATCAAGACTAGGGTTTGGTACTCTTTAGGATCACACTAGTAATTTGTAGATTCTAGAAATACATACCCCATATTTTTCTTCCAGTGATCACTGATAAACTAATGAAAATGATTTTATATTTCTAAGTTATAGATCAGTACTCTGACATCTGAGAATCAGTGAAAGTCAATTAAGATTTTCTACTAAATTAAAATATTTTTCCTTTCAAATCTGTGAAATTGCAATGTTGTGGTTAAAATAGACTGAGTCAAAATTTTTATGTCTTCAAATTTAATATTACCTATATATT
This sequence comes from Aethalodelphis obliquidens, assembly GCF_003676395.1. NCBI lineage: Eukaryota > Metazoa > Chordata > Mammalia > Artiodactyla > Delphinidae > Aethalodelphis > Aethalodelphis obliquidens. Next base: position 23,151,285 of record NW_020837946.1, on the reverse strand, counting down.
ATTTTCGTATTCCAGTTTTAAAGATGAACAAAACATCATTTAGCAAAATATAGTATTATTAATTAATTTTACAAAACAAAGATCACTTAAAGACATTTCTATGAATTTGAAATGTTTTTATTAAATATGTCACTTTACCTCCCACTAAACGTCACTGAATATAATCAAATCCCTATTCACAGTAAGAGACCCTACTGTGCATATGCTTAGAGAAATAGTAGTGCTTAAGAAAAGTACTTCATTGGTAAAGTTTCAGTCAATATTTCCATTATTTTAAAAGTGTTGGAATATCTACTTCTCCAGATATGTTAAATGGCAAATAAAACGAGGGAAGCAGGGAAGGGGATAGTTCATGTTCCATCTTATTGACTGGAGACTCTGAGAAAGCACTTCATGTAGGTTGATGTGGCATCTGTAAATACCATCTGACTGAACAGAACCTGGCTGGTTACTTGTCTCAATTATACTGATGTTTCTGGTCTTAATGCCTTTGGGGCTGACATTTATCCTTTGTCTGCCCCATGGATGAACTCATTTGGAAGACATTTTTGTAAAAGTTCTCCAAATTGGAACAATTACTTTGAATTTTGTCAGTGAAGTATTTACATACAGCAAAAATTAGTACATTATTTGATAATAACTTCATGGTAATCTGTGGTCCTCTGCTATATTGGCATCATTTACACATCACACAGCCTGCATTTTGTAAAACTTTCTTTGATTATTTGTGGTTTGAGACATGAATGTAAGAGATACAATGGAAAAGGAAAGTGTGAGTTTCCTTTCTATTTATGATACTTATATAGGGTCTATTTAGGACAGATTTGGGGGTACTTGGACATATTCTTGTGAATTCACAACCTACCTTATGAACTTTGAAAAGAGGAAACAAAACCAGTATTTTGAGCTATGGCTCAGCTCATCAAAGTTTTAGACTACGTATCATGTAGCCATGACAAAAGCTTCAGTTTGCTAATCAGGGGTTTATTTTACTCTCACCAACAGAAAAATATTCGAAAGAAATGAAAATGCTAGTAGGAGAAAATAAATACTATCAAAAGCTTATATTGTGGACTTACCTCTCAAACTTTCCAAGTGAAAAGGTAGACTTTTTTTAACTAATAAAGAAAAGTTGTAAAAAATATGGAGAATTTAGTTCTTTTGTCTACCTGAATCCTTATCCTCTAAAGAGTCAGAGAGCAGAGAGTGGTGACATACATTTCCTTTAAAGGGTGACAAAGTATATTTGATTTTATAAATTTTAAGGGCATTTCTTGGAATATACTAGTAAGTTTAATCATAGCCTAAATGCACATTCTTAACTCAAAGAATGCATTTTATTTTGAAAATAAAATTTTCTACAAGTTATATATATTATTTTGTTATTGAAACTACCAGTGTGCGAGTACATGTTACTGTACAAAAATTTAAGTTATAGGAGATAATATAAATCTTAAGGAAAATTACAGAATTCTATTTAATTCATAAGCAATTATTGTATAATTTTTTAGCTTAGTTTATTGTATCAACCTAAGAGCTCTTAGGTCTCTAGCACCAGAATGTAAATATGTATCTATGTAATAAGTACTAATGTAACATTCATCATATATGTTATAGTTCAATATTCACAAATGTACTTTTGGATGTGAATCACATTGTATGGATGTGTTGGGTTGATGTTATTGTGAGGACCCTGACAAACTGCTATTGCAACTGGGTTAAAAATATAAAATTCTCTCAGTAGACTTTAGTGAAAAATGTGTGTTCTCTTGAGGTCCAAGATACAATAGTTTCTTGGATACAACAGTTGAAGATACAATTGCTTTTGTAGCAAAACTTCTGTGATCAGTAAGCTTAAAACTCAAAAACGTATACCATTAATGTTAGGAGTTCATATTAAGGGCTCAGACTGGTATCACAGTGACTCAAGATGTTGACAATGTGGTCAGTTTTCTTTTCTCCCATCTCTATGGGATGTGATTCGAAATTAGCCGTTTAGTAAGCTTTAAAATCATTAACTGATAGCCATGTTGTTTCCTCATCACATTCTAGCAGGCAAATAAATAGCTTATTTTCACAAACAGCAGGCAAATAAATAGCTTATTTTCAGCAATAATCCCTTCTGATGATTTTATTAAAGTAATGATACAAGAGTTTAAAAAAATGAAACTGTGGAAGTGACCAAGAATGTTTCTGTGTGTTTGTAATATGCTAATTATTCTAGATAGTCCTTGTAAAAGACTGCTTAAATAAGTCTTCAGCTACAATTGCAGTCAACAGTTTTAGCTGTTGGTGTTTCCTTGGTGGTACAGGATCATAAATAATTAATATTTCTAAATTAGCATGGTCCAGTCTCCCAATTTATTGCCTCCGTCACCTTTTCAAGTTGATAGATTTTTCTCTCAGGTGCTAAAAAGTGATTTTTAGATAAATTGTTTTGGCTAAAATTATCCCTAAATAATGGGTGGTAAATATGTGTTGATCTGACTTGAAGACCTAAAATATCAATATCTTAAATTATTTAGAATGTGTTTATTTTTCATTATGAAATTCATACATTATGAATTTTTATTATTATTTTTCATTATGAAATTCATACATTATGAATTTTTATTATGAAATTAATTTTTCTTTATATATATAAAGAAAAATTTTAAAGTAAACAGAAAAGTAAAAACCCATTTCCACTTAACCTAACAAAACAATTGCTAGCATTTAAATATAATTTATTCTAATCATTTTCTATATTTGTATACAATTTTGCATATACTTGTAATCATATCTGTTTGTCTTACAATTTTCTATTTCATTTTATTTATCCCTATAGACATCTAACACCATCTGTATCATCTAACACTATTCATAATACATAGTAGATATTTAATAAATGTGATCAATTGAATATATGAAATATATCCAGATACCAGAAGAATGCATATTTATACATTCATGTAGTAGGTCCTAGGGTTTTCACACTTCCAAGAGGCACTATTCTCACTATCATCTGTGTAAATAACACTCCCAAAGGTGTAACTCTATTTATACAGACCATTATGTGCATTATGTGCAACACTGAGGCCATGTATGTGTATTCATGTGTAACACATATACATACTTACATAATGCATAAATACACATGAATACATACACAACTATAATAGCCATAGATATATATCAATCTATCTATAAAACTGTAGATAGATACTACTACTGCTACTACTTCTTAGATTTATATCTATCAATCTATCTATAAAACTAATATTTATCCCTACTAATAACCTCAAAATTAAATGCACTTCAACTCGTTGGTTTAATAAATATTTATGTATGCTGATACTGAGCTAAGGACTAGGGAAGCAATGTATCAGCAAGACAGACATTATTCCTACCCTCTTGAAAATACTACAGATGATAGTGTAAGAGTATGTTAAAAGGAGACTTTTACTGATATCACAGCTCTAAAATCTCTAGCAGCTCTATGACTGCAGACAGTAGCTAGGAGGTATCTTTATATTCCAAACTGGGATGATGAACCCTCTATGCCAGAATTGTAAAAGGCAACAAGAGAAATCGTTCTGCTAGTATCACCAACCCTCCACACTTAATAAGACAAGGCTGGGAATTCATTTGAATTTGAGATTTGGAAGGGAGAATTTCTTTGAGGGATGTCAGAGTCCTGTGACATTTGTCCTTCCTTCCTCTAGGTATGGAGAAAGGCTCTTCTGTCTTCCTCCTACACCAAGTGAGAATTTGCTTGAGTTCTCTGAAATTGGAGGAATATCAAAGATGGCTCATGATTTACTAAATAAATTAAAAATAATATAAAAGTGTCTTGAGGCAAGAGAATAGTTAGCTGCCTTGCAGGCCTGGTGGCAAGGGTAGGAGAAACTCCCCTAGGGATGAAGGGTACTTCATGCCATACTTCTTGTAGATTGGATCAGATGTGGGTGCCACAAAAGAGAGATAACTGTGAGAAGTCTTGGAAAGAACTTTGTTCAAGATGACCTTCTGAAGGTATATAGTGACCAAGCAAAAAACCGCTGGAAGCAGAGAATGAAGGGGCATTGTAAGCTGCCTACACAGGAAGAAATCACAGTCTTAGGAATATTAGGAAAAAGAAATGGAGGTCACCAGTTGGGGGGCTCTCTGAAGAAGCTACAAGTATCTCAAAGAAGGAAACAGACAGATCTTGGGCCAGCTGCCATAGAGTGTGTCGATGATGTATGGCAACTGTGCCAGTCATTTAAGCTTTCTTCTGCTTTTCATCTCTTCTCCATCCCACCTGAGGAGTCAGAGGCAGCCTGGAGTAAAAGATCAAGGTAGGGAAAGAAACCCAAACTCCCTTCCTTGCCCATTTCAAGCCAAATTGAAAAAGAGAAGATTTAAAGTGAATGTCATTTAATATTACACTAGACTAGCCTAGACATGGCATTTTTGATATGTTGATACCATGAAGTAACTTGACAAGCAATGAAATTTGATTGAAACTTCATCCATCACAAGGAGGAAATTGTTTAAAGGCGAAATTGTGAAAAAGTATAAATTCATGTTATTCTTTCACTTTATCCAGCCTAGTTCATTCTAGTAACTGGTCACAAAAAGCAATAACAACAAAGAATCACAAGTTCTATAATATAGGCTATGACGCATGTTATGTGAGGACAGAGAGAGCTTTGCTTCCAGCTATTTTGAGCTACTCTGCTTACAACTACTCCATGATAGTAGAGGTGAAGAGAACGTAATCTTGGATCCATGGTAAATCCTGCCTAAGACACTGACTGTAGAGATGAGGTGTCTCCGAGAGGTGGTTGGCAAGACAGGAAACAAGGAGCTGAGGAGGGTCAAAAAACTAGACGAAAATCCATCTCTTGTGCCTCAGAGAGTGTAGCAGAATATTCTCAAAGTACTGCACTTTCTCTCCTGGTGTCTCCAGGCATGCACAAAAGCATCCCATAAGGGGAAGGAAAACTTTTAAAACCTGTCAGGTTGAGAGATTGCTAAGCCATCGTATAATAAGTCCAGTCAAGTAGGAACTTTCATGTTCTTCTCACCTTTCTTTTCTTCCTCCTCTTTGATCCTGGAGAAAGATAGAAACATCAGCTAATAAGCAATAGAGAAGGGCCGTAAAAGAGATCTGACAATGGAGCAAAATTGGAAGCCCAGATTAATCATAAGAGATTTTGATTATAGGATATAAGATGGAGCATTTATAATTACTAAATTAAACTGTGTTTTGACATTAAAGTTACCCAAAATTTCCTATTTCCTTAGTAATAAGAACTAACACATAGAGCCCCTAGTATGTGCCAAGCATGGTTCTAATAGCTATTATCTCTATTAACTCTTTTAATCCTCAAAACAACCCCAGGATGTAGGAAAATATTATGCATTTTGTAGAGGAGGAAACTGAGGCACAATGACTTGCCAAGGTTAACAATTTGTAAGTAGCACAGTTTGGGGCTTATATCCGGGAAGTCTGGTTCCAGAGTACATGATCCTTACCACTACTTTCTAGGCTAGAAGTAAAGATAAATGTCAGGGACTGCTCTACTTTTCATCAAGTGTCAAACATAGGGAATCTCCCTCCTCCCTAAGCAGGTTTGAATATAGCAAAGGAAACAATTACAACGTTGCTTCTACAACTATAATTCCTTGTTCAGTGTATGTGTATATCCTGGAGAAAGAAATGTAAACACTCTGTACTTCTATGCCCTATCTATGAAGCATAGATACCTTCTACCAATACCTTCTACCTTCTACCAATACCTTCCTCATGGTGTATAGTGGGGATTACATGAAAGGATTCCTGTTAGATCAGCATGGCTCCTGGCACACAACAGCCCTCAATTAATTCTACCCATCTTTTACTAGACCATTATCTTTTCATTTACCTGACATTAGTGATAAAGCTCTTTGGGGTAATTTCTACACATCACTAAAGACACACGGCTGCTCTCAGAGGAAGCTGAGATTTCGTGAAATTCACTGCTCTTGTGTAAATAGCAAAGATCTATTAGATGTCATTATCTACTGACAAAATAACTCTGTTTTGGCCTGAAACATGTGCAGAGGGTACTGGGATGTTACCCATTCCGCATACATAACAGATGAGGCAATTAAGTAAGTGGGAAAATAATTGCAAACTAACTACAAAGTGCAATATTGTGTCAAGTAGGAAGTGATGAAACCCTACCAAGGGTTAAAATTTTCCTCATCTGTATGTTGAAGACCTCTGACAAAGCTGTCGCATTCTGGGACATTTTTGACATTTTATTTTCTGTATTCTACACGTGTTCTCTACATTGGTTCTCTTCCCTTCATATTTAAACATATGGTAAATCTGACGAAGTCAAATCAGCTCTTTCAGTTCTACTTCATTTTTTCCTCAAATGCATTACATTTTTGAGACATCTTTCTTTTTAACAAAACTTCGATTTTTCTAATTACATAAAGAGTTAAGATGCAATAAAATATTCAATTTGTTGCAAAAACACTGTTCCACATATCAAAATGGTGACAGATAAAGGGATTTACAGATTGATTTGCTACACAGCTCCATTGCATCATGGCTTGAAATGTTAATTAGCTGATGTTTAAGGTAATTTGGGGGTGTCAGTGAATAATATACAGAAGTGTGCAGGTTGTAAACAAATCGCACAATTCAGAGTTGAATGGTGCTTAAATCTAGAAGCAAACCCAAAATTTGTGTTGAAGGAAATATCATGAGGGAGAAAGAGAGTAACAAAGATTTTTTTTAAACCAAGAATGAGAATAAGAACCTTCCCCCAAAAGAAAGTTGATGTCTTAAATTGCTATTGTTTTGGCATCATTTATAATCATTTACTAACTGGTTTTTGAGGGTAAATCAGCTTATCTTCTGTTTGTAATTCTTGTGAGGGCAATGTAACTTCTTTTCTTTAATCTATCATTTCTAATTACCTTCAAGGTTAACTCTATACAACTTAAATCACATTTTGCTACACTTTATAGATCCTGGGATTGTCTTACCGCTATTTTGTCATCAGTATAATTCTAAAAATTCTATTTGCAATCTGTAGGACCTGGAGTGGTAAACACAGCCAGAATTAAAATGTATTGACGAATGAAAATAAGTTCTTTGATCTCAGTGGGAAAAAGAGAAATGCAGTCATACACGCCTGAATTCCACTGCCTTTAATTCTAAGCCTTTGAAGTTTTTCTTTCCATACTTTGGTTCATAGTTTGTGTTTTATTTTTTTCCTGGTAGAGTTGGTTGATATGCTTAGAGTTGAAAAGACAGGGATTTTTTTTAATAAAGATGGATTAATACAGATAATAAGTGTTTGTTTCTATAAGGCTGAATACAATGGGCATTTGTATCTACTCTCCACATACTCCTACTGTATAGAGCAATGCTTTTCGAACTTCCGTGTATATAGAAACCACCTGACAATCTCCTTAAAATGCAGACTCTGACTCAGTAGGTCTGGAGACCCTAAATTCTGCTTTTCTAACAAGTTTCCAGGTGGTGCTCTGGGGACCACACTTTGAGCTGTAAGGATAAATATTGAATGAAGGGAAGGCTAGGAGTATCCTAAATATTTTACTTTAATACTTTCACTGTATTAGGCATCTTAACATCTATTATCTGCTATTAACCTTCATAATAGCTCTAGAAAGTGATGTTATCCCTAAGATGTGGGAACATAAATAGACATAGATATAGCAATTCAGAATAACAAACTCGTCTCTCTGCTCAATAAGCAAGGTGTGCATTGTGAAATTACCTAACCTCTGAAGGTCTTAGTTTCCATTTTGTAAAAAGAGGATAAAATAGGTACCTCACAGGGAATGTTAGAAGGGGTTAAGATGTACGTACAGCATCTAGTTCAGTGCTTGACCCAAGTAAGCCCTTAAAAAGTTATCTGTTGTTATTGTTACAGCTCTAATTGTAGCAGTATATTTTGCCAGTCAACTAAGAAAAATACTTAAGTGCCTATATTTCATATTTAGTGTTAGCCATTAAGAGATGGTATAATTTGAATTATAGGTGTAATTGACAAACTTGTACTTCTATTGACCTGATTGGTTAAGATATTAATCATATAATATTACTTTCCCTCTTTACATAATAACCTTGGTAATAAACATTCATTGCAAATTATGAATGTACTGACTTCTTTGTAGTTTTCATCAGTCAACACTGAGGCACACTGAGTATGTATTTTTTTCTCAGCATGGGCAAGTACAAGTCAAGTAGTGTACCCTAGTACGCCAATCATGTAGTAATTTCAAGATTGTTAATTAGCATCACATTGAAGTGGTAAGATTATCATGGTATAATGCCTTAATTTATGTTAATAAGTCTTTATTTTACCTTATACAAGAATCACAAATTTCCACTAGATGTAAAAAGAATGAAAGCACCAACTGAAAGCTTTTAATAAAGTGTTAATACATTTAAATTTGTAATTAACATTAATTATTTTACAATCCTTTATTTTAAAGGAAATGATATAATAAAACAAAAAACATATTATATCTAAAAGGTAAATTTTTCTTTCTAAACATAACTGAAATTTCAGTAACTGAAGTGAGAATCACCATAGAAGTATAAGAAATGCCCTTTGCCCTCAAGAAAAAAAAAATCACACACAAATAATTAGAAATTAATTATTGTCTAAATTTTGTGAAAATACAAAGTAAGAATTCAAAAATGGGAGAAGACAGGAGTAATTATAGGGATGATAAATGAGACAAGCTCAGATTTGAAGGATCCTCGAGGTTCAAGCGGATGTAGTATGAAAACAAAAAACAACCACTCAGAAGATAGCATCTCTTTTTCTTTTTTAGAAGAGCACGGGAGTAAGGATCAGAAAACCTGAAGTTGAAGTCGGTGCTAGTTTGAGCAACTGACTATATGTTTCTTGAACCATATTTTCTCATTTGTCAAATGAGAGATTTATAAGGAGCCAATGACTGAGGTACTGTTCCAATATTAATCTACTAAAAGCAACAAAACTAACCTTAACTTTGAACTAAATTCTTCTGAATAGGGTGCCTTCTGTAAACTTTTTCTCAAGTTTTGAACTGGGAGGGGGGACCTTTCAAATTAACTAGCACAGCTGACCCTCTTGGGAAGGGGCCTTCCATTTGGAAGGATTTTGAAAAGAGTAACATTCCTGGTCTTTTCCTCTACCCCTCATTTTCTCTTCTTCTTTGGATGAAGAGTGACTTATTTGATTGGTAATTTGAGATTTTTCTTTGCTTTTAATTTTATAATCAGATAACCCTTCTGGACTATTCTCTCTCAATCAGTAAAGAGCCTGCCCTTGCAGGGATGGCCTATGGCTGTCCAGTTTAGTCATTCAGTAGGATTTAGATACTAACTCCAGGGTAAGGTATTAGGAAGCCCTTATGTGTGCATAAGTCATGTTCTATAATCCAAGCTACTCTTTCTTTCACACTCTTCTGTCTATATTTCATTTACTACTGAAATTTAAGGGAAAGGTGGTTGTTCTCATTATGCCCTGAACTAGCACAGAGGATCAGATTGTCAAATCAGAAGCATAAAATAAGTTTACCTAGTGTTATATTTTGCCAATACTTCCAAGGAAACAAGCAATCAAGAAACATGGACGGAAAAAAGAGGGGGGGGGGGCGGTGAGACCTAGGACATTCTAAGTGGCTCCTCAGGTCTTTCTTTTTTGCATCAGGCATGCCTTCCAACCTGGAGTAAGAGATGAAATTATCAGAAAGTTTTGCAAATCACCTCATCTAGCAGAGATTTTTAGGTTATGAAACATCTGTGTTTTATAGCCAGATTGTTATAGGCCTCATGTGGCATTTTCCAGGGAACTGTGTTTCGAAAACCCACAGATTCTAGATTTGTCTACCATAAGCTAACCAAACCATGGACATCCTACTGAGAGCACTCTATAGATAAGAACTCTCTTCCTAGTAAATGTTATTATTTATTTACCAGGAAGTGCCTTATGAGCATTTTTACAAGAAAGATAATGCAGGAGGTCACTTTCTTTCCCTGAGTGTGTCTCTTGGTAATCAGAGAGAAATAAATCACAATCCACTGTTTTAACACCCTCTTCCCCAGACCCACTCAATTCCTACAGACTAGGGTAGAAAAGTACATACAGGAGTGGGAATAGACATAGTATAGCTTCTGACATTAATCCAAATAACTATTATTGTTTGTTATGAGCAGAAATAATATAAGAAAACTTTTATCTTGGAGAAGAAGAGCCTAGCCAGACATTATAGAAAAGTTTAGGGGTGAGTAAATGGGGATAGATTGACCAGTCAGAAGGCATGAGATGGTGAGTCGAGCCTTACAGTAGTAACAATGACAATGGGGAGGAAGGAGTGAAACCCAAAGGTATTTTAAAGAAAGAAATGTCAGAAACTGGCAACTTTAAGAATAGAATAAAGGTAAGACAAGCGTTTCCTCTACAACTTCTAGTGAAGGAGATGAAACTGAAAGTGGTAAAATTAAATAAATAGCATTATTTGCAGAGTGGATCAAAGTCATAAAAAAAAAGAGATAATCTGAATTTAATTGATAAGTGAGAAGGTATGGCAGTCATCCAAAAGGCAGTAAGCCAGATAGTTTTATTGGAAAAAAACAAGTTTGGGGAATATGAGAAAATTTGGAAATGAGAAAAATCTAATAGTTCATTCATTCCGTTAACAAATGTGCATTGAACATAATACTTTGTGTTATTTCTAGCCTTGGGGATATAGATGTGCATAAAACAACTGCAAACAAACAAAAACAAACAAAAATCCCTGCCCTTCATTATTCAATTCCCCTGTGCTTTTCTTATCTGATCTCTTACTACCCCCAGACGCTGTCCTCAGTGAAAAAAATCATATTCTTAATTTCATCTTCCTAGAATGTGCTTCCACCCGCATCCTTCACCAAGAGATCATGTCAGGAGATCTCTCTTCTTAAACACTTTTACCTTCTGAAGCATATGCAGTCAGTGCTCTGCTCATATACGCCCACACTTACCCCTCCAGTGCATGTCAGTCTGATTCCCAACTGCCAACATGATGGCATTTTAAATGTTTTTATATCCTAAATAATCCTTGAAAGTTTCCTTTCACTGTTGAAGTCCACTTTGGCCACCCCTATGGCAGTTAAGAAGTGATGTGGCATTAAAACCTGTGAAAAACAACCCACAGTCAGTGACTGGTAGTAGTCAGTGTATACGTACTGCACTTCCCTCACCCCTAAGGTGGGATGTCTTTGAGAGACGTGGCCTGTACTGCAGAAGTTCTCCAGCAAGGTCACGGTCCAGTCCCCCGCAGTGGTAGCTGGCTTACTAAGCCTTCATTAGCCACCTTTCCTTTCTTGTCTTAGTTAGAATTGCTATAGGCAAGGATAACTGAACACAACCTTTCCTATACAAAATATCATTTACTGACTGTGTTTTTAGCTGTGGGAATACAGTTGGAGATTATTAGTTGCCAATCTTTCCTTTGGAAAAAGCAAAACAAAACAAAGCAAAAAACCTAAGACTTTTAGTTGCTGAAATCCTTTGCAATCAATGACTGGGCAATATTAGCATCTTGGCAGTTTCCATCAGAAATGTGCTCCTTACAGGCGTCACGCTACACTGGTCACTAATTGGCATTTAACATTCACTGTGAAAGTTTCAGGAACTAAACAGTAGAAGCAGCAATATCAAGGATGTCAAGATACCATGACATGACACAACTCATATCAAGTTGAGTAGGGAAACTACTGGTTTTACTGGTGTGATCACACTCATAAGGGTTGCTTTAAAATGTGCTGCTGGTGGAGCTGATGACTCTAACAGAGGTGGAGCTCTTTATGGGGAAATGAGGAGTCTGAATGTCAGAGGCAAATGCCTGACTGTTTTGTTCTAACTCACTACTTTCAGTTTAAGGATTCTCAAAAGATAGTTGATGATATATACATGCACTAGACATCCTGCTCTGTAAGTTTAATTTTGAACATATAGTCAAGGTAGAATTTTATCTTCAGAAAAGATTATGGACATTTTCATGCATTCCATCTTGATATCAATCATAGTCTCTATGGTTGTTTTGATATGAATCTAACATTATAAAGTCACTATCCAAAACTTCTCAGGATATAATGAACATACACTAAAATTTAAAATAAATTTCCTTGACACACATCCCAAGAGGAAATAAGTCATTAGATTTCATGAAGTAGACATGTCAGTTTTCTAGCAAATTTCATTCACTGATTCATTCAGTCATTTATGCCAGGCAATAGAAATTGAACAGTGACTTAAATATACAGTAAAAACAAAACAAAACAAAACAAAAAAACAAACAAAAAAAAAACACCTGCCTTCATGGAGATTAATTCTAGAGAAGAAAATGGCAGTTAAAAAGAAAGTTTAAAAAAATAATATAGATGTTAACAAGTGCTATGGAGAAAAAATATATACATCAAGGGAATGTGACAGGACATGGTGAGGTGGGTTTAGGGGAATAGCTATTTTAAATGAGGTAGTCAGGGAAAAACTCATCAAGGTGATTCAGTCAAAGCAGAAAGGGGGTGACAGAGTGAGCCATGCCAGTATCTACTGTAAGAGCCTATCAAGCAGAGAGAACAGTGGATGCAAAGACCCTAACATAGAAATGTTTCTGCACAGTAATTAAGTCAGCACCACGTGGAGAGGAATACATGTGAAAAGGAGTAGTGGAGATGTGGTAAGAGAGGTAGCAATGGTCTGATCATATAAGGCCCTGTGAGCCATTCTAAGGTGTTTGGTTCTTAATATTGTATAAGCCGTGTGGGAAACCTCTGGAAGATTCAGAGAAAAGGAAGGACGTTAATTGACTTATATTTTAGTACCATCAATCTGGCTAACATGTTAGAAATGGAGTATATTAGTCAGATTAGGCAAATGGCTGTTAAAAAAATAAATCATCTTCAAGTCACAATGGCTTAACATAATAGCAGTTTATTTATCTATTTATTTTGTTCATAGAACTAAGTGCATATGAGTGTTTGGCAGAAAAGAGCTCTGATCCAAGTAGCCAGTGAGGGATTCAGGGTTGTGTATCTTGTGGCTCCCTCAGAGCCCCAGCCCAAGGGTGTCTGCTACCTCCTTCTACTCCTCAGCCAGTCGGAGGAGAGAAGGAGAGCCTCTGAGAAGCAGTGCATATTATTTCCAACAATAATTTACTGGCCAGAACTCCATCACATGGCTGTATCTAACAGCAAATTAGGCTAGGAAATGCTGCCTAAATCCATGTTCAGGAGGAGAAGGAAGTGGGTTTTGGAGAACAATTGCTATAGGGAAGAGAGGCAGAAACAGGGAACTAGTTGAGAAGTTGATTTTGTCCAAGAGAGAGAAGATGGCAGCCTGCTCCACAGTGGTGGCAGTGGATATGATGCGAGATGATGCGAAGAATTTCCCAAACTCTTGTTTTTCTTTTTTTGGTGGAGGAGAAGCAATATTAAGAGATGCTATATGAAAAAAATTGTTCAGATCAAATATGATTAGAAAATGCTGGATGTCTTTACAGAAGATTTCTTGGAACTTTTATTAAGCATAGGATTTTTTTGTTTGTTTTGTTTTTGTTTTTTATTGCCTAAAGATAAATGTAATAGGCAGTTGTCTAAAATAATTCTTCAGAAATTTTTTAATAGACAGTATCACATAAATAGTATTCCATAGAATATTCTTTGGGAAGAGAAATTAATTATTGTTTAGAAGACAAGACTTTGGTCTTTGACCTATACTGCCTGTGTGACTTTGGGTGAGTTTTTAACTCCCTTTGAAATACTATCCTTGATTCTGAAATGAACCTGTTATTACTTAGACTGCTATCCTTACAGGGTTATACAAGTCAAATAAAATATTGTACCTGTGAGTACTGTAAGTATAAAAGAGTGTTATTATAACTGTTTCTGTAACTAAGAAAGAGCAGAGCACGTGGAGATGCAGAGTTTTTACCGTGAAGAGACTGCACGTCTGACCATCCAGGAGTCCTACAGGGTAGTATCATCTTGACAATGGTCACTGGGCTGGGCCTCAGGCTTTTACACCCTGGAATTGGTGAAAATAGATCTGCAAAGCCAAACTCTACCTGTCAAGTCATAACATAGAATTGTACGTAAACAGGACTCCTAATGTATTAATTTAAAATAGTCTGGGACCACTATGTTTGTGACCCCCATTCACGATACCTTCTTTCCAATATAGGAATATTTGAGAATGCCAAGTAAAGAGTTTAATGTTTGTTTAATGAACACATTGAATCAGAGAGAAAAACAATACGTATGTTGTGGAGGGTATTCTCTTTCGGCCTTTATGAGAACTGATGCACATAAGCCCTCAGCTCTTCAGTGAGCATGTCGGCTGTGTTGAGTGTCTAGGTCAGTTCTCCATTATTGGGCTGAGAGGATGCCTCTTTCTAAGCTACACAAATTGAGCAAATTTTTCACTTCAAACTGTCTTGTTACAAATTAGACAGAGAACCAATGATTTGATTTTAATTTAGTCACAGTCTCTGTCTTTTTGTGGTTTCCTGTGATTACATTGGGTTACCTGGGAATGCCCAGTGACCTGAATGACTCATTCACAGTTGATTAAGCTTATCCATTATGTCAGGTGTTATCAGTTAACCATGAGCAGTCTCATTACTGATATGAAAGACCTGGGGCTTAACATCAATGAGGGAAGACCCAGCTAAGGAGAAAATGGTAGTGGTTATGGTTGATGCTAAAGTTTATAAAACATATAAGATTTTAGATTGGGTAAAGTAGAAGTTAGGAATCAAAATGCAAATATAGAGCAATGAGCAACATGCTTCCACTGCGAGAGCATCTGCCTGCCCTCTGTTGGGTGTAATGCCAGGTGGTTGGAATGGCTTAGCTGTTTTCATTCTATCACTTTCACGTTATTTTTCCCCTTCACTTTTGACGGATAATTTTGCTGAATATAAAAACAGATTGGTGGCTTTTTCTCTCAGCACTTACAATATTTCACTCTACTTTCTTCTTGCTTGTGTGGTTTATTACAAGAAATCTATTGTAATTCTTATCATTGTTCCTCTACAAGTAAGGCAGTTTTCCCCTCTGGCTTCTTTCAAGATTTTGTCTTTGATTTTCTGCAGTTTAAATAGGATGTATTTATCCTGTTTGGTATTCACTGAGCTTCCTAGATTTTGGTTAGATGTCTGTCATGAAATTTTGGGAAGTTCTAAGTCATTAATTCGAATATTTTCCTGCTCTGTGCTCCCTCTCTTCTCGTTCTGGAATTCCAACGAGTTACACCTTTTGACTGTCTCATAATTATTCAGTGTTTTATTATGTCTATTTATCTTTTCTCTCTTTGCATTTCAGGCTGGGAAGTTTCTACTGACATATGTTCAAGATCACTGATTCTTTTCGTTGCTATGCTGTCTACTGATGGGCCCATCAAAGACATTCTTCATTTCTGTTACAAAATTTTGATTTCTATTGTTTCTTTTTTATTGTTTCTTAGTATTTTCATCTCTCTGCTTACATTCTCTACCTGTTCTTGCTTATTGTCTAACTTTTCCACTAGAGCCCTTAAATATTAAACATAGTTAAGTTCCCTGTCCAATAATTCCAACATGTGTGTCATATCTGTCTTGTTCCGATGATTGCTTTATCTCTTTCTACCGTGTTTATTTCTTGCCTTTTAGAGTGCCTTATGATTTTGTTGTTGTTATTGTTGAAAGCCATATATAAGAACTAAGGTAAATAGGTCTTTAGTGGGTATATTTATATTATTCTGTCTGGATGTTGAACTGTGTTTAATGCTTGATGTGGCCACGGGTTCCAGAGGCTTCAAATTCCTCATGTCTATTTTTTTGGTCTTTTTCGACATTGGACTTTTCTAAATATGTCTCTTCAGAGTGAGTCTGTGTTTTGTAGCTCTTTCAGCTATAATTCTCTATTACTGTACTGGGTACAGTGCAGCTGGGGCTACTCTTCGTTGTGGTGCACAGGCTTCTCATTGCGGTGGCTTCTGTTGTTGCGAAGCCCGGGCTCTAGGCGCGCAGGCTTAGTTGCTCCGCGGCCTGTGGGATCTTCCCGGACCAGGGCTCGAACCTGTGTCCCCTGCATTGGCAGGCGGATTCTTTTTTTTTCCTTTTAATATCTTTATTGGAGTATAATTGCTTTACAGTGGTGTGTTAGTTTCTGCTGTATAACAAAGTGGATCAGCTATACATATACATATATCCCCATATTTCCTCCCTCTTGCGTCTCCTTCCCACCCTCCCTATCCCACACCACTAGGTGGACACAAAGCACGGAGCTGATCTCCCTGTGCTATGCGGCTGCTTCCATCAGCTATCTATTTTACATTTGGTAGTGTATATATGTCCATGCCACTCTCTCACTTCATCCCAGCTTACCCTTCCCCCTCCCCGTGTCCTCAAATCCATTCTCTGCGTCTCCGTCTCTATTTCTGTCCTGGCAGGCAGATTCTTAACCTTTGCACCACCAGGGAAGCCCTATGATAGAGTTTTTTAAATTAGAAGGCATGGGCTATATATCAGAGCTTTAATAATCTCAACATAGAGATCCCATAAAACGTTGATCTTAAAACTTTAAAAATTTTCCTCATTTTATTTTTGGTATTAGTTTACTACTTATTATTATTTTGACACATTTTAAAATGTACTCCATGAAAAATATGGCACTTATAATACTATTCACCAGTTATTTCCAACTCTCCATTTCTAGGCACTTGGTTGGATTATAGTTTTTAGCATGTGCTGCTTCTGGTCAGAATTCATTGACCATGGGTAATTCTCTGGAGTTCATTTTCCCTCTGACACCACAATTAACCTTTTTACAGAGAATGGCTTTTCTGTCCACATTGGTCTTGATGCATTTACAGAATGAACAAGAAGTAAACTTTTGTTGATTTAAACCACTGTGATTTGGGGATTGTTTGTTACTGCAATGTAACCTATCATATTCTGCTCATTACAGAAAAGTCAGTTCTTATTTGTATTTGAATATATACCATTTGCTTATCTAATTAGTCCTAGTAGTAATTTATGCCAAATAATAAGAGTTCTGATTTCAACTTATTGATATCTTGTTTTTTTTCTGTAATCTCAGTAGTAAAAGATGGTTTGGTTAAGTTGCCCCCCTGTGATTTATTCTCCAGCAAGTCAATTTTATAGCTACTTATTTTATAGTAAGTTTCATTGCTTTCATACACTTCAGAATTAAAAATGTGTCCTTTGTACAGCAACATTTCATTTGCAGAATAAATATTGGTTAAATAAATTAATGAATGCAGATTTATTACTTTATTTTTTCAAATTTTTCTTCTCTAAGTACCATTTATTTTTTAATTTAATTTTACATATAACCACAAGTTTATCAGGAATTCATTATAAACACAATTTTATTGATTTATCTGTGGGAATATTCCAGACATTTATTATTTAAGGGAGCATTTTTTGACATATTTTTCATGGAAAAATTTGTTCTGACACCATGTTACAGTGTGTACTCATTTGATATATCTGCATATTCCTTAAAATGTTAAATATAGTGGGAATTTATATTAATATATTTGAATTTCAAAGGCATTTGGAGGATCTCGCTGCTTTTTAGGGCAACATTACTATGAATTCTTTTGGAAAATCAAGATTTATTTTATCTTTATTTATCTTTATTAATGATTAAGATTTTATAAAATGACTTTACTTACAGTGAAAAATCGGCATCATGTTTACTCCCAAATTAAATTTAATATCAGCCTTAAATTTCATATCTTGTTAAATCAGAGTTGTAGCTGTAAGATAATTTATAGTTGTAAATTATTTCCAATAATTTCTCTTGAATAAGAGATGAGTGGTAAAATAATCAATATAATCAATATTTTGAAGTTTAAACGTTTGATTCCAGGAATATAAAAATCTAGGGTAGAGGTTCAGCCAGATGAGTGAAGGTTGTGTAACAAAGAAGCTGTAACAAAGATTGATATCTTGTGAAATTTGAAGGCTTTGTTAGGAGTAAAAACCTGAAAGGAACAGCAAGGCCCTACCAAAAAGCAGTGAGTCCCATCCAAATGTATGTACAGGGCCAAATTGCTTTTCAAGAAGTCAATGTTAAGTCCTTTGGAAAAGATAGTGATATGAGCACCAGCCTTCAATATTTGTCTCCCTCTCATCATACTGACTAAAATGATAAAATGAAAATAAATAAGCATGGGGAAGAAAACTCATGTCAGCATGGAGTAATGCCATCTCAATAGATGCAGAAAAAGCTTTTGAGAAAATTCAATACCCATTTATGATAAAAACTCTCCAGAAAGTGGGATAGAGGGAGCATAATATAATAAAGGCCATATATGACAAACCTACAGCTAGCATCATAGTCAATGAGGAAAAGCCTAAAGCATTTCCTTTAAGATCAGGAACAAGACAAGAATGTCCACTCTTTCCACTTTTATTCAACGTAGCTCTGGAAGTGCTAGCCATGGCAATCAGAGATGAAAAAGAAATAAAATGAATCAAAATTGGAAAAGAAGAAGTGAAACTGTCACTGTTTGCAGATGAGATGATACTATACATAGAAGTTCCTAAAGATGCTACCAGAAAACTACTAGAGCTTATTAATGAATTTGGTAAAGGTGCAGGATACAAAATTAACACACAGAGATCTGTTGCATTTCTATACACTAACAACAAAAGATCAGAAAGAGAAATTAAAGAAGCAATTCCACTTACCATCACATCAAAAAGAATAAAATATCTATGAATAAACCTACCTAAGGAGGCAAAGACCTGTACTATGAAAACTATAAGATGTTAATGAAAAGAAATCGAAGATGACACAAACAGATGTAAAAGATATACCATGTTCTTGGATTGGAAGAATCAATATTGTCAAAATGACTATACTACCCAAGGCAATCTACAGATTCAATCCATTCCCTATCAAATTATCCTTGGCATTTTTCACAGAACTAGAACAAAATTTTTTTTAATTTATATGGAGACACAAAAGACCCCGAATAGCAAAAGCAATCTTGATAAAGAAAAATGGAGCTGAAGGAGTCAGGCTCCCTGACTTCAGATTATGCTACAAATCTACAGTCATCAAAACAGTATGGTTCTGGCACAAGAAACAGAAATGTAGATGAATGGAACAGGATAGGAAGCCCAGAAATAAATGCACTTACCTATGGTCAATCTACAACAAAGAAGGCAAAACTATACAATGGAGAAAAGATAGTCTCTCCAATAAAAATGCTGAGGAAACTGGACAGCTACATGTAACAAAAGAAATTAGAACAATTCTTTAATACCATACACAAAAATAAACTCAAAGTGGATTAAAGACCTAAGTATCAGACCAGATACTATAAAACTCTTAGAGGAAAATATAGGAGGAAACTCTTTTTCATAAACTGCAGCAATATCTTTCTTGCCTGTCTCCTGGAGTAATGGAAATAAAAACAAAAATAAACAAATGGATGGAGATATATGTATATGTATAGCTGATTCACTTTGTTATACAGCAGAAAGTAACACACCATTGTAAAGCAACTATACTCCAATAAACATGTTTAAAAAAAAATCTTACTATCTTCTCACTTGTGAGGTCTGTTCTGATCGTTCCAGGCATGCAATGGTAGTTTAGTAGTTCTGCCTTCTCCCTTATCTTGTAATTTTTGTTATCTTCCCAAGCAGTGATCACTCCTCTCACATCTTCTTGCTCTGAGGAGGCTAATTTAGAAATATCTCCTGATGTCTTTTTTCTTTTCCACAAGCATTCTCTCATTCTGGGCTTAATCCTCTTAGCCCCTATTCTTTGTCTGTTATGCATATTCAATAAATATTTGTAAATAAAAAAATAACATAAAATAAACAAATGGGACCTAATTAAACTCAAAAGCCTTTCCACAGCAAAGGAAACTATAAACAAAACAAAAGGACAATCCACAGAATGGGAGAAAATATTTGCAAATGATGTGACCTACAAGGGATTAATCTCCAAAATTTACAAACAGCTCATGTGGTTCAATATCAAAAAAACAACCCAATCAAAAAATGGGCATAAGACCTGAATAGACATTTCTCCAAAGACATACAGATGGCCAAGAGGCACATAAGAGATGCTCAACGTCGCTATTAGAGAAATGCAAATCAAAACTACAATGAGATATCACCCCACACCGTTCAGAATGGACATCATCAAAATGTCTACAAACAATAAATGCTGAAGAGGGTGTGGAGAAAAAGGAACCCTTCTGCACTGTTGGTGGGAATGTAACAACCACTATGGAGAGAAGTGTGGAGGTTCCTTAAATAACCAGAAATAGAGCTACTGTATGATCCATTAATCCTCACTCCTGGGCATGTATCCGGAGAAAACCATGGTTTGAAAGGATACATGCACACCAGTGTTCATTGCAGCACTGTTTACAATAGCCAAGACATGGAATCAGCCTAAATGTCCATCAACAGACAAATGGATAAAGAAGATGTGGTACATATATACAATGGAATGTTACTCATCCATTAAAAATAATGAAATAATGTCATTTGCAGCAACATGGAAAGACCTAGAGATTATCATACTAAGTGAAGTAAGTCATACAGGGAAAGACAAGTATATAATATAATTTATGTGTGGAATCTAAAGAAATGATACAAATGAACTTATTTACAAAACGGAAACAGACTCACAGACTTAGCGAATGAACTTATGGCTACCAGGGAGGAAGAGTGGTGGGGAGGGATATACTGGGAGTTTAGGACTGACATATACACACTGCTATATTTAAAATAGATAACCAACAACGACCTACTTTATAGCACAGGAAACTCTGCTCAGTATTCTGTAATAACCTAAATGGGGAAAGAACTTGAAAAAGAATGGATACATATGTATAACTGAATCACTTTGCTGTACACCTGAAACTAACACAATATTGTTAATCAACTCTACTCCAATATAAAATTAAAAAAATTTAAAGTACAAAAAATAAATTTCATGAAATAAGTATATAATAACTTAAAAAAAAAAGCTAGGGAATGAGAGAAAGAGAATCAAACTGTTATTTAAAATGTCATTGCGATCACAAAGTTGCATCAGATTTAGTCTCTCTTCTTGGAACACATGGGCAACTAGCAGTATCCAGATCATCTTCCCATTTCTCCTTCATGAATGTACTGCAATTCAACAAATACGTTATGGATCACGTACTATTCTCAGTAAACAGAATGATAAAAAAAAAATCTTGACACAGATTTCACAGCCTTCACAAATATTAACTCAAAATTGATCCTAGACCTAAATGTAGAATGTACAACAGTAAAACTCCTAAAGATAACATATGATGAAGTCTAGGTGACCTTCAGCATGGTGATGCCTTTTTAGATGCAACACCAAAGACATCATCCATGAAAGAAATTACTGATGAGCTGGATGTCATTAAAATTGCTCCACATTTTATGTCTTCAGGGAACTTCAAATTCAAATGACAATGAGATACCACTACACACCTATTATAATGGCCAAAATTCAGATCACTAACAACACCAAATACTGGTGAGGATGTGGAGGTACAGGATCTCTCATACGTTGGTGGTGGGAATAAAAAATGGTACAGCCACTTTGGAAAACATTTTGGTGGTTTCTTAAAAAAACAAAACATACTCTTACCAAATTATTCAGCAGTCACACTCTTTGGTGTGATTGCTCCCAGAGGAGTTGAAAACTTATATCCACACAAAAAATCCTACACATGGATGTTTATAGCAGCTTTATTCATAGTTGCTAAAACTTGGAAACAAGCAAGATGCCCTTTAGTAGGTGAACAGGTAGACTGTGGTACATCAAAACAATGGAATATTATTCAGCACTAAAAAGATGTGAGCTATCAAGCCATGAAAAGACATGGAGGAACTTTACATGCATAATTCTAAGTGAAAGAAGCCAATCTGAACGACTACATACTGTATGTCTCTAACTATATGACATTCTGGAAAAGGCAAAACTATGGAGGCAAAAGAGATCAGTGGTTGTCAGGAATAGGGATGAGGAGAGATAAATAGGAAGAGCTCAGAGGATTTTTAGGGCAGTGAAAATACTCTGAAGATATTATAATGGTGGATGTATATCATTATACTTTTGTCCAAACCCACAGAATGTATGATACCAAGTGTGAACCCCAAGTAAACCTTGGATTTTAGGTGATTATGATGGGTAAATGTAGGTTCACCCTTGGTAAAAAAATGTACCATTCTGGTGAGTGACATTGATAATCGGAGACTCTATGCATGTATCAAAGGTACAAATGGCTGTACCTTCTTTTCAATTTATTGTAAACCTAAAACTGCTCTAAAAGTTTATTTTTAAAAAATAAAAGAATGTATGTACAGAGAGATTGAGTGATTTGCCCACTACTTTATGTTTGAATTTATATATTTATTGAGTAAACTTATTCTAACACCTCTTATGAGCCATCAAAACATCAATATGCTTCTGTCCAAAGTACACCTTTTAGAAGTTCCCTTTGTAGAGGTTTGTTGGTGTGCTCTCTGATTTTTTTAAAAAAACGTTTCATAAAGGATATTTAGTATAGAATTCAATGTCTTTATATTAAAACTTTTAAGATATCAATTATCTGGCATCTGGCTTCCATTTTTGCTGCTGAGCAGTCAGATCTCAGCCCAACTGTACCCCCTTTGTGGTAATCTGTATATTTTCTCTGGCTACTATTAAGAACTTCTTTTCACATTTGATCCTCTGCATTTTCACATTGTCGTGTTTGGTATGGATTTCTTTATCTCTTTCTTCTGGGGGTTCATTAGATTTCTTGAATCTATGGGCTGTCTTTCATCAGTTCTGAAAAATTCTCTGCCAGCCTCTTCAAATACTGTTTCCAGCCCATTTTCCCTCTATGCTTCATTTAAACTTTGGACATGTGTCAAACCTCACTCCTTTATGCATTTTCTCTGCTTCTGCTGACTCTTATTCTTACTGGTTCTCCTTGACAGTGCCTTGCTTCTTGTGTGCTAAGTTAAGTTTTACTGTGAGCTGTTCTTTTTCCTTGGAAAATTATTTGTAGGAGGTTTAAGGCTAAGAATGAACATGTATTCTTTCAGAGGGGATATGTTTTTGCTACCTAAAGGGCCCTACCTCTCCAAGAACTGTTTATGTTAAATTTGTGGCTGGAGGTCTTTTTTGGTCTGCTCAGTTGATGTGAAATTGGATTGCATATGTATGCTAGTTCAGGGACCTCTTACCTATTTGCTCTACTCTGTGCCAAGGCATATTTTTTCAGCCCCCTTGGGATTGCAGTGAAGTGGGGTACACTTATTTCTGGGTCACCTGTTTCCTCTGAGGATACAGCTTTATTTTAAGAATTTGATCTTTGACTTTGGTTGGAAACTGAGTTTTACTTTCTCTCTTCCCACCCAAGCTCATTCTCTGTACCCATCCATGCTCAGGTAGCGTGTGTAACATTAAGCTTGAGTGCCCCAAGTTTGGTAAAAACGTGGACAAAAGAAGCTTTAGTGCTTTGCTAACTTCTCTGGATTTCTGTCTTTACTTTTTTGTTAGTTCTTTGGTGAGATACTTATACATGTAAGCATAAAACAATAGATTATCATCACCATGTTGAATAGTTTTCATTTTCAGCTAGAGATTCCATCCCTTAATGTAATCAGTCATAGTATCTCTGTTTCACTGCTCTTAGAAATTGTATCAAATCAATGGGGATTATTAGGAACTGTTTAATGAATAAAACATCTGAGAGAATTGGTTAACAATAATTAGAAGTGTGAAGGAACATTTTGGAAGAGGAGAGGGACTGACACCTATGTGATTTGAATCTAGTTAATTTTCACACTATGACTAGATACACTTTTTACTACACTTATTAATATTTTTGGTGACAAAGAATATCTAGGATAAAATTCTGGCATTCATAGGCTTTCAGGCACAAGTTTTTGCTTACTTGTAAAGCCATTTTTGCCCATTTAAAATATTTATAATCTTTTCTGGGTTTTATGTATTGCATGATATAAGTAGACCTTTCCCCACTCAAAGGTCAAACATAAATTTACCTGAACTTTCTGTTTTTTAACTATTATTGGTTTCACTTTCTTAACCTCTATTTTTTAGAGGTTTAATCAGGAGTTTATTTTTTATGGATTAATATTGTCTTTTTTTCCAAAAAGTTACCCAGTTTTTTTTTATTAACCAGTTGCAATTTATTAAATATAAATATTATGTCATTATGTCACTATTTTAGGATTTACCTATATCATAAATTAATTTGGCCTATTCATGGACCATATCTTTCTGTTATATAATTATTTCCTACCTATTATTAAATAGTCTTCTAATTTTACACATTTAAATTACAGATATATTAATATTTGAAGATAAAACTTATCTTTATTGTCCCATAATTATTATATTTACAAATAGTTTTGAATTTTTGACTTAATTATGAACATTTCTTTAGTTCATGGTAGCTTATTCAAATGCCATATCTATAAGAATATCTTATAATAATCAACTTTAAAAGGAGACATTCTTTAGGTCAAGGGGAAAAAGTTCTTGCCCTAAATATCAGAATGGGATAATAAAAGAAGTTATCTGAAATGGTAAACTGAGCACATCTATGTACCTTAAATTTGAAAGTGAAGTTCATCACACATTTTCTCTGGTTTATGATTTCTTTATGTCTTTATGTCTTGATTTCTCATACAGTTGATCCATGCTCTGATTCTAACATAGGGATTATAGATGTTGCCTGGTTGAAGTTTAATTGACTCAGTTGCTCATAATGTATGCTTTTTTGACCTGTGACAGTTGGGCCTGGAGAAGCAAATCTACTGAAATTCTGAGCCCTGGTAATTTTCCTTGAAAATTGTATGCACAAAGCATTACTTGAAACAAAATGTGTATTTCTCATTACACTTTATTCATTAAGGCCCTAAAGTCTTCTGGAATATTACATAATTTTTGTAAATGCCATACATGTCAGCTCATCTGAAATTGAGAGGTATTGAGTATTCTCAATACGACTATCTGAAAACTATCTCATTAATTTGGTATAAAAGATCCTTTATCTATAGCATTTGAGTCAGCTTTTCTGATATTCTAAATTCTTACCATAATAAAACACTTTATCTTTCAGAAATATGCTGTCCTTAAGATGGCTGAACTTTGAACTACACTGCCTATATAAAACTCAACCTTATATAGCAATTAACTTATTTAGATTGTCAGATTATTGTTAGCAATTATCCATTTTAATTGTTATTTTAATTATTTTAGATTACTTTAAATTTTGTCAAATCAATTCTTATTTTTTCTTCTTCCAGTACCCATCATAAAGTTACAGTATGGTCCATATATATCAGAGGGTCTAGATGTTGTACTCAAGAATATTTTATAAAAAATACTTATATTTAAAAAAAAGAGAAAGTGAACATATCCCTAAATGAAAAAATACTTTCTGGTACATGTTTCAGAAGCACTTTATTCAAGTCTGCTTAATGAATAGAACTTGAGTGAACATCTGTTTAGACTCTTTCAAATAAAACACAAATGTGTTTTACTTTCCTTGGGAACATAAACATGTCCTAAAATAAATCTAAATAAAATTGCATTGTTATTGAGTTTATATTTCTTTTCTTCCTAAACTATATTTGCTTTTTTAAATTAAATTTGAAAAAATATGAAGCAATCATTAATACGGTTAACTGGCTACTTTATTAGTTCTTTTTAAAAATACAGCCACAATATGTAAAAATAGCTCATGCCACTAAAAGATATTAATTGTATATATTTACTGTGTTTATTTTTACCTGTATCATCTATTAACACATAACACAAATTAGGAATATAATCTGAAAATAATTATAAATTTTGTTATATACAATCGTGTGTCTTTTTCCATATCCAGATATCCATACATATGCTAAAGTTACTGATACATAATCTATTTTAATTCCTTTTTAGACATAGGATATAAATAGCAAATTTATTATTCAGGACTTAAAAATAAGAGTATTCTGGTATCTTTTTTGTGTGTAAAAATATATTCATTTGACTTATCCTGTGCCTGTTAAAAAAAAAAATTCAGAAAACTTTAATTGTTGCCACTTACTTTCCACTGTCTCTTGTTTTGCCCTCCTTTCTACTGTATCAATGGCTATTTGATATATTTCCTACATTTCCCAGTTAGTAGACTCTGGCAGCATAAACGGAGTTTGATGGTCTCATCGTCTGTTAGCTGAACAAGTTTTGCTATCTGTGCTGTATATGAGTCCGTACTTGGTATGGGAAAGCTTCAGGAACTGGGTTAGGGCTGAGGACGGCAAAGTAAATGACAGCAGCTGGGTGAAAGCAGCATTTAAAAGAGAGATTCTGCTCCCATATTCCTGAACTAGTGTCTAGATCAGTTTATGATTCTTCTTTCCTTAAAAAGAGCGAGATGATTGTGTTTTATATTATCAATTTAAATATTATAATGATGTATTAGATATAACTGCTTGAGCTGAACATACTGGCTATTAGCTACTGCTCTTTGTGAAAATATCTTAGTTTACTGAATCTCAAAATTGGTATTATTTTTATAAGTACTATTTTATTTTGTTCCTCTGTTTTCCTCTTTGTAATTTCTTCACTTGGACTGTAAGAATTATTTTCAAACTTGAGTTTTCTCTTGGCCAATTCTCCTTCTGAGTAATTTCACTTGTTTCAGTACACATTGAGATACAGGAACGTGTCAATAAGTTCTATTCTGTAGCAGAAATGACATCAGTGAAACCTTAGTTAAGATAACTGTTAACCTTATTCTTCCATTCATCAACCCTTCTGGCCCCCTTGGGTTGCGTTCTGAGAACTGGCATTATTCTGTATTTTGTGTGTTTACAATGAGCTGAGAGGAACACTCTATTGAACCCTAGACACAATAACTATATTGAATAATAGGACCAAAATAATAATTTTTGCTGTGTTTTGTACTGGCAGAGAAGTATTCCAACAAACACGAGTTGTTAACATAGTAAAGATAGAAAATCCTATACAAAGACTTTGTAAATGTTAACACTGGTACAGTTATGCAAGCACATATTTTCCCTAACAGGATTAGTATTGCCAGCTGTCTGCATTCAAAGAGACAATTTTAATATTATATGAAACACTGAATAAAGAGACCATAATAGTTAAATTAAATTGAAATATGTATCATAATTACAAATGAAGAAATTAAAACATACCTTCATGTTACCTGCTGTGATTGTTAATAAATGAACAAAATGGAATATTTGAATCTCAATTATGGAGAAGTATTTGCAAAAAATAATATTTTATTATAATGTACAATTTTTACAAAGATTTTTACACTTATTTTAATCCTCTTTTATGGTATGTTCTCTTGATTGTAAATCCCAGGAGACTAAAAATTCATGTTCCTTTATCTAATTGGAGGGTATAGCGGATTGACACTTGCTTACTTCACTCCCTACAACCTTCTGATTTCTAGAGGCTGGGAAGTTAAAAAGCTACGTTTCCCAGAAACACTTGAAGCTCAAGTTTTGTGTGTAATTTGGGTTCTGCCAATTAGATGTACTTACGTGAAACCTAGAAGGTGGAAAGGAGTCTAGGGTATGTGTCTGAGGTTTTTCTGCTGGAAGACATCTGCTGGAATTGTCGAATATCTCTAGGGTGCCTTTTCAGGATCATGGTTTCCTTGATCAGAGCTGTATCCTCATAATAACTTCCTAATCATGACCAGCTTCTAGGTCACAGAAGATGTATTAACTCCCTGGGTGGTTCAGTTCTGTGGCAAAGCTCTCAGGATTGTTCTGTTAAAAGTAGTTTGGCATCTGTCCTTTCAGCCTTCACTATGAATGTGAAGGCCATTTACTGCATCTTTTTTTCTGCTGTTAGTAGCAAACAGTGTCCTCTGCATTTGAACCAGCTGATAGCATTAAAAATAACTTATTTTCCGTTTTATTTACTTATTTCAATTTTTTTTAACCACAGAAACATATATAGTAAAATAAACCAAAAAAAATAGAGATGATCCTATAATAATAAGTAGGCATTCCCTGGCCCTACCTCCAATCCCTTATCTACAGATAATAACTTTTCAATATTTCAGGGTTTTATTCTTTTAGTACTTCATATTCTTTGGTACTTCATACTTCATATTTCTGAATAATGAAAATTGCAGCAATGTTGATTTGCTCATGTCAGACATGTTCTGCTGATTTTCTACTAGGTGATACCTATGCTCTTTCCCATCTCTTTTCTCAACAACCACCCAATACAGTTATATCACAATTTTTTATTTCTTTATTATGTTTGTAACTTCAATAATATATCTATACTTTTATCCTCTTTCCATCAACTCTAGAAATAATATTTTGACTCCACTCTTGTAAGATAAGGATATATCACCCCTACCCTTCCCTGACCTCTGTCTCCTCTCCCTCACTCCTACTTCCATTGTGTTTTTGTTTCTGTAGTTATAAATAGAATATTTATAGTAAATAGCACATTTTCTTTCTCTTAAAAATTTCTATTAAACTTCAAAAGGGTTTAAGCTTTCTTTAGACATATTAGGATTTGATAATGAAAGTCTTATTTCTGTTACCAGGTTGTTCATAATTTTATTACCTTTTCTCATGATCATTTAATTCCTGATCTTTCAAATCAGAAGTTCCACTTTAGTCTTTTCTCATACTGAAATCCCTCTATTGCCTTGGTGTTTTATTTGCTGTTCTCTTCATATTTTTCTCCGCTTTGTATTCTATGAAGCACCAGAAACTACACACTACACTAAAACGTAACCAGTTCTACTTGACAAAAAAGAGTAGGCTTTGCTTTATTATGAGTTTCCAAAACATAGAAGGTCATCACTTTGTTAACCTTATTTAATTTGCAGCAGAATAACTTCAGGGAACAATTTAAACAATACAATACACAGAGACTCCCTGTTTCCTTTTCTGGACAATAATTGAAAGTTTACCAGCCATCATGTTCATGGATTACTTTTCCGTAATACTTTACTAGGTACTTGTTTATATTGAAACCTATTAGCTTATTGTGTGGTAACTCACAAAGTTACATATTTTTTTCTGTCTTAACGTCATTTAGCTTAGTAATCTCTTCCTTATAAGTACTTAAGGCAATTTGACACTGCTGAGATTCCACTGGACTTTTTCATGATTCCTCTAGATTATTTATGATTATATAAGATATCTCTCTATCCCTTTGTGAGTTAATTTTAATATCTATGTATATGAATTATTATATGTATAAATATTAGAATATATATTCAGATAAAGGATATTAGTTTCTTGTAGTATTAACTTCCAAGCATGCTGAAGTCCCAGTAGTCACAGGTAGAGAAGAGATAGGAAGAGACAGGAAACAGGTGGATCCAGAGTCAGGTCCCTTGGAGAGCTCTAGGACTAGTCTTGTAGGGAGTGATAGTAAGACAGATGACAGTATACAATGTGGCAGCAGGTTCCTCCAGGGCAAGTCACGATGCTTGTAGATGGATCAGTGTCATCATTGTAATTGTAGATGGTGTGAGTGATTTGGATTTGAATAGAGACATGAAGACATGTGTGGTCTTAGGGAGAAGGGGATGGCAAAATATGTCCAGATTATCAGGAATTAGGGCAATGTTCTACCTTTATAATGGAGACAGACTATAATCAAGAAAAAAAGACATAATTCCAGCTACATATTTTGGAAGCCATGGCCTAGGTCAGAAGAGAAGATTGCAGTTCACTGGGCACAGAGGTGTCTTGGGAGTTCATTCTAACCTAGTGTTTATTAAAATGTCATCTATTATGATTCCCTGGAGTTCTGACTAAAAATTCAGATACTTAGTCCTGTTCCACTTGTTAGGGCTGAGAGAGGATCTAGAAATCTGTATTAAACTCCCTGGGAGATGCTTATGAAACTTAAAATTTGGGAACACATCTTTAAGCATACCAGATACTGGGCTTAGGACAGGAAGACAAATACTAGGCATTTTATTTCACTTGCTTGCTCCCCTTTACCCAGGTATTGGGGCCAGTCTTTCCAATCTACTGTCAGCCTTGTCAGTGAGGACAAAGGAATGGAAAGACGATGCCTATAGGTTCAAAGCATTTATACCTGCTGTGGAGGGAACTAGAAAAGGATGGGACTGAGAAGGGATTGCTTGTCTTTACTGTGTCCTCTGTACTAGCTGAATATGGCAATAAAACATGAAAACTCATTTTAGCTTCATCACATTCCACTGTTTTCCATAACAGTTACTAAAAGATTATATCTAATAGATGTAGCTTCATAATCAATATAAAACAATATATGAACATATTAAACATAATATAGTTTATGAGATCTAATTTCCCTTTGTAACTTTCATTGATATGAAAAAATCTGTTTTTTTCTTTAATAAAAATGAGGCTATATTAGTCCTAAATAGTTAAAAATAAGTCTTAAATATAATGTTGAAATAAAATAAAAATAAAGTTTCACAGCCCAATGACTAGTTTCTTTTCATTCACCTGGTGACTATAAAGAAGGCTGTTAGTTGGAATAAAATCATCTGGAGTGTGCTGAGCTGCATTAAACTGTAGGGGCTTTCAATGTTAAGGAATGTGATTTTGATTTCACCTGCTGACCTTTTTGAAGGCAACTTATAAGAAACAGTTGATAGTGATATCATGCTGTTGGCACTTGAGCTTTCTGCTGGAGGTTGTAATCTAGTCGTTGTAAACCTGTAATTACTATTTCCTAAGTAATTCTAGATTTTCATTATTGAGTCTGGATACGTCTAAAATGTATTGAGAAGTAATACGCAAACAGGCATAGTGATCGAATGATAAAAATAATTGTGTTAACAATATTAAACTTTGATCTTTCTGGTGATATAATGACACTACTGGCAAGAACATTTAGTGCCACTGGCAGGCTAAGTTCTATTTTTTGATGTTATTGTTATTATTGTTTTTATAGTTACCAAATCTTTTAGTATTTCATAAGGAAAGATGTTTTATTACAGTGTTATGAATCTCTACATCATAGCTTTGAGAAAGAAGTGAAAGATAGATTAAATTAAAATTTAAATGTCTGTCTGATTATTCAAGGTAAATATTTTAAAATAGTTTTCTATCAATAGCACTTTGTATAGAAGATGTGGAAGCCATGAGAATCTCTGTAATGGAATGTGAAAAAAATTTTGCTTGTTTGTTTTGAAAAAAAATCCTGGTAGAGTCATCATTGCTCCTATGAAATATACATAATAGATAATATAATATAATAGATAATATAATTCCACCAAACAGGTAAATATCCCAAATCAAAGTTTAATTCTGCATGTGAAAATATATCATATATAATACCTTCTTTTTGTGAAAGAGAATGAAACCTTTCTCTTTTTCTTTTTCTTAAAATCATTTTACTTTAATATGTTTTAGGCATTGTCCTAGGCACAGGCAATAGAATTGTGAAGAAGAGCAATGGTTTACCCTTGGAGACCACATATTCTGTTGGGGGATATAGAAAGTAAGCAGCCTTTACAAATCTATAGCCACTCCTCTACAGTAATTTTGATGCCACATGTTTTCAAAAGTATCAGTAGATTCTAGGATCTAGGAGTGGGAGCCCCAAATTGTTCACATACATCAGATTGATTAAAATTTGATAGCTTAGGCTATGTGTGTGTGCATGTGTGTTCATAAAAAATACATTGGAACATTTTTCTAAAGGGCT
Source organism: Aethalodelphis obliquidens (assembly GCF_003676395.1). Lineage (NCBI taxonomy): Eukaryota > Metazoa > Chordata > Mammalia > Artiodactyla > Delphinidae > Aethalodelphis > Aethalodelphis obliquidens. Next base: position 23,119,529 of record NW_020837946.1, on the reverse strand, counting down.
AAAGTAAATAAAGTCTTGACATCAAAGTTAAATGCTGTAATGATTGTTATTTTAAAACGACATGTCGACGTCGGCATCAAGTAAGTTGGTAGTGGCCAGCCTCTCTTAAGAAGTGTTTTTGAAGACTTAAACATAAGGAAATGGCATGGGGTTACCTTTATGGAGGAAAGAGAAGACAAAGAAATGAACTGGGGGTTTGGAATAGAATTTCATCTGTGATGAAGTCTGTATTGTGGAAAGAGCACTGTACTAAGTATGCAAAGATACAAATTTAAGACTTGTTTTGTTCCTTTTGAGTTATTTTACATAGGGCAAGTTACTTAAGCTCACTGACTCATTCAGGACTATTGTGAGAATCAAATGAGATAAACTTTAAAACAGGGGTTCTTAACCTGAGGAGCGCTAATGGCGGCAGCTGGTCTGTGAACTAACTAAAATTGAATCTAAATGTTAAGGGTGTGGTTTCTTTTCTTTCTTCACAGCCTCAAATGGATCTCAGTGATACTCTAAAAACCTCACTATTGCTCTTAAGTGTCACACTTAAGAGCAATTTCTTCACTACTTTGCCCATTAGGGGTGGTGTTTGTTTTATGATTTTTGAGACAGAACACAAGAGATTGCTTGCAATTGTTTCTTTTTTTTTTACTTTCTTTTGTTTCCCCCACAGTACTTTGCAGTGCTTCTATCAGTAGGTGTGTCATTGACACATGCAAGGAAAGAAAAAAAAACCCAGTAAATTCAAGACGTCAGTTACTGAATATGAGAATAACCTGCAGAAGGCAGTAAATTGACAGTGAGCTAGAATGTAGCCTTAGATTTACATTTTGCAACTTCGTAGATGACATACTGTATTCCAAATATTGTTTTCAAACTCTGAAAAACTAAAGCACCTAGGGCTGAAACAACTTCTTGGAACTTCTTTTATTTAACTAGCTAAATTGTTTCATTTTAGGGTTGTCCTTTCTTTGAATTCAGTTCTGGTGTTATTACTTGAATAAAAGCAAAATATGTGAAAATGCTGAGGGGAAATTGCATTATTCTCCCACAAGTAGCATCTACCAAAAGAATATAGAGAAGATTATAAAACTATGAAATATGGGATTATAAATGTTAATATATGTAGTAATATTATATAATTAATATTTTAATAAATTTATTGGCAGCAAAAACATTTATTTATAACTTTCCCATTTTAATATTTTATTTCTCAAACAATACTCATTCTGAGAAGAATAAAGATTTCAAGAACAAAAGTCTGGGAAAACATCATGACAATTGTAAATGCTCAACGTGGGCAAAGGTCACTGTTCCCCCATACGTTGATGTGGTCATTTCAGACCTCTTATGATCATTGACTCAGGTGAAAAGCAAACAACAAAGAAGCCAACAAAATTATAAAAATAAAAAAGCAAAGCAGAAAGGTCAGTGATTCTTTGATCAGGTTTAGAAAAAGTAAGCAGATCCCCAGTTAGAGAATCCCTTTATGTTCTCTTGAGATTTTACACATGTATTATTCTTTACTTGGCTCTACTATCAAATATCTCCAATACACACTCACCCCACCTTCCTAATATCTTCTCTTAAAAATATAAGCCCCTTTGTAATTAAGATCGTAACAGAGAGTCATGGTAACTTCCAGTTAATTAGGAAGAATTGCTCTTTCCTGACATTGAAGCACTAGGGGAGTTCTGTTTTTGGTGATGATGGAGGCCTGATTATGCTGGAGGTTAATATTTTTGTAGTTGGAGCTGCTATGAGATAGAACAAACTTGAATAAGGAGCTATATAGACATGTTTAGGACAGTGGGGTCAGGGAAAAAGAGGGGCTAAGAAATGGGAACGTGTTGCTCAATGAATGGGAACAAGCCAAAGCCAAAGGAGAGCAGCAGTTGTAACATTTGCCTGGAACGGACCAAAGCCAAAGGAGAGCAGCAGTTGTAACATTTGCCTGGAACGGACGTTGGAGTGAAGAGGATAAGGTATTTCTGCTTCCTGCTCTAGGTACTCAGAACTCAGTCTAGGGGCCTTAACACTGTATTTTAGCTGCCTTCCGGATTGTGTGTGTGGAGTGCTATATTCAGGGCTCTGAAAAACAGACTTCCACAGTAGTTTAGTGGGTGGTAGTGGTGGGAGGAGGGCAGAGCATGGGAGAATGGGGAGTGACTGCCAACACTATGGGTTTCATTTTGGAGTGATGAAAATGTTCTAGAATTAGATACAGGTGATATTCACAACCTTGTGAATATGCTAAAATCCACCGCATTGTAAATTTTTCAAGAGTGAATTTATGTAAATTGTATCTCAATGAAAAGAAATCTGCAGTGATTTCTGTCAGGAGCTCAGCTGAACGGGAGAGCCAGCCTTGAGCTGTCAGGTTCAGGTTATTAAACTGATAAGCCAAACCAAAAGAGTCAACCTTCAATCACTTACTGCGCTGGTGTAAGCAAGAGGTTAAAACTAGAGAAAATGCCGACTTCCCCTGTTCTGTTTGCTTCAGATGGAGGGTCTGGTGGATCAGGGGGTCATCTCACTGTTGAGGGAGCCACGAACAAAAGGCTTCAACAATTTTATAGACCTCGGGATGTGGCTGGAGAAGGGCTAGGAATGGAAAAGGAAAGTACAGGACATTGAGGCAGAGTGGGGAAAACTGTTTTCAATCTTAAAGCTCCGCGCCGCCCACGCTGCAGGCTCCCGCGCCGCCCACGCCGCAGGCTCTCACGCCGTCCAATAAGGAGGTCTCAGCAGAGGTGCCTACGCAAGACTTCAGCCCAAGAACTCAGCTAAAGAGACCGAAGGTTGAAGGTACCTGGCTAGAAATGCCAATGTGCAAAGAGCATAACGCCAGAGTTCCTGACTGCGACACCCTTCAGAGACTGCAATGCGCCGTGCACCAAGGCTGGAGTCGGGAGGGCAGCTTCGCTTTGTGAAGCCCGCCAGGTAAAGCTTTAGTAATTGCCTATGGTCAGCCCTGAATCATCACGCCATGTTTTTAACCATGAGCCAGACTGCTTAATCTCTAAATCACCAGTTGTTTTGTGAGGCATATATATATTTTTTTGGTCATCCCTTTAATTCTTTGCATTAGATTGCCAAGTAAGTTATCATCTCAGTCTTCAGAGGAAAAAAAAAAAAAAAACTTTTCAGTATCTTCTAGGTGGTAAATTAATTCATACATTATTGGGCTTCCCTTTACCATCAATGATTTGTTTGAACATACATTTTATGTTCTGTTATCAAAGTATAAATATCAGCTGATATTTAATACATGCCCATTCAATGCACTAGGGCATCATGTAACAAATGGTCTCTTTAGTGTGAGGAATGAAAATTGATAATGTAGACAGGTATATTAAGAAAATTAAGAAACACTGCACCAAAATTTAGATAAAAGATAAAGATTTATGAATCTTTCAGATAACTAAAGGCGGAACTTTGAAGTTAGGACGTCATAGATATTTGCCTATTTTTTCCATTGGAATAACTAAAATTAATGTAAATCATATTAATGCAACATTTATTGAGCAGTTTATTATGAGCATGATAGTAAGATGGCTGTTAAGTGATAAAATGATAAAGAAGTAAACAGTCTTCACCTTCCTCAAGCTTATAGAGTAGCAGAGGAGTATATACAAATAGCCAATTATAGTGTAATAAATGCTCTAAGGAGGGAAATGTAGTTTGTTAAAGGGCTGCACTGGAATAACCCTTAATTCAGTTTTGCAAGTGATTTGGGCTGGTTTTTAAGAAATGTCTACCTGGATAAAGTAAGATCTTATTCCCAACTTAAATAATGAAAATAGAAAGGAAGCAATAAAAAGAAAAGGGTATCTAGTGAAAAGGAAAGAACATATGACAACACCCACAAAACTAAGTTGTGTGGGATCTGAATGGAGTGTAATAGGGCTTGAGCATGGAGTATTACTTAAGAGATCGGTGAGAGAAGGAGCTAGAAAAAGAGGTGATGACTGAATAAGGAGGACGTTCTAAGATAGGTTAGAGGGAAACGATTGTATGTCATACAGGGTGATGACATAATCATATTTACATTTCACCAAGAGTCTTCCTGATGTCAATGCCAAGAATGAATTGGTACTGAGTAAGAGCAAAGACAGAAAAGTTATATCAAAGGCTTTGGCTTTAGTTCAGGTAATATAATGGTGTTCTAATTTAGGATATTGGCCATCACAATAGAGAATGGTATATGGATACAAAAAATCTTTATGATTTAAAATGCATGGGAGGCTAGTGGTTGAATATGGAAGGTATGGGAAAGGATCTAAATTTTTAGTTTGGACAATGGGGTGGACAGTGGTGCAATTTACTCAAAAAAGAGAACGAAGAAAGAAGAATAGATCTGGGAAGATGACAAATTTTAAATATGTTGAATTTGTAATATATATGAAAAATCCATATATTTTTCATATATATGAAAAATCCAGATGTAATATATATGAAAAATCCAGATGGAAGTATTCAATGATGTGTGTGTGTGTGAGACGCAGGAAAGAGATCTGAGTTGTGGCTGTAGATTTGGAAATCAGTCTATTGGTGGTAAGGAATGTATGACAATATATATGGTTATTCAGGGCAAATATGCATCAGAAAGGAATGTCTATAATATCCACCAGATGAACAGAAACTTTAACAAAAGGCAAGCGAAGAAGAGGCAATAAAATAAAGAATGAGTAAGTAAGGGTCAGAGGTAAGGGAGAAACCAGAAAAGTGGTGTTATGAAATCCAAGGAAAGATATGGTTATAAGAAGGAAGAGTCAGTGGTATTAGAAACAGGTGAGAGGTCAGGTAGGCAAAGGATTGGAAAGGAACCAGTTCCCTTAGAATCAAGGTCATTGTTAGCTTTGGCAAGAGTACTTTCAGTACAATACTGGGGTTGAAAACAAACATCAGTGAACTGAAGGAGGAAGTAGAGTGAGTAAAGTCAACTCTTAATAAGTTAAACAGTGAAGGGTTCAGGGACACATTTATGAATTTGGTATGGCCAATTTTATATTGAGGAATTCCTTCTTCTTTGACATCTCAGTAAGCTGCACAGTTCTCCTCCCCCTATGGTGAAAACTTCCATAGAAGCTGAAAGTACCATATCCTAAGTTCATTTGAAATAGGATGTGGACATGAGACAGGCTCAGTCAAATAGACTTTGAACTGAGGACTGTTGATAAAAACAAGCAGGACCAAGAGAGCCTCTTTTCTGTCCATGGCATTTGTGAAAACATATCAGATTGGAGATATACCAAACTGAGCAGTGGAAGCTGTGGAACCCACTTCCCAATACCAGTAGCAGAGACAATGACAATCGGGTCTTCATCTGTGAGTAATCTGGCATGATTTTGAATACAATTCTGAATTCATAACCTCTCTGGTTTCCTGCTGGTTTCCCCAGCCTGGCTTTCTAGGCTTCCTGGAAATTGCTAGCTACCCAATATATTTTAAATATGTTTCTATCTGCTTAATTAAAAGTCAGTTTCTGTTGCTTCCACCCAAGAATCCTACTGATGTACCACTTTTGAGATATAATTTACATAAAGTGAAATGCACAGATCTTAAGTGTACAGTTTAATCAGCTTTGACAACCATGTAACCCCTATGAAGACACAGAACATTTGTCTTCACGTGTACAAAGTACACCCTGTTGACCTCCCCATCCTTCCCAGAGCAGTCAGTATCTGATATTTATTACCACAGATTAGTTTTGCCTGTTCTAAACCTTCATATAAATAGAAAGATAAATATATACTCTTTTGTGTCTGGCTTCTTTGACTCAGCACAGAGTTTTGAAGATTCATCAGTTACTGCTTTTATCCATGCTCTGTTTCTTTTCATTGCTGAGTTTTGTTTCATTATATAAACATAGCACAGTGTGTTAATCCTATAGCTACTGATGAACACTTGAGCTGTTTCCAATTTGGGTCTACTATGAGTAAAACTGCTATGAGCATCCTTTTATACGTTTTTTTGTTTTGTTATGTTTTAGTTTTTATAGACAAATTGTCATTTCCAGTAGATATTTATGGTATAGAAGTGGAATTGCTGAGCATCAGGGTAGGGGCATGTTTAACTTTGTAAGAAACTGAGAAGCAATTTTTCAAAGTTGTAAGATTTTTCACTTCCATCAGTAATAGATGAAAGGTCCACTTGTTCCACATCCTTGACATTTGCAGTTTGCAGTTGTTGGTTTTGTTAATTTTAGTTTTTGTTGTGGATGTAAAGTGGAATCTCATCTTAATTCCAATTTGCATTTAAGTGATAGTTAATAATAATACTTGTTCATATGCTTACTTGGTATTTGTTGATCTAGTTTTTAAATGAAAGATTTGTTCATGTCTTTTGCTTTGAAAAAAATCTGGATTCTTCTTATGTTTGAGTTCTAAGTTTTTTATTTAATCTGGTTACAAGTTCTTTGTCAGAAATATGTATTTAAATATTTTATTTCAGTTTTTGGCATGACCTTTTCACCAGAAATATGAGATTTTCAGTTGCTCAGTGTCTTTATCAGCACTGATATTATCAGTCTTTTAAAAAAAATTAGCCATTCTAGAGAATGTGTGTGGTTTTTTATTTGCATTTCCTCAATGATTAACAACATTGAACATTTTTAAATTTATTTTTTGCATATTTTGGGGTGTTTAGGTGTCTGTTTTAGAGTTGTTTCCAACTCTGTTCTAGAGTTGTTTTCTAGCGTTTTCACTTAACTCCTTTCTATATTCTCCATCATAATGCCAAAATTTCACATCTGTTCACACGTGTTGTTCATCTCTTTCATTTAATCCTTTAACATATTAACTATAGTTATTTTAATCTCTGATAGTTTCAATATATGCATCATATCTTGATATCATTCTGTTTATCTTGTGACAAAGAGTTTTTTCATCTTTTTGTGTGTGTCAAAATTTTGTGTTGAATGCTGGGCTTTATGTCTTTATTTTTGTCAGTTCCTAAATATTTATGTTTTGTTGATGATGCTTTCTTAGCACTTGTGTCTCTTCCACTTAAGGCATTCGCACTCTTCCTTGAATCTGTGAGAAAACTTGTATAGGAGAGAGTTTCTGTTCCCTTCCAGAGGCAAATGAATTTTGCTCCTATTCGTCCCTTAGTGGTAGTCTTCCTTTGTCTTGAACCTTTGTTTCTTTTTGTTTTAATTTGGATAATTTCTATTGACTCTCTCGAAGTTTAATGACTCTTTACTCTTGTAGTTCTAGGCCACAAATAAGCCAACTAAAATATTTTTCAGCTTCATTATTATATTTTGTTTGTAATATTTCCTCTTAGCTTGTTTTTATAGCTTCCATCGCTCTATTGAAATTTTCTACCCATTTGCTCACATTGTTTACTTTTTCTGACATATACTGTAAATAGCATACTTTCTTTTGTATTTTTAAAAAATTTACTTACTTTACAAAAGTAAATACAATGTAAAAGGGCTAATTCACACAGAGATTAAAATCAGTACAATCAAACACAATATTTTTGAAGGTAGAAAGTAACACAGGCTTAAATATTGAAAATTTATCTGAATTTTCTGCTAATTATCCATGACAACAGAATTTGCAGCAGAATTTTAAGTCTATTTCCAGATGAGAGTTTTATTCCTAAACCAGGATATATATGAAATAAATACTGAAATACCTAGAACAGTCTGTTGCCAAAGATAGGTACTCAATAAGTAAATGTTGAATGAGTAATAATCATGTTCCTTTGTAACAGCCATGATTAGATTACTTTATCCAGAGTGAGATACATTTCTATTAGATATAATTATTAGAGGTCTATTGGTCTGCTGCTTCTTAATAGAGAAATAAATGTCATTATCTACAATTTCATTCTTACCCCATAGCATATTTAATATTCCTAATTCATAATTTAAAGAAATTTAATATGTTTTAAAGACTAAAGATTGCAATATTTATTGATAATATGAATACTCTGGAATCAGATATGTATGGAACACAGCCACACCTGGAATTATCAGTCAATTATTAGATTTGGAAGGAATTTATGGTACTAAAAAAATTGCATGGTTGCACAGTACATACTAAGATTTTGTTCACATTAAGCATTGTTACTTAACAATAAATAGTTATAACAATGTTGAATGAAATAAGTGAAAAATTTAGAAAACCTAGTCAGATGGACATGAAGAACAAAGTTGAGACCCTAATTTAACTATTCCAATTGCATCTTTGCAATTAAGCACAGGTCCATGGGTTGACAGAAATTTTTTTACTCTTAGTAGGGTTAAATCTTAGTAATAGTTGCAGGTATGTCCTATATGTTTAGTCTGAGTCAAAAAATGCTCAGTATTGTTAAGCACATAGATAGTTAATCAAATTTTTCAATGCATCAGTAGTTACTGCATATGAGAAAAACTATTGAAAATGTGGCTGACTTGGGACATGGAGGTCAGCAGCCACTAGAAGCTGGAAAAGGCAAGGAAAAGGATTCTCCCCTACAGACTCCAGAACGAAATGAAGCTCTTCTGGCCACTTGATTTTAGTCTGTGAGACGCATACTGGACTTCTAACCTACAAAAGTGTAAGATGATTAATATTTTTTGCTTATTTATTTTTGAAAATCGTGGAAGCAAAATAACATTTTTATAAACATTAATTTAAAAGACTAGAGTAGAGAAGTATATATATTTTAAAATCTGAAGATTCCCCAAGGAAAGGAGATCTCATAACACATTTTCTTTTCAACATTCAGTAGCCCTCAGGTTCAGAGCATCGTTCTTCACATATGACTTAAAAATGTTGCATACATCATCACTAATATTATCTTAATAAAATGTAAGTATTTTATTTTATTTATTTATTTATTTTTTTGCGGTACACGGGCCTCTCACTGTTGTGGCCTCTCCCGTTGCGGAGCACAGGCTCCGGACGCGCAGGCTCAGTCGCCATGGCTCACGGGCCCAGCCACTCCGCGGCATGTGGGATCTTCCCGGACTGGGGCACGAACCCGTGTCCCCTGCATTGGCAGGCGGACTCTCAACCACCGCGCCACCAGGGAAGCCCAAATATAAGTATTTTAGAATAAGTATTTTTAATGGAACTGTAATAGTAGAAAACAGGTAAATTTGGGTTTGTGTAATATTCAGTAAAGGAGCAAAAACAGAAGCAACTGATTTAATTTTAGAACAATATCAAACTTAATAAAACTTCATAGATTTGTTTGTTGGTCATAATTGAGAACATTATAGCATGCTTTCCTTTTTTATCTATACCATTTGAAAAATATTATCTAAAGACAGTGCTATTTTTCCTACTAAAATCCAACCTTTCTAACACTGCTAAACCCAGATATTCCCATGGTTCTCTAGCAAGCGGCCAGTTTTTAAGTATAACTTAATTGCACTCCAAGTGTGCCTAATTCAACTGCACTCTAAGTTTTCTACAACCAATCCAATTGCACTCTAAAATGTCATCTTCCTAAAGAGTGAAGCATAACGATCCTTGAAAATCTGGCTTTTTAGTTTTGCTCTTGAGATTATAATAAGGTGCTGGCTAAAGACCAAAACATTCTGTATATAATCTCTACAGTCTAATTATAGATGGGTTGTGAGAGAATGTATAAATACATAGGATAATTGTTACACTGTTTGATATTAAAATTGTGTGCTCTAAAATATCCTGATACTGGATGAGAATTGTATAAATACTTATATTATCAACTCACATAATCACTGTCATTTCCAGAGGGTGCTTAAAGTCTTCAATCAGAGTCTGATTTTTTAACTTAAAGCATACAGTCAGCTACAGATAAGAAAATCATTGCTAGGCTTTTTTTTTTTTTTGATGTTGACTGTTTTAAGAAGTGATAACTAAAATCTTGACAGTGAGGATAGAATAACAGGGAGAAACTTAAAAAATAGAATCAAATAAACTTTAATGCTAGAGACAAAAATCTTTATACTCTTTTATTCCCCAAGGGCAGTATGCAGTATGCTTTGTTACTGTCTTAATCCTATTGCTTACATCTGTACTATATCTTCATCCATCTGTTCCAATAACTGTACCCTAGAGTTTGTCATAACTCTTAATACTCAATGCTCTGAACATAAGTCAAGGGCTTGCTGACTCTTATTAGTATATATTTTTTTCCTCAATATTTTTATCTTTTCATATCTCCTCTTCTGTCCCTACCTGAATCCATGGCTCATCACTTCAACCAACCTCTGCCAAAATCCTCTCAGTCTCTGGCCCCAGTGATCCAGCTGCACCAGTCTAGCTGTCCACCAAGTAATTCTTACGCAACTGGAAAGGTGAGAATTAATATTAATTAGTGTTTGCCAGTGTCATATCCGCAGTGTTTCTCAGCAAGCCTTCTTCGTCCTCTTAGTCATCTCTCCTCTTCTCTGTCCAGTAATTTTCAAACATGTCTGCTCTCTCTAGCTAATTACACAGTCACCGTATGTCATTTCACTCTCATCCCATCAACTTACCTACTTCTTTCCAAATAACATAAAAATTCTCTTGAGTGAATGTAATCAACTTACCGCCAGACCTGCACAGGTGTCTCCATCTACTTCAACCCATTCCAACTTGCCTTATTTTTTTCCACAATAGAAGAGGGTTCATCTTTCCTCTTTAATGTTTCTCCAGGGCCTACTTCATCACTTTCCTCTTTTTTAAAGCTATTTAAATCTCTAACTTCTCTTTGTCTGTGAGGTCTTTTATTGATGTCTCAAATACGTTGGCATTTCTTTCATATTAGAAGGCAATAGCAATAGTAATAAACTCAAATCAAATCTTCCCTTACTTCCACACTCCATATTCATGTCTTTATCATTTGATATGGTTTTGGCTACAAGTTATAGTAAATCTGACTTAAAATAGACTAAACAAGGAGTTTTTAGCTTACATAAGATGTCCAGTCAATCAGGATTCTAGTTCTATTCCTCTGTGATTTTTTTCAGTTTTGCCTCTTAAATGTTGTCTTTGTTCTTCATGGTTGAAAGACAGCAACCATCTACAACTGAAGCAACATCTCACTTATTAATATGCAGAGGGAGAGAGACACACTGTCTCCTCCAACTACGAAATAAAAATTACTCCCTGAAATAGAACTTCTGTCTTATGCCAAGATAATTGAACCAATCATTGGCAAGAGGGATGGGTTTGCCACGATTGGCTTAGTCTACTCAGGCCCCTTGTGTGGAGCTCAGGGTAGGTTTAACGTCTCCTGAGTCCTAAGGACTATGTAACAGAGGTGTATATACTTTAAAAAAGTGGGGGGTTGCTATTTTTCCCAGTGAGGAGGAAAGGAGGATGCTGGATAAGCCACCAATGGTGTCTGTTACACAAAGAAGCAAAGAGACTAGAGTGAACCCAAATTCGTAAAAATGATTGCACAGAGAGGTACAGATCCAGGATTCTATGAATATTTAAATAAAATTCCAGATTTATTGCTAGAAACAGCATTCTAGGTGTGCTGGCTCCTGTTCCTTTACTCACTCTGTCTGAGGGACTTTGGCTGGGGTGGCTTTAGGTTACTGATCCTGGGAGCTAGCTATGAACGTTAGGCTCTTTGAGAGCAATGTCTAGATTTGGCTTTACTTTGGCTCCTCTTCAGCCAACTCTGGGGCCTTTCCCCTCCCCACCTCCCACCTCCCCCAAATTTTTGATGAGAAGTTCTTTCACATTGTCATATAATGTTTCTACCAAATTCAAATTAGCTACCTTTAAGGATATCCTTTCACTGTGTTTAGTTTTTCTGATTCCAGGCTTCTGCCCATTTTTCTCTGTTTGATTTGCATGAAGTATATATACATCCTTGATATTTAGTGTGTCTTCTCCTCTTAAGCAGTAATACCATTCTCTTCTATTATTCTTAACTATTTTTTTAACCTGATTATTTATTCAGCCACGTGGAATCTGGTGGTGGGTTCAAATAGAGCCTTGCTAAATCTGCAGCTTTGCCAAGGCAGATCTGAACAATTTTCTTGTTGTTTGGAAAATCTCAAATATCTTAGAAATCCAAAGCCAATCCTATTGACTTTGGATTTCAGAACTGGGAGAAAGCATTTATCTCTGTGCATTTGCAAAGGGAATACTTTATGTACTATTACTTTGCTTCTTTTCTAACTCATGTTCTCAAATCTGAGAACTCTATATAGTTTCCCTAAAGACGACCATATTCTTTTCTCTCACAGAAGTAGTCTTAAAACTACCTAATCATTTATAGTTTGGCAATCATGGAATCTAAAACAAAGATAATGATTACACATATAATAGTAAAGAATGGTTTGTTCACAGTCAGTGCCTCATAGTACGTGTTACTAGTTACATACATCACGTACAGTATGATACCCCGGTAATCACATAAAACTAGGCCTTTTTGCTTCTACGTGATAGTCCACCTCTGGACATTGTCATTCTGAAAAGCCCTGAAAAACAATGTAGGCTTCTACATTATTGCCTCTTGAGGAGATAGCAACAGGAGCGACATTGTAGACATTGCATAACACTCAGCAAAATTTAAAGATCCTCTTTGGATACGTCTTCCCCTTGATTCTTCCATCTCTCAAGTCCTCAATCCTCAGAGTTCACATTACCCTTCTCTAGTGACTGCCTTTTTCTTATGCAAAGCAATCTGTTAGCCTTTGTCTAAGACTCCTCCCTTATGAGGAGGGCGGACATTGAGGACTTATAAATAATATTTTGTCCTTGTCACTCATTGAGAAATAATTTGCTTCTGAGAAATGAGCATTAATGGACCTGAGACATTGCCTTAATTTATTAAAAATTAAAAATTAGAAGCAAAAACTTGGTGCCTTCTTGTTCTGACTCTCTTCTTTCCATCTCTATTATTTGGGGTTTTTATTTTCCTAACTTCTCACCTGTCCCTACCTTCCTGTGGAAGGAACAAATACCTTCCTTTTTACCTTATAAATGACTGAAACATCTTAACGTGGCTCCTGTTCACAGCAGTATTCACATCTAAGCAGAAGGCAATATTTTACATTTAGGGGAAGAATCTTTAATTTTGGACCGCAGGTATCAAAACTGTAACTCGGGAGGGATTCTCTAAGCTGGGTAAAATTTCCAAACTTCTGAAATCATGTCATGTGTTCAACTTCCTTTTTGCAGTTTAGTCTTGAGTAAAACTATTCTTGAGTTTGTTTTTTGAAAAGCTTTTAACTCCTGTGATTGTCTTTTGTAGTGTGATGGTCAGAATTTAGTAAACATTTAGACTACAGTTTAAAATCTCCAAGACATTTTGGTGAATAATTCCATAGTGCATTTTCTGACTAGAGGAAAAAGCTAACAGAGGCATGTTTTCTATAACAACAACTATCTCCTTTGTGTTTTCACTTCTTGAGAGGCTAATAAGACTGTCAAATTGATGGAAAGCTTCCTGCTTACTAAATTATAGCACCTCGATTTACATTAGCATAATATGTGCCAAAAATGAAATATTATCTCATTTTGAAGTTTGTGTATCTATTTTATTACTTATAGTTGATTTTCCTAGTACTCTTAGCTATAATAGTCCTCTTTAGGTTGTTGTTGTTGTGTTTAACAAATGAACAAAAGAAGGAAGGGAGGAGGAGAAAGAAGGAAGTAAGGGGGGGAAGGGAGGGAGAGGTGTGGGAGAGGGAAGAAGGGAGAGAGGAAGAAATCAAAGAAAGAAGGAAAGTAATTGTGAGCATTAGTGTTCTTCCTCCCAACGTGTTACATGACTAATACAATAGGATTTTTTAACCTTCCATTAATTTGGTTTGAATTAGCCTGTTTCTTTTACTTTCTCTTTGCGATTTCATAGCAAGTTATCTTGACAAAAACATTAACACTGAACAGTAATATGAGAGATCATATAGAGGCTCTTCCTTATGTCACCTCACTGATGTGAGAGGATCTGTTTTGTACTGAGATTTGATTTTGATAGTGTAAAACAAATCTGAGTAATAAATTTGACTGGAGATGGCAAAGTAGAGACGTGGAGAGACCTCATTCAAAAGAGAGTCTACCATCTAGGGAAATCTTCTCAGAAGGCACTGGAACATTGAATACAGTGAAGTATGGCACTTTATCAGAAAGAATCTAAGAGGAATTACAGTTCCAGATGTAACAACTCAAAAAGGATTACATCACTGTCTTTAAAAGAAGTCTTTGTCTTATGCTGATCTGTAATCCTTGTCAAAAAGAATATGCAAAGCATTCATCAATAAAATGGTATATGGAGGTAGGTGGAATTAAAGGTTGAAATTATGAAGATCTATATTGGTTATAATATAGAACTTTTGAAAGCCTTGCAAAAACCCTAAGAAATAGGTAGAGTAGATGCTAGCCTATTTTATAGATGAGGAAACTGAGGCTCAGGAGAGATTCAGTGATAAGAGTAAGTATGAGAGAGCTGATATTGGGATATTGATGTTAATATTCTAAGTTTAGTAAAATTCTCACTACACCGTACTATTTATTTTTTGACAGTGGATGGTCTTGAAATGAGAATTAAAGTTTTTTATGATTGTGTTTTTTTTCCCTAAAGGAGACTTATTTTCTCATTTAATGTTGAGGTGCCTTTGCTGTGAAAGACAGAGTGCTAAGAACTACAGAAACTCCATAGTAGAATCATGTGGTCCTTGCTCTCAAAGAGATTCCAGTCTAATGGAAAGGAAAGAGAAGCAAATATCCTCAAGTTTTTACATGCCTTTATATAGAAGCTTGGGCCTGAAAGTTTTGAACAATTCTTTAATCTTTCAGAGCCAATTTTCCTATTTCATTGATCTCCTAGAATTCTGTGTATACATAACAAATGTATGATTTTCACATGTATTATGATTACACGTAATTGTATTTCATAATTATTTCTAATCTTATCTTGAGCTTGTTGAATGTGAAGATTAGTTCCTACTCATCCTACTTTTACAAGGCTAAGCCCAGTGCTTGGCACACAGTAAGTGCTCAATAGATGCATGGGTTTATTATATGTTTATTATTAGAAAGGTACACACACCTTGTGGGAAATTTAAGCAGTCTAAAAGTGTATAATGTAAAAAGTGAAACTTTTCCATCTCCTTCACCCACTTCTATTGCCCTCTGGTAACCACTTTTAGCATTTTGATTCAGAAACTCCTAGACATTTTTCACGTGTACAAATACAATGTGATTTTTGAATTAATAAGTTAAATCCATAAAATGCTTTGAGAATACAAAAAAACCTTTAAAGTATAGAAATTCTATGTGATTAAAAACTCTAGTACTAATTTATAATATTAAACTACTTCAATGCCTTTCTATAAAAGAAAATAAAAACTCTAGTACTAATTTATAATATTAAACTACTTCAATGCCTTTCTATAAAAGAAAACAATTTGATGTGATGATGACCTTGAGAATTAAAGGAAATAAAAAATAGTGCATTATAGAGGATAAATGAGTTATGGTTGAACTAAATAGATTTTAGCTAGCCACAAGGAAAACTGGATGGTTAAGAAAACAGAATTTTCTGTTCCCTAAGACAAGTTATAGGTAATTAGTGGATATCATTTTTATTTTGGAATATAAATAAGTAAGTAAACTATAACAGATCATCATGTACTTAAATTGAACTTGGTATGGCATGAACATTATGTGCCTCAGATAGAGGAAGAATTATAACCATGCAAACTGTATATCAAAAATATGGCAGAAAAGCTCTAAGAATCATAGCAGACTAAGAGCTTAATATATGTCCAATAAAGGTTTGACATAGATTAATGGGAAATAAATAGACAACAACAGAATAAATTGCATCCTTAATGTTGACTTGATTTAGGTCTTAATTATCTCACTGTGCATTAATTTAATGGTGTATAAAAACTGGGGTTAATGTAAATTCATATTTTATTGAGGGATTTGAGATAAAATTATCAAGAGAGTTAAAATAATTCTGCTTAATTTCATGTGGAAAGGGCTAAAACTATATAAATCAGTATTGAAACAGATGAAGATTATTTAGAAGTAAAATTAATTACTATCTTTTTTGGGTGAAAGGTCTAAGGAAATTTATATAACCAATATTAAGTGCGATGTTTGTTATATGCAAGTTGGGTACTACTAGATAAATTAGAGAGTTAGAAATATATGTATATTAGGAGATTCTATACTCTTTCCAGGATGAAAAACTGATGATGATGTTGAGGACAATAATATTGATGCTTCCTATATGCTCTTGGGAAGATGAAATAAAAATAAATCAAGAACTACTATTTACTGAATTTTCACCCCATCCTAGGTTTTTTCACTATATTTCCTGTAGGCCCTGAGTTGAGGGTGTGAGAAAATGAATGAAATATAGCCGTAACATGGGATTCATGATGAAGTAATCTTGGAAATACGAAGGCTGTAGATTTTGGACAGCCATGTAAGTCATGTGCCCTTTATTTCATGGTCAGTAGGAAAGCAGTAAATTATATTATAGGATAAAAATATGATTACACATGATTTTCCATCATGTGCTAAAATTTGGATTTATTTCATTATTAGACTGGAAAATTCCTTAAAGTTTTAGCATAATCTCAAGTTAGTGAAATGTAAAGAAACAGACATTTACACACTGTTTTAGGAGTATAAGTTGATAAATTATCACTTTTGGATGATGGTGTTGTATTATGAAATGAAATTTAAATGTCAAGTACCCTTTGACTTAGAAACACAACTACTAGAATTTACACTCTAGATTGTCCACACATAAATTCATTCTGAAATGGGTATTTGAGAGGGTATCCATATATCCTAGACGATCATGTCATTACTTGAGAAAGACTGACCTATCATATGTACAAATAATGAGAAAGAATCATAACAGCTAGTGTTGTTGGTAGTTAGAAAATTTTTCACTCTTATGCCCTGATGGATTAAATCATCATTATATTCCTGCAGGGTAATTTGACCTATAAGAAAGACAGACTCAGAAATTTAACTTTTAGTTACCTATTCTTAAGAATGTATTGGATTGATATTCAAAGATTTAAGTACAAATGTGCCATTATAATGTCATTTAAAAATTTTTTTTGGCTGTGCCGTGCAGCTTGTGGGATTTTAGCTCCCTGACCAGGGATTGAACCCGGGCCCTCAGCAGTGAGAGCACAGAGTGCTAACCACTGGACCACCAGGGAATTCACATAATGTCATTTATAATAGCTAGGAACTAGAAACAAAAATAAGACAGTTAAATAGATTATGCTACATTACACAGTTGAAGTTATGCAGTCATTAATAAAAATATTTATAGAATTAAAGGGCAGTCATAATAAATGTAAAAAGGGGAAAAAGTTACAGAATCATGTCCACACAAATCCCATATAAAACGTATTTACATTTGTGTAGAAATATGAAGATTATGAAAACCTATACCAAGCTCTTGGTAGTAGTAGATCCATGATGACAGAATTTTAGGTAGTGTTTTGTTTTGGGGTGGCATTATAACGACTTCCTAATTTTTCTACAATGATTGTTATTTAGTTAATTAGAAACATTAAAACCTTGTTTTATGTGAATTCTAGATCTCATCACCAACATCTGTAAAGCCTTTGTCCTTTCAGAGGGCTCATATATTCTTCCCCTAAAGGATTTACCTGGCATGTTAAATTCCACAGGGAAGACTTACAAGAGACTGGATCACTGGGGTGCTTGATATCATTATTTGCATAAGGCTGGCTTAATCCCTTTGTTCAAAACTTTCTTCATGGATTAAAATATATTGCATTATCTATAAATGATGAAAATAATAGAAAAACTTCTAAACCAACCTCATCTTTTATTAGTTTTGTGTGCTTGCTTTGTAGCTGTGAAAGACTGACCGTATACTTGTGTGGCTTCTTCATGGTGGGATGTTACATTTGAATCTAGCATGTAGCATGACTGTAGTACGTTGTAAGTGTCAGACCTTACTTTGCATTAATATTTTTTAAAAACTTGTATGAGACTTCAATTTGTCAAAACTTAAAAAAATTTAGTGTGAAACGTTCACATATTTCAGCCTCATAAGGCCATCAAACCCTTTTGCTACTTAATTGATTTTGTTTGTCCTGGGTTTTCATGTATGTAACTAGTCTTTGTCAGCTTCCTAAAGGACATATATAAAAGTTGTCTTAATTTCACAAGTTACATCAAATTCTTGATCACCATGCCAGGTATCAATACTATTGATTTTGTAGATGAATCCACGGTTATTAATACTAAGATGATAGCTCTCAAATCATTGCTCAGTTTCCATAGGTAGGGTCTTTCCTTTTATATTAATTCTAAGTAATATCATTCCTTTTCTCTCCTCTTTTAGTATCACGTTTGCTTTATAAAAATAGATGAAAAACAGAAGTCTGAATAGTTTCACTGAAAGAAAAATATTGGTGTACTTAAAGATAAGCAATTGAATGCTAATACTTTGGAAGGACCATTTTAATCACTATGATTGTAGTGGAGTACTTAAAAATGCGTGTAATAGAATCTAAAAATAGATTAAAAATTTCTTCAATAAATGCACTCACTCATTTGATTACTCGGTAGTTGGAAATAAAAACATCCTTTCTGTAGGCTATGGTATTTCATTTTGAGTTCATCGCTAAAGAAGATGAATTCGGCTCTTGACATTTAGCATGAGTCTTGATGTTTTATCAGGTATGTTAATACATTTGACTTCAGTGATGCAGTCACTGAAGCGCTGAGAATTAGCATTGCCCCTGTGTTAAAGTGTGTCTGGGATGGTGTCTGGAATCTCTCCTGATAAATGCACACAAGAGACTGTTGGTTTCTATTTTGTTGGAGATGCTGTTTGCAGAACTTAAATTTGCTTGTCATTCTATCTTTTGTTTAACTAGCAGCTTGAAAACAACACACCATTTCAGTAAATTGCATTCAACATTTGCAAGTTCTGCTCAGTGATTGCCTTATTTACTCACATGATGCAATGATTCCTGTTGTTTCAAAGGACTTCCCTGATCTTCTCATGTTCTCACCATACTTTCCCCATAGGATCTATGATGCTTGACATTCCAGATAGGTTCATTTTTCAACTAAAATCGAACTTATTATATCTACCTATCCATATCAACCCCCAAATATAATCATCTGTTTTGCCTCAAAGTAAAAAATAATATGTGAGTCCTTTATGTGCCCAATTTTTGATAATGACATTTTAATAATCCAGTCCATTTTGAATCAGAACCTTTATCATTTTTGTTCTTTACTTTTCTAAATCCTTCTTACCCATTTATCTTAAAATCTACCCTCCAAAAGTGACCGTTAACCTTACCTCTCATTTGTTCTGTCCTCTCGATCCACTTGTTACTGACTCTCAATATCATTTAACTTGGTTTTTGCTGTTGCAGTTAACTTTTAATCCCATGATACCATCTACTCCCTTGTCCTTCCCCAATATAGTACTTCCTGATTTATGATGGGGTTGCCTCCCCTTAAACCCTTCCTAAGTTGAAAATATCTTAAGTCAAAAACGCATTTAATACACCTAACCTACGGAACATTATAAAATTTGTAGAATTATAAATTCTACAGCCTACCTTAAACATGCTCAGAATACTTATTGATACATTAGCCTACAGTTGGACAAAATCATCTAACACAAAGCCTATTCTACAATAAAGTGTTGAATATCTCATGTGATGTAGTGAATACTGTACTGAAACTGAAAAACAGAATGGTTTTCTGGGTGCAGAATGGTTGGAAGTGTATTGGTTGTTTACCTTCTTGATCGTGTGACTGACAGAGCTATGGCTTGCTGCTACTGCCCAGCATCACAAGAGAACATCCTACTGCACATGATTATCCCAGGAAAAGATTAAAATTTGAAGTACAGTTCCTACTGAATGCATATCACTTTCATATCATCCTAAAGTTGGAAAATGGTTAAGTCATGCCAGTGTAGGTTGGGGACTGTCTGTACTTTCTTCTTATGGCCAAAGTGGCTCTTACCAAACATGGATTTCATTAATTTAATTCCTAAACACCATTGATGACTCATCACTGCTTATAAAATAAGGTGTATTTTTTTTCTTATAGTATGCAAGACTTTCAGCAGTAATTCTACAAATTATCTTTTGAGCTCTATAAGTCACTTCTATATTTTTTCAACTCCCATCTCCCAACTCTTAGCTCTCAATATTCTTACCTTGAGTTCAATCCCAGTGGATCACTTACCATTCTTTGAATATTTTCTTCCTAAAGCACTATTCTCACCAGCTTAAATGTTCTTCACAACCCAGATCATGATAGTCAAAAATATATACATATATAATATGGTTTAATTTTAATACTGTCTTTTCCATGAAGATTTCGTGGGTTATGTCTGAAATTTTTATCAATTTCTACCACTTCTGTACTTGTATTGTTATTAATTTATTCAAAATATTAATGTTAGGTATTATTTTACATTATTTTTGTATAATTCTGTTTATATTATGGATGAAAAAACACCTGATTGTATGCAATATATACATATCTAAGAGTGTGTATATATGTGCTCATGCATGCATAAGCGTGTGTGTGTGTGTGTTTGTGTGTGTGTGTGTACACACAGAAGTAGAAGAAGAAAATAGCCTAAGTTGGAGGAGGTAACCTTTGCCTGTTTCACAATTTTGTCACCGTCCAACTCTGACCATTCCACATCAGTTGAAGTTGCACATCAAGATGTCTTAAAAACTTTCTTCTGCCTGTTCTGACCTTTGTTGTCTCACTTTAACTCATCATCCAGCAGCTGCCTGTGTATCTTGCTTTAATCTATTCTCTACTCAGCTAATTTAGAAATACTATTTTAGATGAAAATAGCACATAAGTATCCACTGAGAAATCCCTGGTGGTTTAATAATCACTGATTTTTTTTTTTAGAAGCAATTTGAAATGGTCTACAATTGTGGTTAATTTAGCAGTAAGTTTTCTGTGGTATGGAAATGGCAGTGTGTTAAAATATTAAACAAGCCTTCATGGGTTTAGGGTAGTTTTCATTGCCAGGTTTCTTTTAGAGCAAAACTAATATAGGAGTCCTATAGGCAAGGATTCTTTACAAATCCAAATCTTTATCGTGTGTTTGTTCATTTTTAAGCTTATGGTGGAAAAATGAAAGTCTTCTTGGAGAAAACCAAAGTTTTAAAACACCCTAATCCCTTCTATATACGCTTCATTTTTGAATCATAAGACATGTTCAGTGAAAGTGGCAAGCAAATACTATCACTGATCTTTAATTCATCTCCTGTTTGTTTATACAAAGAAAGCAGATTTGAGGAGTAAAATGGTACATTGGGTTCAGCTACTGAGTATATAATCATAGTTTTTAGGGGAGACTATTTGACAGCAGCTTAAAGGATACACAAAATGAGAGTATTAAACCATGTAAAGGGATTAAACTAGTGTTCTCTAGGAATGGGGTGAATTGCATAAATCTCGAACTTGACTGGGAGAAGAAATGTATGCAGCCTAATCCCGAATGTGAAAATCATGTTCATTTTTAAATAGACATTCAATATTATAAATACTAAACATGTTCTTAGAATAGCCACATGGATTTTCTAAACTCTTTTCAAAATGTAAGTCAAGCATGGTAAGACAAGTCCTTATCATATAATGGAAGGGATTAGGTGTGAGTGTAAAAATATTTTAAGTCACATTTCCCAAAGTTTATTTTGTGGGAAATAAGATCTACAAGATGTTTAACTTTTAAAAAAATGTATTCATGAATAAATGCTTTTTAAATATTGCATATGTTATGTCATTCTATAGGAAAGTCACTCATTAACATATTAAAGACTCTTGAGTATTTTGTGACACACTGGAAACCAACTTTCCTCAAGGTTATTTCAGTACAAGATACCTTACCAAACCAAATACATTTTTTTTTTCCTCAAACCAGTATTCATCAAGAGAGATGCTCTGGAATACTATTTTAAAATATCACCAATTGAAAAAATAAAATCTTTACAGTTAGAGAAAAGAATTGAAGTAAGAAGTTCTTTGCAATGGCCCACAGTCTTCAGCCCATGGAATGAAACTGCAGAGGAATCCGTGGCTGGTGCTAGGGGGAAGTGAATTTTCTGTCAGTGCACTGACTATAGTATATTCCATTTGACCTCACCAAACTTTTCTTTTCTCATCTATAAAGAAGCAACAGTGCTACCTCCCTGAATGTGTGGTTGTGAGGATTCTATCCAGAAATTTATTTCACCAGTCCTACAAAAATTCCCATGCTTTCCAACTTCATTTTGCCTCACACTGTCTAGCAACCTCAAGTTTTCAAGTCAGTTTGGTTTTACCAGTCTGAAATGTCTGTTATGAACATGTGCTACTCCCCTCCCATCTTTGAAGACATGCCTCTAGCTCTGTTGCTCATCAAGTGACAGTGCTTCCTACTTCTCGGTGAAAATGTAAATCTTATGGGAGTCCTCCGTGTTCTGCTGCCATGTCTCTAAAATTCACCTACAACTTGCCAGTGCTTTCCTTCCTATTAAAATGGTTGTGTACTTTCTTCAGTCACAGGAGGGCTGAATCCCACCCTCTTCAACATCCTCAGAGCTCTTAGCAAATTTTTCATCTGTCTTGTATTTTCACTGAGTTTGTCTCCTTTCGATTCTTTCCATCAATGTCTAAAAACAGTTTGTTGTTCCTATCAAGCCAAGACAAACAGCACCAAAAACATACAAAACAAAACAACAACAAAACATGCAACCTTTTATTGTACATGTACCCTTCAGTTACCATCATTTCTCCTTCCTTCCATTTGGAATCAAATTTCTTTGAAAGAATTGTTTGCACTTGCTACCTCTTTTCCTCACCATCTAGTCACTCTGAATAAATAAATCATCACCTCAGCTCTTGCACATATAATTTACTCTCAAATTTACTTCCAAATAGTTAGCTGCTAGTCGTTTGTTTGTATGTAACAACTTTAATATCTTTTGAAAAATACTTTGAGAAGTGATTTCAAATTTCTGAGTTTCTGTGATTTACATAAGACTTATAAGTTTACATATACAAATGATCACTGTAAGCACTGATAACAATTCAAAAAGGAATTCTCTAAAAGACGTTAAATAGATAATGCAAGATTTTATTTCCAAGATCAAAAATAAAGAGACAAGATATATTCATGTTGCCTTTCTAAAATGCTAGTTTCTTTCCCCTGTGGTTCCATTTGAATATCTCAGAAGTCATAAAGTATCACATCTTAACATCTCCGGGTATCTCCTCTGTACCTACATAATTTATTGATGGGCCATGCATAAATTAAACATTTCTCAGTGGATTATGAATATGCAATGCTTCTCAAATGTCTTAGGTTGATTTCTTTTTTAAAATACCTAATACCTTTGAATTTAACAAGGTCTTCTATTCACAAACATCATTCATTAAATTCTTAACCCTTACATCAAATCCAGATTTAAGAAACTCTTCAACCTTTTATGAAGTATAATAAAGACTTCTCATTACATCAATGAGGTGTTTAAAAGACCAGGGTGTTTTGAATTAAAGTTCAGACTTTGTCCTTAACTATTCATTTTATTCCTATTCAGAATGTGCTTAAAATCAGGGAATTACTTTGATAATTTTCCTATTCTAAAAAACTCGCTGAATTTGAAATGAAAATTATTTTAATTACAGTGACAGAAAAATCAATATAATATTTCTTTCAGGTAGTTTGTTTCATGAGTTCATTTAAGAAGTGAAATTATATCGGATATAACTTATATGAACATTATACAGTTTTAGTATGTAAATGGTAGCTCAAGTCATAATGGTAACCCAATTTTATAAGCAGTGATTTAAAACAAAGTATCTAGGCTCTCTGCTAAGAGAAAGGGGTACTAAAATTAGATTCTTGGTTTTCTGCATGTTCTCTTTCCTAGTCTTCTTGCTCTTTTGCCTTGTCTTTTTCCATTCCCTTCTGTTGATTATATCATTTTATTTTAAACTTTTCTTTCTAAAATTCTTATCTGCAAAGACAGTTGTTGAGATGCAGGAAATAAAATTGTTGGACTGGTAGCATGAAGAACAAACTACATTCTAGAGAATATGCCTCATATTTTACAAGTTACATGGGTAGATTTAATACTTTTTAAAGCATTATCTCATTTAATTCTTGCAGCATTCCTTTGAAACAGAAAATAAAATTATGCCCTGCATCTTACAAATGAAGAAACTGATTTAGATTCGTAAGCTAAATAACACATGAGATTACAGTTGATAAGAGACTTTGAATTGGAGCACAATTCTACTTCTATCTTAAATCAATTCTGTCTTAAATTTCATGCTTTGGTTTCTCTGAAATCTAAATGACATGAATCTAAACTTTATCCAAAATTCATTTAAATTTGGCTTTAGAATGTTAATTTTCTGTTTATTTGGCCACTATTAAAATTAATATGTAGATTCTGAATGTGCAGCAAATGAAGGTGAAAGATTTTTGTGATAATGTGAACCTATGAGAATAAAAACCAGTGCATTTTTTAAATGCTTGTTGGAGATAATTGAGCCTTAATTCTAAAAGTCTAAGAAGGTTCTGTCCAATGTGATAGTTGTGAGATAAACTCTGTAAGTATTGCAAGTAATGAGATTTTATGATTAGCAATTATTAAGGATTCATATTAGCAAATTCTGGAAGAGAAATTATTTTCATATGATTGGACCCTTAGATTAATGTTAAACGTAAGCTATTTACATAATAGTATGTATAAGTCTGTTGTAATTAATCAACATAAAATTGATACTAATACTAGTAGTCGTTTCTACACATTTTTTTTTTTTTTTGCGATACACGGGCCCCTCACTGTTGTGGCCTCTCCCGTTGCGGAGCACAGGCTCCGGACGCGCAGGCTCAGCGGCCATGGCTCACGGGCCCAGCCGCTCTGCGGCATGTGGGATCTTCCCGGACCGGGACACGAACCTGCGTCCCCTGCATCGGCAGGCGGACTCTCAACCACTGCGCCACCAGGGAAGCCCCTACACATTTTTTTTTAATGTATTTGTTTTATTTATTTATTTTTGGCTGCATTGGGTCTTTGTTGCTGCACACAGGCTTTCTCTAGTTGTGGGGAGCGGGGGCTACTCTTCGTTGCAGTGCACGGGCTTCTCATTGCAGTGGCTTCTCTTGTTGCGGAGTACGGGTTCTAGGCATGTGGGCTTCAGGAGTTGTGGCACGTGGGCTCTAGAGCGCAGACTCAGTAGTTGTGGTGCACGGGCTTAGTTGCTCTGCGACATGTGGGATGTGGGATCTTCCTAGACCAGGGCTTAAACCCGGGTCCCGTGCATCGGCAGGCGGATTCTTAACCACTGGGCCACCAGGGAAGTCCCCACATTTATGTTCTAACATTGGAAGAGAACCTTAAATTCTTATGCTTTCAAGCTTTTTCCATTTGTGATTAATATATCCCTTATCTAAAAGGATCAAATTTCTGCCTTCAGAAAACACACCACTCCTTTTATTAGAAATTATATACAAATTTATATTTGCCTGTTCTTGTTCACATTAATAAAATTAATGGCATAGATAAATAGGTGACATTTATTATTCTTTGGATCTGGTCTTATATACTTGGAAAACTGTTATTGTCAAAGCTGTCATAGAAGAATATTGAACTATGAAATAAAGGAGTGAGGAAGAATCTGTCCTTGTTTTTTGTGGAGAAAAAACTTTCTATAGTTCCTAATTTATGATTCTAGAAATCATCTGTCTTTGAAATGGTAATGCATTCTTTGGCAAAACAAATCTGAAGGCTGTCACTAATTCTGTCATTTATTCCCATTGTTTTCATCATGCACTAAAAGATTAAAAGTGCAAAACTGTATTTCGGAAGATTGACAGATTGTCCAGGCATCTGCCATATTAGCTCCACAGTCACATATGTTTTGCAGAACACGAGGTACACAATCTTTTTCAGGGCAACAAAATGAGGCACACATCTTTCCATACTGTCCAAACAACCTTCTTACAAGCCAAGAAGATGGAAGAACTAAAGGCAAATTCTAAAGAGAGTAAGGTAAACAAAATGAGGCCAGGTATGAGATACTAGGAGAAAAGGAAGTAGAAAGATAGAGCAAGATGGCAGAAACAGAGAATCTGAGATGGAACCTTGAGAATGCTGAATTGCCAATCCCAAACTCATTTTCTTATGGTCCCTGAATTTAGGAGCAAATTTGGAAGGGAATGAAAGTATTCTAAGCTTGGGAATAATTGAACTCCTGATCATGATTGTGGGAACTGCATATTCAATGTGAATAATAATTTGCTTATTTGACAAGATTTGAGTCTGCTCTATTCATTTATAAAATCAGAATGAAACACTTTATAAATGCCAAGTCACGTTGTTATAAATTCCACGTAAAACATAGGCATTTACATTTGGCCCTCCATATCCAGGGATATTCACAGATACAATCAACCACAGATTGAAAATATTTGGGAAAAAATTTCTAGAAAGTTCCAAAAAGAAAAGCTGAATTTGCCACATGCCAGCAACTGCTTACCCAGCATTTACATTATGTTAGGGTTTTTTTTTTTTTAATTTTATTTTTTATTGAAGTATAGTTGATTTAGTGTTGTGTTAGTTTCAGGTGTACAGCAAAGTGATTCAGTTATATATTTGAATATACGTATGTATTCTTTTTCAGATTCTTTTCCATTGTAAGTTATTGAATATAGTTCCCTGTGCTATACAGTAGGTCCTTGTTGTTTATCTTTTTAATATATACTAGTGTGTATCTGTTACTCCCAAACTCCTAATTTATCCCTCCCCCACTTTCCCCTTTGGTAACCATAAGTTTGTTTTCTATGTCTGTGAGTCTATTTTGGTTTTGTAAATAAGTTCATTTGTTATAAATAATCTAGAGGTGATTTAAAATATTTGGGGGTATGTGCATAGGTTATATGTATATACTGTACCATTTTATATAAGGGTCTTGAACATCCATGGATTTTGGTATCCATGGGGGGGTCATGGAACAATCCTCTGGGGAAAAGAAGGACCACTATACGTAAACGTAGGTCATTTGTGGCAAATTATCACTAACTTTCTCAGGTCATCAAAAAACAACTGAAAAGAACATGAGAAAAGGCCACATATTTTGTTTTGCATTTTTAAAAATAGGAGATGGAGGATTCTGCTCTTTTTTAAAATAATTAATTAATTAATAACTTTTGGCTGCATTTGGGTCTTCGTTGCTGCATGTGGGCTTTCTCTAGTTGCAGCCAGCAGGGAGTGCTACTCTTCATTGCGGTGCACAGGCTTCTCATTGCGTTGGCTTCTCTTGTGGAGCGCAGGCTCTAGGTGCGTGGGCTTCAACAGTTGTGGCATGCAAGCTCTAGAGGCTCAGTAGTTGTGGCACAGGGGCTTGGTTGCTCCGTGGCATGTGGGATCTTCCCAGACCAGGGCTCGAACCCATGTCCCCTGCATTGGCAGGCGGATTCTTAACCACTGTGCCACCTCAGACTACTTTTTAAAAAAATACGTCATCATATAACAATGGTTGTTAAAAGGTGGGTTCTAGACAATGTGGTAAATTAGACATACCAAGTTATATAACAAAAGATCAATTCCTTGAAAAGCTTTCTTGAGATATATTGATCATTAATGAAAAAAATTTAGACATGCTAGAAATTGCTGTGTATGTAAAATAAATGGAGAATTATTATCAGGTTTTATGTCTTACTTGATTGTTGGTTTAAAATTGATGGTTCCTTTGTTAGGCATTATTAATGTGCTCAGCACACAGCTAGCAATGTCCCAAAAAACTACAGAGAGCATTGTCCTATTAAAAAACAAAAACAAAACTATAAATGTTGAAGTTTTACAAGTGAAGAATGATACCTGCAATCTGGGATGTTAATTTATCATTGCTCAATGAGGCCTGTTTTACAGCCTTGGTACCAACAATGAATATACCTTTTGCTTCTGCCACCAGATGGCAAAAGTAGGCATTACTTAAGTAGGAGTTTACAGTTAAAGGGCTTTAATATTTTTTAGGTAATGAGATTAAATCAAAACAATTTGAATATTTTAATAGCTCTTGTAATAAATTTGGTAATGGTAAAGATGGAAAATATTAGCTAAAATGAGATTTTGGAATTAAATTCATTACAATTTTTTTTAAAGCATTTCCTTAGAATAGCAGTTTTCTTTATTTAAAGAAAAGGAGTCTCACAAGGAATTCCCACTGATGTGTTTTAATGCATGAGGTAAATATTTTAATTATTCCTTTATATATTAATAACTGCTGTGTAATTCTAAAGGTGGTCAGTGGATTTATAAATAGGGGTACATTTTAAAGCATTATGCATGTGTAAAGGACAGACCAAGCAGAAATGTATAATATAGTTACTGAGTTAAGACATAGATGATTTCAAAAAGAATTACAAAACCCACACACATATGGTCACCTTATCTTTGATAAAGGAGGCAAGTATATACAATGGAGAAAAGACAGTCTCTTAAATAAGTGGTGCTGGGAAAACTGGACAGCTACATGTAAAAGAATAAAATTAGAACACTCCCTAACACAATACACAAAAATAAACTCAAAATGGATTAAAGACCTAAGTGTAAGGTCAGACACTATAAAACTCTTAGAGGAAAACATAGGCAGAACACTCTATGACATAAATCACAGCAAGATCCTTTTTGACCCATCTCCTAGAGAAATGGAAATAAAAACAAAAATACACAAATGAGACCTAATGAAACTTCAAAGCTTTTGCACAGCAAAGGAAACCATATACAAGATGAAAAGACAACCCTCAGAATGGGAGAAAATATTTGCAAATGAAGCAACTGACAAAGGATTAATCTCCAAAATATACAAGCAGCTCATGTAGTTCAACATCAAAAAAACAACCCAGAAGGTTATTAGGCAGAAGACCTAAATAGACATTTCTCCAAAGAAGATATACAGATTGCCAACAAACACATGAAAGAATGCTCAACGTCACTAATCATTAGAGAAATGCAAATCAAAACTACAATGACGTATCACCTCACACCAGTCAGAATGGGCTTCATCAGAAAATCTACAAACAACAAATGCTGGAGAGGGTGTGGAGAAAAGGGAACCCTCTTGCACTGTTGGTGGGAATGTAAATTGATACAGCCACTATGGAGAACAGTATGGAGGTTCCTTAAAAAACTAAAAATAGAACTACCCTTTGACCCAGCAATCCCACTACTGGGCATATACCCTGAGAAAACCATAATTCAAAAAGAGACATGTACCACAGTGTTCATTGAAGCTCTATTTACAATAGCCAGGACATGGGAGCAACCTAAGTGTCCACTGACAGATTAATGCATAAAGAAGATGTGGCACATATATACAATGGAATATTACTCAGCTATAAAAAGAAACGAAATTGAGTTATTTGTCATGAAGTGGATGGACCTAGAGTCTGTCATACAGAGTGAAGTAAGTCAGAAAGAGAAAAACAAATACCATATGCTAACACATATGGAATCTAAAAAAAAATGGCTTCTGAAGAACCTAGTGGCAGGACAGGAATAAAGGCACAGACATAGAGAATGGACTTGAGGACACGGGGAGGGGGAAGGGTAAACTGTGACAAAGTGAGAGAGTGGCATGCACATATATACACTACCAAATGTAAAATAGACAGCTAGTGGGAAGCAGCTGCATCGCACAGGGAGATCAGCTCAGTGCTTTGTGACCACCTAGAGGGGTAGGATAGGGAGGGTGGGAGGGAGAAGCAAGAGGGAGGGTATATGGGGATATATGTATACGTATAGATGATTCACTTTGTTATTCAGCAGAAACTAACACAACATTGTAAAACAATTATACTCCAATAAAGATGTTTAAAAATATATAATTTAAAAAAAGAGAATCACAAGTGCTACAAACAAGATTCAAACAAGTGCACGTCTATTCATATAAAATTACGTGACTGGCCTTAATAAGTTAAAAAGATTTAAATTCCTTCATTTAGACCCTAGGCATTTTTAAAAAGCTATTCCAAAGGGATACACATTTTCTTTGCTAAATGGTAAATGCTATGGCTTATCAAGAAATGTTTTTAAAGATCAAGGACACATTAACTTGTTTTCCATATCAATTAACATTTTTGTTCTGATGCTTTTGTTCTGTTCTTTAAAAATTCTACTTCCTGTGTTCCATTAACTCTTCAACCCTCTACATCTGACTTATCATCCTACCCATGACAAAGGGAATATTCGTATCTAGTAAGTTTGTCTGGTTAGAGTCATTTGTAAGGACAGATTCTTCTTTGCCAACCCAACAGATTGTTTTGATTTTAAACTCACTGTAGCAAGTGAGAATGATGTCTGTGCTTTCCTTCTTAAAGCATGATATTTCCTTGACTTGTATGATACCACACTACTCTATGTTCCCTTTTGCATTCCGTTTAAATCTATTTGGCGGGAGGAGCTTCTGGTCCTCTACCCCACCTGCAGATGTCAGAGATCATAGAACAGTTTGTTTTCTCCCTCAGTAATGCTTCTTTATATGGTGTCATTCATTCTTTCACCTCCAAATGTTCTCTATATCAAGGGTGCCCAAACCCCGGGCCACGGACTGCTAACGGCCCATGGCCTGTTAGGAACTGGGCAGCACAGCAGGAGGTGAGTGGTGGGCAAGTGAGCTAATCTTCATCTTTGGCTTCCCATCACTCACATTAATGAACACAGCCCCTCCACCCCCACCTCTGTCCATGGAAAAATTGTCTTCCACAAAACTGGTCCCTGGTGCCAAAAAGACTGGGGACCGCTGATCTATATGATGAAGTCTCCCAGATACCCACCCTAGCCGACTTACCTCCATTGACTTCTGGACTCATATATCCAGCTCCCTCCTTGAACTAATTCTCTTTTATTCTAGTACATTTCCTTTTTTGATGTCATTGACTTTATGAAGGGGCTAGACTAGTTTTCCTGCATAATGTTCCACTTTCTGGTAAAAATGTAAAATATGTGCTATAGTAAGAACCACAACCTACATTCTTATCACAAGCTAAAAAACAAAAAGTGACTGTACAATAGAGGGGCCAAACTATCATAACTCTCCTTCAGAAGTAGGCTGTTTAAAAAGGGTTTTGAAAATTTATTTCTGCATTGGGCAGTAATAGCTATATAATTGAGGTATGCTTTAATTGACAGACTAGACAACTCAGGGCTCGAATGTAAACTTGGGCCAGTGAGTTTTCATAACTGTGTTAATTCATAAATTTTTTAAAGTGAGGATACTTGGTTTGTACTGATTGTTTTATATTGAAAGATCTGTCAACTTGAATATGTCTGTAACATATATTTTACAGTTATTGTTTCATCTGGTTTGGAGTGGGAAACTGCCAGGAGTCATCCTCCCACAAGGCTAGTTAGTGGCCTATGACATGCCTTGGTATGAAGTATTTTGCCCAGCTGAAAACAGGAGTGCAGTACAGACTCACTTTGTATCTTGAATTTGAATCAAGAAGCATGGAAAGAATGAGACATAAAACAGTGGTATCTGCAGTTGCAGACTCATGGATTAATTTGCTGAAGGAACCATAAGTGAAGCCAGTTATGAGTGAAGCTGTCCTTATGAGGAAAAACAGTGCTAAAATGGGGACAGTGACTAATGGCGTAAGATCCTAGCTTAGGTGTCAAAAGTTAAATTCAGAGAGTTGACTTTTATCATGCCAGATGGATTCCATTGGAGCTGTCTCAAGTTATACAAGACACTGGGACAAATTTCATAGCATCTAGCATGAATGGTAGAACCTTTATTGGAGAAAGGAAAACGTTGCATGGCTAGAATTAGCCAGCTAGAGATGTAAAAGTGTCTCTTTATCATCCCACAGAGAAGCATACTAGGAACGGGGCATCTGCTGGACATGGCAGGTTTTCATTTTAGTGGAAGAACCTTTACTTCCATGTGTCTCCTATTAAGAGAGCAAGCATGATAAGTGGCCTTGTCAGTAAGGGGAATACACTGGTTTTGGGCATCAGGGAGTCTGGATTTGATGTGCCAGCCTATTATTGGGAATTTTCTGGGAAAGCCAAATGCTCTATATCTGGAGAAACAGGGATCCTAGGGGTCTGAGGAATTCTTCAGTCCACTCTGGCTGGAGGAGGAAGGCATAAGTTCTGTGCGAAGCTGGACTTGGGTGTGTACTTTGAGCTGGGAGAAAAATAAATTCACCCAGGTCCTAGCAAACTCACTGTCCATGCAACCCAGCAGAAGCTCCTAAGGTCATGTTTGAGTATTTCTGCCGATAGTATGACAGATTTAAACCAGAGAAGACATACTCCATCTAAGACTAGAGAAAAGAAGTGATTATGTAAAGTATCTGAAATGGGAAGGGATAGGCCAACAAAATTTTAGTAATTTTCCCAATTTTCTCAGTGAAATAGGCAGGGGGTCTTTTGATGAGAATAGGAGGAATTGTGTTAGGGAGCTTGAAGAGCATAGTGAAAGTTTAAAATCATCAATATGAAAATGAGAGAAGATGAGAGAAAGTAAAAAAAATTGATAAACAATGCTAAGGTCCCAGCTGATGGGTCTTCGTGGTGCTGGGGGTGTTTATGAATTTCAGTGCTACTGACATGCATGTGTTTATGTGTACTTGTGTGTACATTCTTTTAACAACATTTAACCTCTGTTCATGGAAATATGGTAAGCAGCTATAGAACTGATAGATGCTTGGGATTTTTCTAGGTATATTTGACAGAAGAATGAGATCCATGGTAACTGAAGAAACTGCCCAGTGAGAGATTAGTTTATATGTTAAAACATACACCATAGCATCCATATTTAGTGAGAAAAGGTTAGAAGACATCGAGGAACCTACAAGTCAAGAGAAAAGTATTCATCAACAGGCCGATATTCTCCCTATTTCAGAAGTCCCATGGGTTGTGAGTAAGAACCTGAGAGCCTAGGGTAGTTGGAGGCTTTTATCAAACTGTGGAGTGCTGGCGTTTACATAGTTTTAGGTAGAGCCATTTAAGGTGAGAGCTAGACTGTAACACTAGGATTTTGTTGACAAAGTGGATTGAGAACAGCACTGGAATTAAGAAGCTCCTGGATTTTTTTAGTTTCGTATTGGATAGGTCATATTCATAAATTCTGAAGTCTTCTAATATTATAATGGAAATTCTGATGAAAAGAATGTGAGATCCCCCAATTTTGGCAAATTAAAAGAATTTACTGAGAACTTAGTTGATGGAAGTAACAAGGAAAAAGTAGTGTCCATATATTATGGCATGAGCCTTCAGAAAAGGCATTATAAAAGATCAAAGTTTTCCAGAGAATGTTTTCGCCTCCCAACTGTATTCAAATGGCACAGATGTGGGGACATGTGTCAACTCTTCAAAGAAGAAAAATTTCAGTTCAGCCATTTGAGAGACTTTGAAGATATAGAGAGCACATCAGAAGAGCCTGAGAAAAGGAAGTCAACATAGCAGGAAGAACAAGGGGCAAAGCATATTGAAGAATGAGGGTTTAGAAAAATGCTTGCTTTTAGTTTGGTGGTGCAGGGTTGCTGGGAGTGGCATAACTAATAGTATTTAGCTTTGAATCTGAATCTGGCCTCTGTACCCAGACACCAAATTGAATCTCAGAGACAGAGTTTTGGGTGGAGTATAATAGAAAAGAATAGCTTTATTGCTTTGCCAGGCAAAGGAGGGCCACAGCAGGCTAATGACCTCAAAACTGTGTTTGCCAGCCTGGAGCGGGGTAGTGAGGAGTTTTATAGTAATGGTTCAAGGAGGGCATGATCAGCTCATGGATATTCTTATTGGTTGGTGGTGAGGTAAGTGGGAGTCAGCACCCTCAACCTTCTGGTTCCAGCCAGCCTGGGGTCTACATGCTTGTGGGGAATATACCATTAACTTCTCCCATTTGGGGGGGATTTCAGTATCTGCAGAACAGCTCAAAGATATTGTTATGTATATCCTTTGAGAGGGGGAACCAGGATCTTGCCCCAAGGTGGCACTATTGTTTCTTTTGACTGTTCCTCCCTTGTCCCCACCCCCTCCCTTCCCTTATTAGCAACTGTTAGAATCTGCTCCTTGGAACTCAGGGAAGACAGGGAGGCTGAATGAATCCTATTTCCTGTAATCAAAGAAATGATAGACACAGAAGAGCTTTTGTGCCCATGAGTCCCACAGGGTCCTATTCAGTTTCAGCTTCAAGTATTCTGATGTTGGCTTCAGATGTTTTGGTTGTAGAACTGGCTGAGGGTCCCAGGTAATATCTGGCCCACTGTTAGTAGAAATGTGAAGGTGATGATATTTCAAAGTTGCACTCAGTGTCTTATTGTTCAGCAGGACAGTTCTGTTCTGGAGCAGTGGCCGGGGCCGTGGTGAGGCAAGGACTACTGTGAGGATTGTGGAGTAGCCATGTGGTCCTCCTTCTGGGCCTGGCTTATGTATAATGTGGAGAGCAAGAGAGAAGCAGTGATGAAGCTAGACCATTTTGGAAGTCTTGTTTTAATACTGACTTTTATTAGCTCTGAAAAGGAAGCAATAGTTAATGCATATACTTTTAAGAATAATTAGGGGTGGCGGTGGTGGGATGAATTGGGAGATTGGGATTGACATATATACACTATACACTATACACTAATATATGACATATATACACTAATATAACTAATAAGAACCTGCTGTATAAAAAAATAAATAAAATAAAATTCAAAAGAAGAATAATTAAACATATTAATATTCAGTTTTTACACTTCTGCTTTTTTTTAAGCAAAGACTTCTCTCCTGGATTAATAGTGTAAACGTTAAGGCTTGTCACTCAATATACCTCCTGGAAATGCAAAATCTCTTTCATTTACTAATAACTGTAGTTAAGGTACATGTTTTCTAAAAGGCCAGCAATTAGGCTCCGTAATAAACATACCATAGTGTTAGCTGGGACAGATAAACCAGGGCAAGATGAGGGTTTTCTTCCCTTTCTCTTTCCCTTCAGTTTACACGCTCTCTTATAAAACTCTTAAATACCGTATGTCAGTACATGTGTGTGCATGTGTGCTTTTTACATGTAATATGGTCATTACAGCATGAGAGTGGTGGGCTCTCAGGGTACTGAGGAGGACCAGTGGTCTCATTTGATGAAAAGCTGGGAGTATTCCTCTTTGGTTTGTCTTCTCCATTCCCTCCCATCTTTCTTCTATACCTCAGCACACTTCACTCCTGACAGGAAAGGGGATGAGATGGAAAGTGCTAAAGAGCAGCCAGAAAAAGAACAAAGGGCAGATGTCCCAAATGTCTGCTAAGAAGGAAATGCAGTCTCCCAAAGTATGGTATTTAGTCAGGCAGGTGATTGAGAACTGAATTGATTTTATACTGATAATTTATATAGATAAAATGTTTCTTTACAATCCTAACATAAAATCAGCTGTAACTATCCATAAGATTGCTGATTGATGGCATTAGCATGGTAGGTCATTGGGGAAAGTCAAGTAGGGAGGGGCCAATCCTGGAAACTGCACGGGAGGTGGTAGACAACATGGGTTGACTCAGCTGCAGGCTCCTGGAAGAAGTTCAGGCAAGCAGAAAGAGTATGGAAAGAGATAATACATAATCGTACTTGCAGGGGTAGGGGCAACTCCACAAGAGCTAAGAAGTGGGCATAATAACAGGAATCAGCAGCACAGTAAAGCTGAGATAGGAACAGAGATGGGGAAGATTCAGGGTCACAGAATGAGAGGAACTAGGGTCCTTGGCACTTTATCAATGCTGCTTAACCTAATAGAGAACATTTGGTTGATTGATTGATTCATTGCTTCATTCATACAACAGACATTTATTGTTTTGCCCTTTATGTAACAAGGGAAAGCTTATCTTACCTTTAGGAAACTGGATTGAGCATTTAAAAACAAAAACACATTATTTCTTATGTTATTAACTTTTTAAAATAATACGAAAGGAGGTTATGAGATTTATATGTTTAAAAAACAAGGTAGGATTTTTAAAAGATTGAGAAACTATCCTTAATCTATAGTTTCACATTTGGTAAGCAAAAAATTAAAATTAAAAACATCAGAGGTTATAAAATTGACTCTTTTTCATGACTTAAAAGTTTTTTGAGAAGTTCTGCTTCACCTTAAAAATAGAGAACCTGTGGTAAAGTCACTTCAACCCTAACAGTAAGAACAAACCAGATAAACTGCAAAATCATAACATTTCTTGAGCCCATAAGAGAACAAATGTTACAGGAAACCAGGTGAACTAAATTCCAAAGGGTGACAGAACCTTCAAAGAGTCAGGGCACATGAATGATATCACCTTCAGCAGAGCAAGGGAGGAAAATGTGGAAACTGTAAAAGTGGGTAAGAAGGAAAGAACTAAAACTTTAATGAGTTCTTAAAGGTCAAGTGTGGGCTAGTATAGCTGAATAGAATCCCTAGGAGCCCGGGACCCAAGGTGAATCAGTACCTCCTCACCAAATCTTTTCCATAGACTTCTACCTTATGTTCACTAGGAAGATTTGGAGCTGGCGGGACATCTGAGAGAGCTCCCCTCAGTGGTGCACAGACAAAAAATTCCATCTGCTTTCCACACTTAAATCTCTTTGCAGCAAAAGCCATCTGCGCTGGAGGAAGGGTAGGAAACCCACCTGTCCCCTTTTCATAGGCAAAGGTCAGTTGCAACTGGGGGACAGATGGAAGTGAAAGTTATTCACCTTGAGAGAAGAGTAAGAAATAAGTTCAGTTCCAGATTCTTGTGCTAATAAAAGGCAGAGGTTTGCTGCTGCTGGAGAAGTGCAGGAAGATTGCTTACATGATAACCTCTCCCCTTCAAAGATACATAACATAATTTAGCTGCCATTATGAGGAAGGGCAGAAGTTCTGAGAAAGCCAAACCCTGAAGCCAAAATGCACAGGCATGGCTGAGGCTGGACCAGGGAAGTTGTCCGCTTTGGACCAAGTAACATGCAACATACAATAGTCTACTGCCACAGGTGGAGAAAAACTATGGAGGGAAACTCTCTCTTTGGTGCAGACATTTAGGTGCTAAGAGTGAAGCAAAACACTGTGAAACACTCTTGGATATACCAAGCCTCACAATAAATGAAGAAAACAGCAGTACACCACTGGAGGAATTCAAGTCTCTGTGATGAAGTGAAGGTAACTACAGCAAAAACAAAACCCAAACTCAGCTTAACTACACACTAGATTGATATTAAGGACCTGACTGAAGAACTATGTTCATCTCTGTGTGTAAATACTATTTATCTCTGTCTCTATGTGCAATAACCAGCCTTGAATCAAAAATTACAAAACACCAAACAGTGCAAGAAAAAAAAAAAGACTCATTATCAAAAGATAAAGCAGTAATAGAGTCATATGCAAAGATGGCCTGGATGATAGAGCTTTCAGCAGACAGGAACTTTAAAATTGCATTGATTATTATGTTAAAGGACATAAGTGGAAAGTGTGAAAGCTATGCATGAACAGATGGGGAATTTTAGTAGAGAGATAGAAACCTTAAAAAAAAAAAAAGTCGGTTGGAAATGCTAGATATAAAACACATGATATCTGAAGCAAAGAGCCCTTTCTATGGGCTTATCAGCAGACTGAATACAGAAAGCATTGCTGATCTTGAATATAGGTCAGTAGGAATTATCCAAACTGAATACAAAGAGAAAAAAAAGGATGGAAAAACAAAAAAGAGTATACAAAAGCCAGGAGGCAATATTAAGTACCCTAACATATAAGTTATTGGAGTACTAGGAGGAGAAAATAGAACAAGGAAGAATATGGAATTCAGCCAGAGAGAAGAAACACATTACGTAGAATGATAGTGGACATCACAAATGGAGTACAACAAAATACAATGAGAAACATCTTTAAAACATTGAAAGAAAGGAAAACAAAAGCAAAAAAAAACCCCTGCCAATCCAGAATTCTTTACTTAGCAAAATATAAAATTTTAAAAATGAAGATGAAAGAGACTTTTTCAAAAAACTAAACAAAGAATTTGATTTCACCAGACCTGCACTACAAGAAACGTTAAACAAGTTTCTTTAGGAAGAAGTAAAATGGTACTATATGGAGATCTGTATCTAAACACAAGGCAATGAAGGGAACCAGATATGGTAAATATGTGGGTAAATATAAACAGCATTTTTCTCATTTTTACTATATTTAAAAGATTATTTCTGCTTAAGGCAAAAAATAGTAACACTTTATTTGAAGTTTATAATAAGTATAAAAATAAAATATTACCAAAATTAGTACGAAGGATGTGAACAAAGGACATGGATGTATAGTTGTTGGGTTTTTACTGTAAACATAAAGTTATATCACAACATATACTGTGATAGTTAAAGATTTATACTCTAATCACTGTAGGAATAACTAACAGAGATAAAATGAAGTGGTATAGCTTAGTCAATAATGAAGATGAAATGGAATAATAAAAAATCAATCTAATAACTTGATAAAGGTGTTAGTTAACACTATAGGGTAAATGTATTGCAATTTATAAATGTATCAAATCATATACATTGTACACCTTAAAAGTACAGAGTGTTATATGTCAGTTACATCTCAATAAAAATTTAAAAAATCAATCTAGAAGAAGGATGGAAAAGAAAAAGCAACAAAGAATGGACAGGACAAATAAAAAATAAATAGTAAGATGGTAGATTTAAACTCAGTTGTATCAATTAATGCATTCAATATAACTTATCTAAAAACCTCAATTGTCAGGTGATTTTTTTTTTTAAAAAGACCCAGCCATTCATTTTATTTGTGTAAGACATCACTTTAAGATATAAAGATGCAGATAGGTTAGAAGCTAAAAGATCAAAAAGCATATGCCATAAACACTAGTCATAAGAAAACTAAAGTGGCTTCTCCAGAGTCAGTTTTCCTCAAAACACAGATTTTTCTCAAATGGAATTTATTTTCTAAGTATGACATTTATATTAAATTAAGCTGTGTTAAATTATTAAGAATTGATAAATTATGACAAATGATTAATGCTACTATCTGCTTGGCATCCTAGGAGACACCTATTCCAATATCCAGAACACATTATCTTATATCTTTTTGTGATGGAAAGATAGTCCTTACACACATCTCTTAGGTTCATAATTAGTAAGACATATTAGTAAGACCTCTAGTGGCACTTTACTTTGACAATGCATGATAACAGTGCTATGTTCACAGATTAAAAATCTGCATAGTTTTATATTTCATCACTCTAGAAAATGTTATCACTGACCTTATAGTGAATGCAGTTGTCAGTGTTTCACTTGCGAAGTCCGATATTACTGTAATTAATACTCTAGAAATGTGACGAGAGGCTTATTTGAGTGCCAAGAAGAATCAAGACGAAAAATGACCTGCAATGACAGGCTTCCCCTAGGGAAATTTGCCTGGATCTTGGGTGAAGGATCTCCTCACAAAACCTGCTATTCAGAAGAGGCAAACTTCAAAACAAAAAAAGAAGTAGAGTTTGTATATTTAATAGATGTAAATATACCATACTTACATAATTCTTCAAAAATAACTTATGAAATAATTTTAACAGTTTTTAATCTATTACTCAACAATTCAACTTAATACCTTATATATTCTCTCTCTCTCTCCATATATATATACATATATATGCATACACAGATATATTATAATAATATATATTTAATAAATTGACTTTTATAAAGTTTCTTTTTATAAAAAACAGGAAAAAATTAAGGAACAGAATACACAATAAAGATAACGTTAGTCATATGCATACAATGATATTGACATACCTGCAACCATAAAGGCTCAAGCGGTCATATGGAGGCATGTATAAATGAACATATATGAATGAATGAATGAATGTGTACAGTTATCCTTCTGTGTAATTATCCTTTAAAAGAATTACTGGTTATGTTTTAGTGATTTTTTCTAAATGAATGTGGTGAATTTCTTTATAAAATTGAGCTTTAAAATGTGTAGAGGCATTGAATAACGTTGCCTTTTTACTTCCACGGTCCTTTATTAAAGCAGGCCCTACAGTAGTATAGTATCTGAACATCCAATTCTAATCAGGTAGTTTTGCATTTCTTTCTATTTTCTAGAAAAGGCTATTCAGTATGTAATGTGGAGAATGTTTGGAAATTTGTAAGACCTTACTGATAAAATTGTGTTGACTTTAAGCCCTAATGTGGAACTAATCACTAGCCAACATTTTATTATAGATTTGTTAATCTGTTTTTTTAATCTCTGTTTTCTTCTCAGAAGGTGTATGGGGACTATTTCTTGTTCTTATATTCTCAGTTCCTAACTAGTACAGATGTTCAATTAATATTTCTAAAAGAATGAAAAAGCCTTTTTATGAGACTAATTTTGAAGATAGAAACTTATCTATTTATGTTCCTACTTCTTTGTTGATTTTTGATAACATACTTTTTGCAGGAAACTTTTTTATTCCATCAAAGTTTACAAATTCCTTTGATGACAGGCCCAGAGATCTGAATTAGCACCTGGGTGATTTCTTGGCAGCTTTCATAAGAATAAATGCTTGAAAAGTCCTAATTTCAGTTTCCATAGGCACTTGAAAAAAAGTATAATTTTGGTTTACTGACTATAAAACATGAGAAACTTTTTGAGAACATGGTATTATTATATTTGGATTATTATATGTCTATTTGTTTGTCTATTTAATCTGTTAATTGTTGAGAGAGTTATAATAAAGACTCCTAGTTTCAGATTTGCTATATATATTTTGATGATATCCTATCAGATGTATATAGGTTTATGACACTAACTAATCATTGTGGACTGTATCTTTTATCAGTGTTAAATGAACTATGTTACCAATTCTATCCTCTTAAGGTAATTGCTAATTGTGTAAAATTAGTACTATCAATCTTATTTTGTTCACTTTTCATATGTGTAATGCATTTGTTTATATTTCACATGTAAATAATTATTAAATGTGCCCTAAGTTTGTCTGCTATGCAAGGATCTGGTCATAAAGAAGTAAACAAATACAAGGAATTCCTCTATGAATTCTAATAAATATTTACCCATCCTTTTTTTTTCTTAACATTTCTGTATTGTGTTCCTTATAAATAGAATACAGGTAAATTTTGTTGTGTGTCTGCTTTCTTTAACTCAGTCTGTAAAATCTTGTTTTTTAATAGGCTGCTTAAATCCCTTAAGTTCATTCTTCTGTCATACAGTTTTCTGTTGTATGCATTCATGCAAAGCATTGACTTTATGTTCTAACTTCTGCCTTATGAAGCATTTTCTTGCTGTTCTTATTCTCCAGTAAATTGGGAAGCTTATAGCTTTTCTAAGTCTACTTACCTCGACATTTGCAAAACATTCTTTGACCTATATTTTTTCATCAAATAAAAATGATATAAATTTAAAATTTTATCTTTTCATTATAAAAAAGTATTTGACTTAAATTGCTTTTAGTAAGTTGCTCTTTTACTAGTAAATTATTGCTTATTGTAAAATGTGCAGGCTTATTTTCAAAGATTATGATTTAATTTTTATGTTACATTTTGGATCCACATTTATAACAATTATTTGACTTTATCCTATATTTCATTTTATTCAATACTTGCTATAATCTGTTTTCTTTCCTTAAAGGCTCACTGCCTTCAAATTTCCCAAACCTGAGTTCTTAGTTTTGATTCATATTTTGTTGACTGCCAAATATTTTTAAGTGCTTCTTTTCTAAGACATTAATTGTAAGTGCTTCAGTTTTTGAGATGTTGACTCGCTTAGATTGGCTTTTTCTGAGCTTTTCTTGTGAATGATGATTTAGCAGCATAAGGGTCTGATTTACAATTCTTTCCTCTCAAAATTCTTCAGTTGTTTCTTCATTTTCTTCTAACTTACTGTTGAAAAGTGAAGCATGACTTCTTGTCTTTGATTGCAACTGATATTTTCCCCTGCCAAAACGTTTTTAGCTTTTTGGTTTAGTTTAGCTTTGTTTTGTTTAAAAAGTATTTTCAGTGTATCCCTTTGTTACACTTGTGTAGAATAGATAAAACATTTTTCATACTCTTAATCAAAAAAAAAAAAAACCAGTATTGGAGTTACAGCTAATCCCTAAGAAAATATCGAATATCTCAACAGACTTTCTCTATCAAGATCTTAGACCTAACAGTGATTTAAAATAAATGATCCTTCCACTTATGCAGGCTAATCAGGTAGCAAAATTCACAATTCTTTGTTGTTGTCTTTGTTGTGGTGGTTAGTAGTTTTTGTTTTATATTTGTTTGTTTGCTCGCTTGTTTGGTTTTAGCTCAGGAAATTTTTCTTCATTTGTGTCTTTGATTTTCATTTCACTTCAATTATATAACTTCCTTTTAAGGAACTTGTAACACTTTAGTATGATAATTCCCCCCTCCTCACCCCATGCCAGCTCGTTTAACTTTCTCTGCATTCTAGGAGAGTGTATGCATGCCACATGCCACACTACTGATTTGGTATTATTAATAATACCTAATATTTATTGTTTTAAAACTTTGCAAGTATTAATTCATTTAATCCTCCTAATAATTCTGTATTAAAAATGCTATTATTATGTCCCCATTTTGTACATGAAGAAACAGAGACATAAATAGTTTTTGTCATTTACCCAATAATCGCACTACTGGTAAGAAGTAGAACAATCTTGCTTCAAACTAGTACCCTTGACCACTGGTCTGTATTGCTTCTGAAGTGCAAATTTTTCTTTTAACTGTATAATACAGATTTTAATTCTGCTATGAATGTTATATGTTTGTTTTATATAATCCTTTTTTATCTAAGTCCTCTCTGAACTTCAGTCTTAAATTATTGTGCTGTTCCCCCCGCCTTTTTTCTCATCTTTATGTGTTCTCTCTTCATGGCATGGAACCAAAATTTATTTCTGTGCCCATACAATGTTCCTGTTTACCTGGAGGGTCACCATAATAGATAATAGTTTAGTGTTGTGCTAAGAAGCTAAGCTGGAGAAATTTTAATCTATTTGCTATATAGGCCTTAGGTCAAGTATAAAAAAAAATTATTTTTGTTATCTTAATACATGTTAAAATAAATATCATTTATAGCCTGACAACTTTTGTACTCTTCCTAATTGAAAATCATAAATGAATCCCAATTATGCCAAATTGTATTTGTTGTATGCAAAGGTCACTTTAGTTATTTCTACCTCTCAGAATGTTTTATGGATTTTTAAAATGTACTTTTCCTTACAATGCCAGTATAATGTTGCTATTTTGTAGCTAAGGACATTGGGTTATTTTCATGGTAATGTTTAAATCACTAGCATTCCCATCTTTATTTTTTGCTGAAAATAAAAATGAATATTGTGGTAGGCAGAATAATGTCCTCTCAAAGATGTCTGTGTCCTAATCCCCAGAACCTGAGAATGTTACCTTATATGGCAAAAGGGATTTTGCAGATGTGATTAAATTTAGGATCTTGTGATCAGGAGATTATTCTGGATTATCCAGATGGGCCTGATGTAAGCACAAGCGTCCATATAAGAGAAAGAGGGAAGCAGGAGTCAGGGGAGATGTGCTAATGGAAACAAGTTTCAGAGCCTGGGAGAAATTTGAAGGTGCTCCGCTTCTGGCTTTGAAGATGGAGGAACCATAAACCAAAGAATGCAGGTGGCCTCTAAAAGCTGGAAAAGGCAAGGAAATGGAATCTCCCCTAGAGCCTTCAGAAAGAATCAGCCTGGCAACACATTCATTTTAACCCAGTAAAGTCCATTGCAAACTTCTGACCTTCAGAACTGCAACATAATAAGTTTGTGTTGCTTTAAGCCACTGTTTGTGGCAATTTGTTACACCAGCAATAGAAAATACAAATATCCACAGTCCTTGAACAGTGTCTGTATCCTTAGGCCCCATTAGTGATCAGCAGTTTGTGCTTCTCTGAAAAGAGCTCTAAGGGCCCTGAAGAAGCAGCAGCTCCTTGAAGAGGGAAGACCATCCTTGGCCAAAGACTAAGTCCATTTATCAATAATTGGCTACTGCTAGTTTGAGAATATATGGCAACCCAGGGAATAACATCCTCCATCCTTCTTACTTGATGGTGTTGCTTCATTGTCTTTATGGAAGTGATAGCAATGTGAATATTGGGCATCCAACCATTCTAAGCTTGAGAGTTAGTAGTTTTAAAAAACTATAACAAGGACACAAGTATATATTCATTGATATGTCCTGTTGATAAGTATGCTGTCTGCATATAGTATATGTGGACTTGAACACATTTTTTACCGTCATCTTACCAGAGTTATTAACCTTCTAGCCTAAAATTCTTAGGTCCTTAACATGTGTCTTCTCCACTAGAGCAGTTCCATATTTTAGGTTCTGACACTACAGCAATGCACTTTCAGGTGCCAAATGGAATATCAGTTAGAATGTGTCCAGCTGACAAGAGGCAACATGAGACTAATGGTCATTGAAACATAGAGGAATTCATTTATCTCATGCAGGCCAGCTCAATAAAACCATAATGGAATTTGACTCCTTCTCTCCTTCAGGACTGTCATCCTTAGTGTGTTGCTATTGTCCTCATGGTTACAAAAGGTGTTGGTGCACTTTCAGGCATCATGTTCATG
The DNA here is from genome assembly GCF_003676395.1 of Aethalodelphis obliquidens. Classification (NCBI taxonomy): domain Eukaryota; kingdom Metazoa; phylum Chordata; class Mammalia; order Artiodactyla; family Delphinidae; genus Aethalodelphis; species Aethalodelphis obliquidens. Next base: position 23,075,008 of record NW_020837946.1, on the reverse strand, counting down.
ACTGGCAGGAAAAATAAAATAAAATGAATAGAGCGAAGGGCAGAAATCAAAAGGCAAAGAAAGAGCTTTGTCCTTGTCCCTGCTTTTACTCGCAGGAAACAATCTCTGCCAAAAACTTCAGTCCATATCTCATTGAGCAAAACTGTCACATGGTTACTGTTACTATAAGAAAATCCAGGAAGGTGTTTTACCTTTCCAAGCTCTGTAGTGAAGAAAAGAAAGAGAAATGACATTGTGAATGATTGGGGGAGCCAATCCTCAGAAACTGTGAGATACAAATTTAAATGAGTAATTTTTGTCACATGGATTGGCTAACTCTACTATAGATAGCACAGTTCTTCAGCTGACATCCTATTTAAAATACTGAGCTGCGTAGCACTTCTACAGAAAGACAGGGAGAATGGTCACCAGATTTATTATTAGTTGAGCCTTTTACTCTTCTTGCTGTTCTTTGATTCAAAAAGAAAATACTTGCAATGTAGAATTTTAATGAAATTATTAAAAATGTATTCTTTTCCTCTACATATAAGGAAACATTTTTCATACTCTTAATCAAAAAAAAAAAAAAAAAAAAAACCAGTACTGGAGTTACAACTAATCCCTAAGAAAATATCGAATATCTCAACAGACTTTCTCTATCAAGATCTTAGACCTAACAGTGATTTAAAATAAATGATCCTTCCACTTATGCAGGCTAATCAGGTAGCAAAATTCTAAAACATTTTGCAAGCTCTCCCACAGATAGCCAATTGTTGGTACCTAGCCAAAACCAACAGTTCTGAAATGAGATCTTTTTATTATGTATTGCAAGTTTCCTTAAAAGAGAACATATTTCACAACCTGGAATGTGAGATTATTGTTGCACAGCAGTAAAGTTGATGTGTACAGTGTGTGGCACGCATCCAACCATGTCATCCATCAACGAAGTTTCAAGGGTTGATTATACTACAGTACAATCCTATAGTGGAAAATTACCCACTTTCTCATGAGCTACCATTTAAAGCATCTTTTCTGAAATGAAATTTGTGACTTCCTGCTAACAGCTACAGAAGGCAGATGAAGAGGGGAAATGGAGGGGAAGGTTCTTCCTATAAAGGAAAGGAAGAGAGAAACAGAAAAAGTAGGAATAGAACACTTTGGGCAACATTTCTTAAGAGATAGCCGTATGCTCAGCAAGCTTTTCATATTCCAGTGTTATAATTACTCTTTAGGTTCCTGAGGGTTTCTAAACCAGGCCATTTCTGAAAGAAGCCATATTTTTTGTTGTTTCAAATTGGGATAATCTTTTCACACTTGAAAATTAGGGATATGCATTAAAATGTTGGTAGGAAATTAAGTAGATAGAGAAGGAATTTAAATTTGCAATCACTTAACTTTAATAATAACCATATTTAGGCCAGGTCTCTATTACCCAGTGAAGGAAAAAATTGAGACAATTACCTTGACAATTGAGACAAAACCATACAGAGGATATGATGCTGTTTAGTTAGCTCGATGCTAGACAAGAGGCCTGAAACTGATGCTGCTTGTTCAGGAGGTCCTGAACTACCCAAAATAGAAGAGAACATTCTTTTTTTCCAGTCTGTGACAAACTCTTGCCTTGATTTCCCTTTTGATAAGAGGTAATTTAAAAGATGAATGAGAAATAAAATAGTGATTGTTTGACTTTGGAAAATCACCTAGAATTTAGGAAATTTGGTTACTATTTACTAATTTGGGAAGGTGAAAAAGTTCATTTGAGGCAGGGTAAGGTTCTGTAAATGTCTATAAAACACCCCGAAGTTTCAAATGTGGAAGAAGGCAACCAGTTAGAGGAAACAAAGGCTTCTTGAGGAAGAGATAATCTTTGAAATAGGATTTCTAAGTCTCAAATAGGGCTAGGATTGGTAAGTGGGAAGAAGGGTATGGTAGTACGTGTTTTATGGAGGAACAAGTGTATTTAATAGTGCGTATTAGGCAGGGCAAGAAAAACAGTAAGGTTGAAAAGAACATTGTATGTATTATCGAGCTTGCTTGTGGGTCAGAGAGTGGTATAGTTTGGCGGAAGAAAACATTGTGCTTTTTTTGCTTTTGTTTTATGATCGATTTCCCTTAGAAAGATGAGAGAGAGATGACAGACAGACATGTTGTCAAACCCAGCCCACCCCTGAAAAAGTAGCCATGAGCATGACAGTTGTGGATTAAAGGGCAAGAACAATGGAGAGGTAAATACAGGCTTGGGTTGGCAAGATCGTTTCTTCTCTTGGTGGGAAGCTGATTGGGCACGAGAGCATTTTAGATTTTTGGTCTACTTAATTGCTTGACAGTTTGTGTGATGGATATTAGTGCCATTAATTTTTTTCTGAAGAAATCCCTTCCTTAATAAAATGAGTGAAATAATCACTTTAGTGGAAATAGAGTTAAAATTTGAAAATCACTTAACTGTAACAATAATTTACATGGGCTTAACATTACTATTTTCATGCTTGCAGTTTTGATTTAATTGTTGACGTATTTTTAAGGTTCATTACTTTCAGGTTTAAAGTGGAGTTATATTGTTAAATTAATGAAAATAATGCAGCCTTTTTGGTAATTGAGGACTTATTTTTTATGTACATGGAATACTCTTGTAGACCGTAATTATAGCTGCGCTCGTTGTGTCAAATTATACATGCATTATTAGACCTTCAAACCCCTAATAAATTCTGTACTTTACTATTTTGGGGCTTTGCATAGTGTCACAAATATTCATATAACTGAAATCTAGGTTGTATTAATAAGAAAAAAACTTATCTGAATCTCTATATTCTTCAGGATCCACTTTCTCTTAATGATAGGAAAGAGAATATTTTAATGGCCAAAAACTGGGATGAGATATAGTTACTAAATGATTTTTAAATTCATGGTTAAGCATTCATATTCATTTCTGTAGTCTTGTAGAATCAGTCTGTATCATATAACCTTTTTTAACCTTTTAATGAAATATGAAAACATCATAACATTCCATGTAATACATGAGTTAAGAATTGTGCGTTTTGAATAATTTTCTTCTTCAGGTTATAATTTTATTTCTTTCCTGAATTAAGAAAGTTTACAATCTTATGAAATGGAATTCTTGCATGTGGAGAACCATCTACTGGTAATACAAGCAAAGGACTAAAGACGTAATCTGAATAACATTTATTATTACCGTGGTACATCCAGTGTACACTCTATTGAAAGTAGACTTATTTTCTCGGCAGTCTCCTCGGAACTCTTTGGTGTTTATTTGTCTTTTGTATTTTTGTTTTCATGATTCATTTAATAGTAAGAAATGAGATGTCTGTATTTTTTAACCAAAAAATTACATATACAATTTGTAAATAAGCATTCAATTCCTTTGCATATTTTGCCACTTAGATAAATTTAATAAGAAGTGAATTGTTTAAAAAAAGGAGTTGAATATATTAGGTTTAATGCCTTGCTTGCCAAAGGATCATTTTGTTAATGTCCAAAACTAAATATTATGGAATATCTGCTCATTGAAAAATTTGTTAGTGTGGTGGGTTCATCTCCTTCTGCATATGGGTTGCCATTGAATGGGGAGGTAAACATTGCCCAGATGATGACATGTAAGATTTCTGTATTTCCAGAGAAAGCTGAGGTAGAAAACTAACTTACCTGAAAAAATATTCTTAGGTAACTTTAAAATTATGTTTATATAAAATATCATTCTTCATCATTCTTGGCCATTGGCCTCTGTTAAAACCAGTAATTCTCATAATTAGATATGGCAAAGGTAGGGAAAACATATGTCACTGCTGTCAGATTGGGGACTAGAAAACCAACCATTCTGTGTTACATGCAGGCAGCAAAGTACTCATCAACAGTTTTGGATCTTTTACAGCCTTTGCCCATAACCTAACCTAGCAAAAAATCTATAGAGACAGTTCTTTGCCTGGGTTGGTGTGAAGCAAGAATCTATCTCTAGTTTCTTTTCATTAGAGTCTACATTTCCAGTGAGCATTAAAAGACTGGAAAACACCAACAGGTAACCATCTGACTTTTTTTCATTAATATTCCAAACAGTTATATAAACACTTTTAACGTTGCATAAGTTTGAGGAATTTAGATATGAAATAAAATAAATATTTAAAACCCAATTATTATGTGGCTTAAGATTAGAAAAAAATAAAATTTCTGAGAAATTTGAAAGTGATTTGTAAGTGTGGAAATAATGAAAAAATAATAGTAACCAACATTTAATTGAGCACCTAATATGTGATAGGTGCTTTCCTAAATGCTTTCTATGTAATTTAATTTAAATTCTATTTAATTCCCCAACATTCATGTTCTATAAATGAGAAAATAAATGTACAGACAGGTAACCCAGATGATTTGTTCAAAGTATGGAGAACATTATTTTAGAAGTCTTAAGAAAATTATAGAAAGGAAAAACCTTGATTCTTGTATATCTCAAGAAAACTTATTTTTTATAAGTAATTTCTAGAGAAAAATCTGATTTTTAGAGTTTAATGTTTCCTATTGTTTGAGAAGTTTTTCCATAAACCTAGTCACAGACAGCCATACAATTCATGGTTCCTAGTCTGTGGATTTGGCCCACATGAGTCACAACCATCCTCTATAAGTCTAAAAAAAGCAGCCACAAACCTAAAAACACAAGGCCTATTAGGAGCTACCTAAAACTGTTAGGATCAAATACAGCATGCCCCAAGATTATGAAAACCATGTTATTCTAGTCTTCCAAATGCTAGTGCTTGTTTTTTCCTGAAGATTTGGAATTTAGAGAGCCAGGAAATAAAAACCCTCTTTCCTTGATCAAGTCAAGAACCCATTGGGAGTTAAACATAGGACTCTGAAAGATGGAGAGAAAATATTAGCTTTTACTGATAAAAGCTAGATTAAAGAGATATTGCAATGTGTTGCCACAATGGGCTTTCTACTACTCCACTCTTGTGAAGAGGCTAACCTACTGGGGCACAGATAATGCTGAGTGACAGCTGAGCTATCACACAGGGGCCTATCCTTGCAAAGCACAACACAGAAGAGCTGGAAATGTGTGTTTACTGCAGGCAGGCTGATCCAGAGAAGAGACAGAAGTTAGAAGAAGCTGTCTGTTGTAAATCTAACCCTTACTCCAGAGTTGCCGTACAACCCTGCAGATAAGTTTTTCCCACATCCTCAGAAGGAGTGAATGATGGGGTGGAGAGAGGCCAAGAGTATAAGTTTTACAGGAAACTCCTCGTTAAAACACACAAGACCTGCTGAGAGGCTTCCCTCTAGCCATCTTTTATAATTATAATATGAAAATTATAATAAGTTAAATTTTTTAGACCCATTTGTAACACCTGTAGATTGTTCATAGTTCAGAGCAGCAGGTTTGGGTGGCAGTAGTATTAGGAATAAGAAAGCTAAAACCTAAAGGTCAAGGAACTAGTTGCCTCCTAATTGCTGTCCTTTTATCTTCAGACTGTCAGAAAACAGGGGGTTATAACAAGGAATACTCATTTTGCATAAAGATTTTCTACTTCTCTCCTTTGACATTTCCAGCAACTTAGTAGTAGCATGGCTGAATGACACCGGAAATAACGGATGGAAAAAGTTAGATGGAAGGAGTATTCAGTGTAATAGTTTTGTCTTAGCCTAATTAACATTCAAAGCTCAGATAGAAATCATAAAGTCAAAAAGAAGAACAAAAACTACAGGGAACCTATGGTACTTGGTAAAGAGGGACTATAACTGATAGAAAGAAATTGAAGCAGTGATTTTGGTCATCTCTCATTTCTAACAAGACTGCAGGTACTTACAGCAAAATATTTTAGAATTTCTAACAGGTACCAGATTTTTAGATCAAAGAAAATGAAATTTGAAAAATATATCATTTAATATCACCATATTCATCAGTTTTCACATAAAAGGTATTTTATATTCTCCTTGTTTTATTGATTAGTGAAATCTTGAAATCATAATAAATAGTAATGCTAATTGATTATGGATAAGGTGTCGGCTCTAAGAAGCATAGATTATTTTTTAAGTTGATTTTAAATATTTAAAGCTATATCCAAGTTTTTACTATTTTTAGAAGTGGAAGGAAGCAGTGTCATAAATACTAAATATTTTTTGAAAATGATTTTTAGTCACTCATCTATATGTGATATCTCTGGCTCCAATGTTCAATGAGTATGACTCTAAATGCTATGATTTATACAATACTTTAAACACTTTATCTTGTGTAAACTCATAAAAAATGCATAAGATATTAAATGGAAAAAAGTTTTTGTTAACATTTTATTTTTATATACCTAGTTAGGTTCTTAATCATAATGAACATAAGGTTTAATAATAAATTTGAATTAATATATACAAGGAATGTTTTATTTCAATAGCAGCAAGTGGGGAAAGTGTGAAAAGAACATTTTTTTCTGATTTTGAAATATGAATATCTGAAAAGACACAAAAATCTGTATCAGTTAGCTTTTCTTACCTTAAGTCTGTGTTCCCCCCCCCAAAAAAAAAACACTAAGAAAGCTGTGTGCTCTCAGTGATATACAACAATAAGTATTTAATGCTCAAGCATCTGAGGCAGTTGTCCAGGCAATTCTGCTCTTTGTATTGGGCTGGGATGGTGGTCCTTCTGCTCCTGCCTGAACTCACTCAGATGTGTGTGGGTCAGCTGACCCAGCGTGAGGTGAACATCAGGATATCTTGGCTTTGTTCTATGTGTCTCTCATGCTCTGTCAGGCTAGGGAAGGTACATCCTTCTCAAGATGATGATTCAGGGCCAAAGGGAGAGGAAGCCTAATCACGCAAATACTCTTTAAGCCTCTTGAGTGTGCCATAGTTCCTGACATCTCATTGGCAGTAGAAATCACATGGCCCACATTCAGAGTTGGGAGAGATATTGCAAAGTTACACTGCAAAAGAGTTGGATACGGGAATAGGTGGTAGAGAGAATATCAGTGCTCAAGCTGATATTTACCTATATTATATAGAATTAAGTAAATTTCAGAAGAGACATAAATGTAAAATTTGACTAAAACTATTACTAAGTTGCAAATGTATGAAAAGATCCAGTTTCTTCTTATAGATGTTTTACTTTTATCAATGTTGCTAAACAAAAGTAAAAGAAAAATAATTTTAATAATTATTTCTAATTATATATATTTTATATTGGAGCCATGGAGTTGCATCATAATAAGATTAATCAGAGGTTATTTGGTAAAGAAAAAGCTACATGTGGCAAAACATAATCAGTCAGATGATTTAAGTGAGGTAAATTCATGTGTCTTAATTATTTTTTACAAGTTAAAATATATTAACAACTATCATAAATATAAAAAAACTGCTGTGACTGTATAAAAGGTTAAAAGTTATTGTTTTAAAAATTAGTTTCACATCTATTTTTTAGGAAAAGAGAACTAATCTAGTAATACCAGTTGAAGGCTGTTTGGAAAGATTTAGAACATAAAAATACATATATAAACTATCATGGTACTGTATGAAATAATGTATATTATGTACATATATGCAATATATGTAATATAACATTACATAATGATATAATATTATATACATGTATATGTGTATTCTCTGCTAAAATCACCTGCCTAGAGTGCCTAAAGAAACTCCTCTTAGAACAAGATGCCCTTTAACATTTCATTGGGGAGAAAATTAAAGTAGCTTATTTTATATATGTTTCTTTGCCTACAGTTACTCTGACTTAATTACAGAGGTCCCTAAATTAAATATTTGACTTATGATTTTACAGCTTAACAATGGTGCAAAAACAATGCACACAAGTAGAGAGGAAACTTCACATTTTGAATTTTGATCTTTTCCTGGACTAGCAATATGTGATATGATACCCTTTTCTTATTGAAGTGTAGTTGAATTACAATATTATATTAGTTTCAGGTGTACAATGTAGTGATTCAATATTTTTATAGATTATACTCCACTTGAATTTATTATAAAATGTTGGCTATATTCCCTGTGCAGTACAGTGTATCCTTGTAGTTTATTTATTTTATGCATAGTAGTGTGTGCCTCTTAATCCCCTACCCCTATTTTGGCCTCTCCTCTCCCCTTTCCCCACTGGTAACCACTAGTTTGATCTCTAAATCTGTGAGTCTCTTTCTGTTTTGTTATATTTATTCATTTGTTTTATTTTTTAGATTCCACATATAAATGATAACATACAGCATTTGTTTTTCTCTGACTTATTTCACTAAGCATAATACCCTCTAGGTTCATCCATGTTGTTGTAAATGGCTGAATTCCATTCTTTTTTAATGGCTGAGTAATATTCCATTGTGTATATATGCCACATCTTTACCCATTCATCTACTGATGAACACTTATGTTGCTTCCATATCTTGGCTATTGTAAGTAATGCTGCTATGAACATTGGGGTGCATGCATACTTTTGAATTAGTGTTTTTGTTATCTTCAGATATATACTCAGGAGTCGAATTGCTGGATCATATGGTAGTTCAATTTTTAGTTTTGGGGGGAACCTCTATATTGTTTTCCATAGTGGCTGCACCAATTTACATTCCCACCAACAGTTCCAAAAAATTGAAAAGGAAGAAGCACTCTCAAATTCATTCTACAAGGCCACCATTACCCTGATACCAGGAGACTGAGGTTTAGGTATTTTTCCAAGTGCCAGGTCCAGGTTACACAGACCAGGGTACACAGAACCTTTAGGGTAACTATTATATAGAACTCCATTGCCTGTACTATTGCTGTGATTGTTTTTAGCCAAAAAAAAAAAAAGTTTGATCATGACATCTGAAATCCTTTGTATTTTTGTTAAACTAACAACAAAATAATTTTCATTTGGCAAAAGTATTCTCGAATAAGAATGATGTTTAATACATTTGCAACTTCGTGTTAGGAATTGTCAGTGCCTAAGTTTACCCAAAATGAACTAAAGAAGTATTTTCCATGATTATCTGCCCACATCGTTCTTTTTATCTCCTACAGTGTGAACATTGCTTTAAGGCACCAGAAATATTGATAAAGGTGCGGGGCAGGGGCCAGGGGGACAGCTGATCTGCCGTATAAGAGGATGGAAAGATATCAAGTAGATTTAAGATAAGTGAAGTTATTAAATCAGATGAAATTTTACAGGTCACTGGAACCTTATATTGAGAAGAGATAAAGCAGAATGTGCAAGTACACAGAACCAAAGACTCTTGTGCATTCTTTTACCTCTGTGAGTGAGGTAGAGAGGACTTCAGACTTGGGAATTTAAACAAGCAGAGTTAAGGGGTTAACACTACAGCAAACACTTAACCATCTCTCCTGATTGCCCTTGCAGTGAGATTCCCTCTCCTCGCTAAGGACAACAAAATGTTAAAACATAAACAAACTACACACAAATACACAGACACAAATATAAGCACATAATACAAAAATAACTGGAAGCAGAGCTTTATGGTATAGGAGAAGCACTGGGTAATTTCCAGAGGGATCTGTGCTACAGACATTGAGTGCTGCAATAAGAAAAGTAATTTGAGCTATTTATTAAAGGAGGGTTGATTAAGCTGTGTGCTTCAGAGAACTGGGAATGGTGCATAACCTTTCATTTCTCCCACTGAATTTGGTAGAACTCAGGGTAGACAATAAATCATGGTATTGAATATCTGTGCAGTTGCTCCTGTTCTAACTGATTGTAATATTGGGCTGGGCAAGAACAGAAGGTCCAAGGCTTACCTGAAATCATAGCAGGTTGCTGCTTGGATTGCTCTCTCTGTCCCCTTTTCTTACCCAAAATAGGTAGTTGGAAATAGAATAGGGAATCAGTACATACCTCTTTATTTTTGTTTCTTTCACATGGAGTAGAAGGAAGAGGTCAGTAGCATCTACGATGCAGAGACAAATGCATGGTAATAAAAGACAGATGAAGCAGCATCTTACTACATGGACAATTATCAGGACCCATTTCATATCTGTTTCTTGCTTTTTTCTTTTTTTTTTTTTTTTGTGGTACACGGACCTCTCACTGTTGTGGCCTCTCCCGTTGCGGAGCGCAGGCTCCGGACACGCAGGCTCAGCGGCCATGGCTCACGGGCCCAGCCGCTCTGCGGCATGTGGGATCTTCCCGCCCGGGGCACGAACCCGTGTCCCCTGCATCGGCAGGCGGACTCTCAACCACTGCGCCACCAGGGAAGCCCTGTTTCTTGCTTTTTTTAATCTGCCATTGTGTGGATCCATTTTTGTCTACCTTGTTCCCTTTAGGATTTATGTCCCACCATAGCAAATCTTAGCAGATCTCACTTTGGCCTGATTGGCCATCTAATTCCTCCCCTTAAACTTACACTTTTTATTTTATTCATCAATTCTGGCTGTGTACATCTGGCCACCAACCCTGAATTCCACTTGTCTGTGTTTTTAAATAGCTTTAGTAAGGTGTTTTTGTCATCTCAGTTCTTACTACTGTCCCCTTCATCTGACTCCCTGTTCCTTCTCCTCAGTCCCCTGGAAACTGATGGGGGCTCACTCACTGGTGCTCTTCAGCTTCCTCTAATATCACCAGCTACATACAGGGAGTGCCAATTAGTTTCCTTCTCTTGTCCCTATCAGTTCTGCCACATGGCCTCTGACACAAATGAGACATGATGATGTAAATTCATTCAGTCTTAGCACATTTTTCAATATAGAAATTGAGACTCAGGACGATTTATGTAACTTATGATAATTTCAATATATGTCTCAAATTGCAAAACTTATTTTGTAAAAAAGTATTGAATTTTAGTCAGTACTCCTTACTAATAAAGCAGCCATACATAATTCATTTTGGCTTTCTAATTTGTTTATCAGACAGGTACCAAAAGAAGTTGTCAAGAGTTAAACATCATCACAATCATCACACTGGCTTGGTGGTTTCTAATAAATTAGGCCAAGTTCAGAACAGACTTTTGTACTATACTTCAATGTATAAGTGTACCTCAATTCCATGTCTTAAGTGGTAACACTTCCAATTATTCCTAGATTATATGTAGCTTATATTTCTAAATATCCTCCTTGAAAAGAGATTTTCATGATAGAGCTCTTACCATGAAGATGTTTGACTTAAGCTTAGAAAAGCATCTACTCTGTGTCACTAATATACTAAGGAAATGGAAAATTCTTATATTTATAACTACACAGAATTCTTGTAGATTGCAGAAACATGAAATAATCAAATAAACTTTATTATTGAAATGGGCTTCTTAAGAATATAAATGTGTAATGTAACTTTTCAAACTTGTTAAACCATAAAGAACTACACAGCAATTTCATAACATGAAACACAGTGTGTATAAAACTATGTAGCATAAAATGTTCAGCAGCTAAGGTAGCAGGAACGTTCCAGGAACTATTTTCATAAATCTGGAAGTGGTTGACCTGTTACATTGATCTTCTTTATTCCATTTACCAAAATAGTGGGGCCTGTATTCCTCTGTCTTTGGAGTTTATAAATTTCATTTAGTTGACTCTGTGTATCTTGAAATGGTCTTTCTTTCACATATGAGAACAACTTCTGGAACAAGAACTTCTGGAGGAGATGGAAATTATATATTGTTTAGCTTAAGAATATCCTTTCTTAAGGTTTGTTTTATTTAATAAAACAGGAGTGAAGTGAAGGAGACAGGATAAATGATATTATATTTTTTAATGTAAGAAAACAGAAACATAATAAATTTAAATAGCTTTTCTTAAGGTCCCTGATCTTAAGAATTTTAATTTGGGAGATAATTGGGAAACGGCCTGGCTTGTGTACTCACCAAAGTGGGAGCTCCCTCCACGCTATGAAACAAAGATGCCCAGCTGTGTAGATGAGGTGGTAGTAAATTTTGCAAGATTATGAGGCTGCATATTTGCATATATGTTGACTTTTCACAAATGATCTTTGAGTGTTGGTGGAAAATCTTTACATTTGTATATGTATTGGGGGAATTTTTCTTATAAAAATACAAATCTACAAATTTCAATGGAGCATTTATATAAGTATATAGAAGAGGTAACAAAAATAGTATTGCCCTAGAGATGAGCCAGGACACACATACAATCTTGCCTGCCTCTTCCCTTGCCCATGACTGGGATTAGAACTACCAGCCATGCAACAAGGCAAGGGGAAGACTATTTGGTACTCTACCCGACTCCAAATTTACTGTAAGTATGAGGTTGGAAGAACACTGGACAAGAAAAATAAAAAGGAAGTGTTAGCCTTTATGACTAACTACCCTCTGGGGCATTATTAATAATGCCACAAACTGTGAAAATGCCTCACCTATTTAATAAAAATGAAAGGTAGGTACTACTTTCCAGATCCTGACAATATAAATCCTATATAGTCTTGAATAAAATCTATAATATTACATTTTTAAATTTAAAGTGCCCAGGAAGTATTAATATTTCATATTTTCACATTTTCTTAGCTGACTTCTGAAAAAGAATGGGACCTGATATCTTATTTTGACAGATGTTTTCATTGTTTTGTGCACACATTTGTTTTATGGCTTTTAATCCATTTTACTTTGGCACTTTTTTAAAGTACACTTAATAATTTAATATTCTTTATTAGTGAGAAGAGCTATGAGTTGACTGTTCCTGAGGATAATGGCTAAAAATATTAATATACTAAAGTGACACCTTTCATAATAATGAGGAGCTGTGTGTGAAATGGATCTGAAGCCATTATACTTAAGTTACTAATGTATACTCCTAGCTACTGTTTTGTTTTTTATCTCTTGCTCCCCACTTTCTCATTTTCCACACAGGAGCTGGAGAGATCTTTTAAATAATTATCATTCATATATCAGTCTCCTACTTAAAACTATTCAGTGATGTTAGGATAAATGCCAGTCTCTTTTTCTCAGCCTGTGAGGCCCCATATGATCTGGTCCTTGCTTTCCACCTGCTCATCATCCATCCTCAGCAGAGTCCTCGCCTCTCTCTGTAGTCACCCTGGCCTTCCTTCTGTCTCTTGAATACACCAACTCCCTTGAGCCTTAGCACTTTTTTTTTTTTTTTTTTTTTTTGCGGTACGCGGGCCTCTCACTGCTGTGGCCTCTCCCACTGCGGAGCACAGGCTCCAGATGCGCAGCTTCAGCGGCCATGGCTCACAGGCCCAGCCGCTCCGCGGCATGTGAGATCCTCCCGGACCAGGGCACGAACCCGCGTCCCCTGCATCGGCAGGCGGACTCCCAACCACTACGCCACCAGGGAAGCCCGAGCCTTAGCACTTTTGTAGGTGCAGTCACCTGTGCCTGAAACCACCTGCCCCTAAATTGTCCTAAAAATGCTTCTTCCTTCTTGCCATTCTGATCTTGGCTAGAATGTCATGTCTTCAGTGAGGACTCTGGTAACCACCTCATCAAAAATAACATTCTCGGGGCTTCCCTGGTGTGCAGTGGTTACGAATCTGCCTGCCAACGCAGGGGACACAGGTTCGAGCCCTGGGCCAGGAAGACACCACATGTCTCGGAGCAATGAAGCCCATGCGCCACAACTACTGAGCCTGTGCTCTAGAGCTCGTGAGCTACAACTACTGAAGCCCGCGTGCCTAGAGCCCGTGCTCTGCAACAACAACAACAAAAATAACATTCTCCTACAAATCATTGTCATATCACTTTGCTGGTTTTTCTCATAGCTAGGCTATTCTGTTCAGTCATTTGATTGTTGCTGTTTGTTTCCCCACATTCACATGTAAGCTCCCTGAGAGTGCTGCTCCTGTCTGTTTTGCATACTGCATCGTAGGCTCTTAATCCATATTGGTTGAAATAAAGAGTAAAAGTTGCATGTTAGAGTGCTTTGTAAATCCTGATGCATACCCAAATATAAGATGCGGTTATTAGCTGAGCAACAGTGAGACAGATGTTTTGTATATTTTTGTCCTGGTCAGCTGGATAAAAGCATGTGCAGTGTGTGACTGTGTGCTATCGTTAAGGACGAGTAGATAGTGGTCACCCACTGTTCACAGGGCACACATTTTGATATTGATTCATTTTCAACCCTCTGAGCATCTTCCGTGTTGGAAATAATTAGAGCCTGTGAACTGAAGTGAAGGAAACATTTACAATGCTGAATAACCTAAAGTGAAGACAGGGGTATCTAATTAGTCTTTCTTGTGACAATCTTTTTTTAGATTAATATTCTTCTCTCTGAAAAGTCTAACAGTGGCGCTTATGTCAGTGACTGTTGATAATTAATAGTGTTCGCCATACACCCCCACACATTCCCTCCAAAATATCCTTGTGTAACGCCACTACTGGAAAGAACACTTTCAATTAGAGAGGAGAGATTCTGAAGTGTATATCACATGGTCTATTGTAAGGGATGTGTCCTATTATAAAAGAGAGAAAATCTCTGATAGAACATAATATTTTATGTAACATGCCTGGTATATTGTTTAACAAAACATTTTATGGATACTTCATCAGGACATGACTTGATTAAGAGGCAGGATTAGCATTCACCCACAATTTCCTTTTTTGAATCCTTAAGATGTTTTCCTGTACTATTTTCACCCTAGTCACAGGCTTATTAACTTAGGAAGGAGGTGACAGGGCCTTTGTCTTTGAATCTTGCAATTATAATTAATAGTAAGTTAAAGGGAAGCAGAAAGGTTATATTCAAAATTTAAAGTAAAATGACTTTGTGGCACTTAGGGCAGGCGCCAGGAAGATATTAAGTAAGAACTCATTATTCTTATTAATTAGAACTTTGGGAAGACATCTTTGAGAAGGAAAATCATTTTATGATTAGGTAGAAGAGGGATACCTATTTGTGGACAGAACTTGAGGAGAGGAACTGTGTTGTCTTCATCTCAGTATGCCCAGGGCCTCGCAGAGCCCATCCCCAGTGACCAGCAACTACTTGATGCTCCCTGTGTACATGAAGGCAGGGAGAGGGGTCAATGTGTACATATTGTCCGCTGTTTCCCGCAATACATTCCTAAAAACCACATTATGAAAGAGACCACCACAAAGCTTCCTTATGTTCATGTGTGAAAGTATTATGTGTGGGTCCTACATTTTTGTCAGATGATTTAACATCAAATAAAGTACAGCAATGTCTGGTGTCTATCAAAACCACATGGAAACATCATTTTTCTCTAAATATTTACAATTTTAAGGACTAAATTTACTACCTGTGATCTTTAAAAGAGGCATGTGTAGATTATAGAAGTTTACATGAAGGGCCAGGTTACAATGAAGTGCAATGATGTTCAATAATAATAATAGCTAATATTTATGGAAAGCTGACCATGCTTAGATGTTGTTCCAACCGCTTTACATATACCAACTTATCCTCACAGCACAATACCCTTATGGGTCAGTTTTAGTATTCCCTCCTTATTTGTGAAAAGGAGAGTTACATAGTTATGGCAGAGACCATATGGTCTATAAGCCTAAAATATTTACTCTCTGGCCCTTTAAGAAAATGTTGGCCAACCTCAGCTTTAGATCATAAGTACTTGTTTTTCCAATCAACTTTGATCTATTTCTCCACCACTCTGAACCTAACCAGTGCCCAACTTCCAGAAAATAAGTGACAATAGTTAAAACCTTTTCACACATCATTAGAAAAATGACAAAAAAAAATTATCAGTGTTTTTGAATTTCAAGATCATCTCAATAAATTCCCTAGATAAAAATAATACAGTCTTCAGTGTGGCTTCTTTTCCAATGTTATCATCTAAAAAAGGAAAGGGATGAGGTTCTGAGCTCACTTTCCAGAGAGAGATGGACTCTGGAGACAATCTGCTCAAATTCATGTCCTCCCTCTGCCACTTCCTGGGTTTGTGACCTTGAGTAGATCATTTAACCTCTCTGTGCCCCAGTTTCCCTATCTGCAAAATAGGAATAATAATAGACCTAACTCATGGGGGCATTATGACCGTTAAATGAGTTAATGTATGCCATTTGGAGATCAGGAACTGACTCCTATAAATTGTTAGTTCTTTCTCCCATTTTTCAACTTCTTTAAAAGACTGATTTAGAGGGCTTCCCTGGTGGCTCAGTGGTTGAGAGTCCGCCTGCCGATGCAGGGGACACGGGTTCTTGCCCTGGTCCGGGAGGATCCCACATGCCGCAGAGCGGCTGGGCCCGTGAGCCATGGCCGCTGGGCCTGCGCGTCCGGAGCCTGTGCTCCGCAGTGGGAGAGGCCACAACAGTGAGAGCCCGTGTACTGCAAAAAAAACCAAAAAAGACTGATTTAGAGATAAATAGAATGATGAAAGTTGAGGCCTGAAGATACTGGGAAAATTCTCAGTGAATTAAATGCCCATGGGATCAATGCTTATTAAATATCCTTCTACATTTATGCTTTATCTATTCTTTACAGAGAATATTTATTTATTCTTTGAAGAGTTCTCTATGAAAATAGGTGAATAAAACATTAATGCCCTCTGATAACTTAAAGAATAATACAAGGCTCATAATATTAGCACAAGAGAACAAATTAATGAGTTTATTAAGTGCAACATGTAGTATATTAGCACAAACGCCTTTGTAGATCAGAATGTACAAGGGGTGCTACTCACCTGGTTTCTCTTATAGGACCAGAGCATTTTATTGTAAAGAGTAGGGTACTCTTTTTAAGACTGTTATGTCAGGTGGTACCCAGCTCTGATATATACACTGAAAATTCCTAGATATGTTAACTCAGGACTTAATAATGACTAAATGACTTTAAACATTTACTGGGAAAGATATTTCCCATCTCTGTTACAAAAATTATTGATACTTACAGTACACACATATAAATAATAAACTATGAAAGACTGACACTAAGTAAAAATGTCTAAATTCATGATCCTCAAATTCAGACCATCCTGGATTCAAAGTCAGCCTCCATCTATTATCAAACTTGAGCAATTTACATAATATCTCAACCTCTGTTTACTTAGTCATAATATAATAAAACTAACTGTACCGAAGTCAGTCCCCCCGTCAGACATATGACAAGTATGTACTGAATAGCTAATATATCCCAGCCACTGTTGGGGGTGAGTATACAGCAAGTACACAACAAACAAACAGACATAAACCCTTGACCTCGTGAGCTTTCTTTCTACTTGCTGTGAGAATTAAGGATTTAGTACAAATTCTGGTGCACATTTAGTTTTCAAACAATGTTGGATATTATTGTTGTTAACTGATGATGGCGAGAAGGAGGAGGATTTCAGACACCAGTGCCTCATTATGGAGTTGATAATGACACTCAGCTTCACTAAACTTCTCTATCTGGGGGAATATTTCTGGTTCGTGGCCCCTGACCTGTGTTCTCCATCTTGATCATCTCCCACAGGGAATGATAGGAATCAGAATCTGCAACTCCTTTTTTTTTTTTTTTTCGGTAAGCGGGCCTCTCACTGTTGTGGCCTCTCCTGTTGCGGAGCACAGGCTCTGGACGCGCAGGCTCAGCGGCCGTGGCTCACGGGCCCAGCCGCTCCGCGGCGTGTGGGATCTTCCCGGACCGGGGCACGAACCCGTGTCCCCTGCATTGGCAGGCGGACTCTCAACCACTGCGCCACCAGGGAAGCCCAGAATCTGCAACTCTTGATTGGGGATCTTTATCACTATGACCCAGTCTTTGCTGGTGCACTTATTCTGTGACTAACTCAATAACAAGTACTTGTTAATTGATTCTGAGAGCATTAAATTCCCTTCTATACACGCTGGAAATATTTCTAATCACTTAAAGACCATTTCATAGATGATGTAAATTATACTTTTTAAAGAATAAAATATCAGTGTTTGACTGAAACTGGTCCAGAATAATTAGGAAAAAACAGTCATATGTAATGTTAGAAAAGAAATATATGCATAGAGAAACCTGAGAGTGTGATTAGTGGGATGAGTGCTCGGGAAGTTCAGGTGTTATGGAGGGGCCCTCAAAGTAGAAGTGTTCAGAAGAGTCTGGAAAAACACTTCCAAAACTGATTAACCACCAATAGGTTTGTGTTTATCTTTTTTTTTCCTTAACTTCTACAAATAGTTTCCCCCACAAAGTCATTTTGGAAACTTATCTTTCAAAGTCCGTAAAGACATCAATGACTTTAGTTATCTTCACGTAAAGAGGGTAATTTATCATCTAGCCAAGTGTGCATGTGTCTGCCCGGAAAGCTGTGAGCTAACATACATCATACTCAGTAGCTTCAAGGATTTGGTTTGCCTTCTTATGTGTGTTTGAATATAGAATTCATTTCAATCTGACATGTTTTACCTCTCATCATATTTTTCTTCTAATTAAGTTCTATAAATGTATCCTCTCCCCAGTTTGAGCTGTAATAAATTCCTTTCCTGAACTGGCCTTCTGGAAGTCACAAACCAATTATGATGAATTACAAAATGAATAATTCCCCTTCTACTATGTTTATTTTGAGCAGCAAAGTGCTAGAGAAAAGGGAAACTGTTTCACCAGAAAGAAGGCCCTGCTCATAGTAGTCACATGCCTGTGAGTTGAATAGTTCCAACACTGACCCCAGCAAATTTCCAAAACTGGATAGGTCTAATGGAAAGACATGATTTTTCAGCTCACAATTCTGGGATTTAATGGTATTATTGGAAGGGGTCCATAAGGAGAAAAGTTTTGCTCTCATGTAAGCCCTGGAGTTACTCATGTAGGTATGGACCCAGACCATGATTTCTTTGGGAAATTGATTTCCTAAAGTCTTTTTTGCAGAAGAAGGGAACAATGCCATTCATAGAATGGACTGTGGGAGAAATGAATGTGTAATTCTTATTTTTTAAGTCATTATTTGTTTAAGTCATTATTTAAGTCATTATTTGTTTCACTTCACTGTATAGACAAGTAAATGCATTATGTCTTTGATTTGAGATGGCTATGTTGAAACTGAACAATTTGTTGCTAATATTTAGGCTGGTATTTTAATAGGTGCTTAACATTCGGCACATTCGTTCCCATTACATTGTAAGGCATAGATGAAACGCTATATAAATAAGATTAAAGCATTGCCATAGATAAAATATCAGGCATTAACCTTTTAGACTCTTGATTTTAGAATGGATTAGCTTCAGTAAATAAATAAACAGCCACAATGATCATAGTCTGGCTCAAATAATACTGCTTAATGTGTTAATCATTAATTTTACATACTTCTTTCTCAATTCCCTCTATGCCTTTATAGAGTGGGAATTGTCTTTTGCATCCTGAATTCATTACTGTAATTTGTGTACTGTGCATTGACTGAAGCAAATTTAGGTGGCATATTAATGAAGAATTTGAGCTCCTTTGTGTAGATAGTGGACCATGGAGTTAATGTTTCATTTATAGAATTTATTACAGAACTATGATAATGTGGTTATGATTCATGATCTCTTCCTGGATAATGCCTGATTTAAGATATACTATAGTCTGAAAAGAAGTTTGCTTTTATATAATAAGCATGGCTACTGGTCCAAATATCCTAACACCAAATTTTCATTGGCATAACTTTTCCTCCCTGAAAGAAAAAAAACAGAATTATTGTTTCAAACCAGAATTAGACATGAGCATTCACCTAAATCAACCATCCCATTTTTCAGATGAGGAATCTGAGATCCAGTGAAGTTAATTAGATTGATGGCATTCAAGAAGCCATAAGCTAGAGCTATAGCCAGGACGTCGAACCTGGCTCTTCTGGCTTCTGAGCCAGCATTCTGAGTAAGCCGTCCCGCCTGGCTGAAATGGATCATCCCTGCCATTTCATTTGTTCCCAGTATGAAACCATTTACTGTTATCTCCCCATAACTACCTTTTCTTCTCTTTCCCTGTGTAGCATCATCACGCACCCCCGCAAAGACATCCTCATCTCCTGTGGGGAGGACCGCATCTGGAAGGTGGTGGGGCTCCCCAAAGGCAATGTGCTTCTCACAGGATTGGGCCACACCGACTGGCTTTCGGATTGCTGCTTCCATCCCAGGTCAGTACACACAACTCCCAGAGCCAGCCTGATCTCTCCAGGAATGCATTTGTTTACTCTGTGTCTTCACTCTGCTGGCTTTTTTTTTTTTTTTCTTAAACCACTTTATTGAAGTATGAATAGGTGTACATATTTAATATATACGACCTGATAAGTTTGGAGTTAAGTATACATCCTTGAAATCATCACTACAATCTATACCATAAACATATCTATCATCTCCAAAAGTTTCTTCCCATCCACTTTATTTTATCATCATCATCATCATCATTATAAAAATACTTAACGTAAGATCTACCTTCTTAGCAATTTTTTAAGTATTCAATAAGTATCATTTGCTGTAGGCTCTGTGCTGTACAGTAGATCTCTAGGGCTCACTCATCTTGTATAAATGAAACTTGAAACTTTGTACTGCCACTTTTCTCTCTGCAACCCCACCTCTTCCACTGAATTTTGAAATGTGTAGATAATGCTCCTTTGGCTTTCCTTATATTGACTTTAGATTGATTGCTTTTGATATTTAGTACATGTAAAACTTAGTCCACATGCTGATGCATTTAAAAAGAGTAATAAGCTTCCCAGGACAAGCATTAGAAATGCTCCTCGTACTCATAAGCTATGAAAAGGCACATGAATTTCAATAATGCATATCAATGTTTACTTTGCCTCTGTTAATCTTGCATGTTTTCCTTTTAGAATTAAGTTTTCTACCAAAAAGGATCAGGAGGCAGTGATCAATTTCTTTAAAAATTTCAATGATACTCAAGACATTAAAGAAAACAAAGCAGAACTGAAGGCATTGAGCCCTGTAATTTTCAGGATTCACTGAATTTTTGTACCAAAAGAACAGGGGCACAGAAGGAAAGGCATTGTTAAACATGTAGTACATTATTCTGGTGGCAGGAAGCTCTGCCCACAGTTGTTTGTGGTCAACTGCTATCCCTAATCCCAGCTGTCTTCTCTTATTCAACATTATGGCTCTTTCTAACAGTCACTGGTCTAACTACTCTTGGAGATGCATAGTCCATAGTGCAACTTCTCAACCATTCCACTGGGAAATTTTGGTCTTAGGAGGACCTTATTGATTTTTTTATTTTTTGTTTTCACAAGACTTTTTTTCTTTAAACCATCTTTGTCTTATCCTTAGTCTGAAGTGTCAATGAAATTAGATTGAAATAAAAGTAACTAAATTGTTCAGAAATTTGTGTGTTAATGAGAAGAGTAAACTAATTTTTTAATTTTTGAAAATGTTTTTAAAATATAATTTTAAAATTATACCAAATAAAATATAATTTTAAAATTATACCAAATATAATTTTAAAATTATACCAAATAATTTTACCAAATAATCTTTGGTACTAGATGTTTGAATTTAATTTTTGAACATGTAATGCGTTCTGTATCTGGTATATGGATAAACAAATCTGCCCTGCCTCTCATGTCTCAGAAACATAAAGCCCATCTTGCAAGCAGAGACAACACAATTAGAAGTGTAGCCTATCACTTCTGTAGCTGCTGGGCATACTAATCAGATTTCTATAATACCCTGTCACCATGACAACCCGTGACTCTGAAATTTTCTCATTAGTGTTTGACCAGCACATGGTCCTTTTAATAGATCTTCCTGTTTTTCCAGTCAATTACTGAAATTAAAATGAGGTGAAATACATCATTATTCACTCATAGTATGAATTTACGTTCAGTACTTTCTCTGGCAGAATTTTAGTAAAATGTAGCCACACTCCTTTTTTCTAGTGCATGTGGGATAAAAATAACGGGAGAAAATACATTTAGCTATATGTGTTTTAAGTAAGAGATAATGAATAGCAAGTGTTCCATTTGTAGAATTGGTGAAAATAATAAATGATTATTAGAAACAACAGCAAAAAAGCTCTTTTTTATTTAAGGTAGAGATCGGTTCTGAAGGAGTTTATATTTCAGGCCTCAGACATTTTATAATGCTTACTGCAGGTAAATCAACACCGAAGACCATACATTATGGACTATAATATATATAATATATGCATATATATATACATACATAATATTTATACCTTAAAAGTTGTTTCTGAAATTTAAGTTTGTGATATTTGATTTTTAGTTTTGCTTAGATAATTTGGTTGGTAAAAAAAGAATTTATTGTTAAAGATAATATCTTTCCTATTTATATACTCATCTATAATCAAAGAATCAAACATAAAATAAATTTGATTCAAATATGACACTTTAATCTGTAGTTGGATCTTTGATTAATAAATGCAGTCATAGTCTTCCTCAGAGCCAATCTTTGTGATTAGCTTGATTCTGCTCCCTTGGATGAGGTCCAGAGTAGACACATTATAATGTGACACCTGCCTAATTCCTCTTCTCTTCACATAGAAAAATAAACTACATTTTCTTTACTTTATTTTTAATTGCAATTGTTTCTAGTTGAGTGTTTTCTGTAACTTCCAGTTGTATGTATTCCTGATTACTATGACATTCAAGCCACTGTGTCTCCTGCCACAGTGACATAATTCAGATTTCTTTTGGGGGTCAAACCCACTTGATATGACAGTGGTATATACACTGAGTGACCCAAATCAGTTTTAGTCATCTTATTTCCCTTGTCATAACAGACATCTTCAATACATAAACGACAAACACAACAGGCATAATAATATTAATATCAGGAAAAAGAGGACTAACAGAAAAAAGTTAAACTGGGAGGGTAACTAAATATCACTTGAGGATCAGATAATATGATGTTGAAATATACAAAACAAAGCTCGTAAATAAAAGAAGATTCTGCCAAAAGTATAGTCATCAGAGTCAAAGACTTCAAAGTATATCAGTTTTTAATATGTGAAGTAAACAAAGTTATAGTAGAATTAGAGAAATTAATAAAATAGCAAGTGTATTTAGTATTATATATTGAACTTTATGAAGAGAGATTGTAGATTCTTTGAAACCATTCATTGTTAGGTTTTTAAAACTATATAACTCTTAAACCACAAATTTAACATAAATGAATTCTTCAGAATAACAAATATACAAACTAAAGTTTGTGAGCAAGATTCAGTAGTAAAAGAAAATAAATCAATAACTAAAATATAATAAAATCTGAATTATTAAAAAGTAAATAAATGAATATTGGGTCAGAGAACTATAAACGGTTATTACCTAGTTGATAAACAGTCCCAAACACAATACTTATCAAACTTACGAGATGTAACCAGAAGTGTGCTCAGAGTAGAATTTATCACTTTAACAGTTTTATTTTTTAAATGAAAAAAAAGAAAATAAGTGAATTATGAATTTAAATTAGAAAGTACAACTGGTCAACAAATATAGAAAAGCAAAGAATGTATAAGTGAAAAGTAGAAATGAATGAATTAGAATAAAAAGAGTACATTTATATTAATCCAAAAGGTTTTTTTCAAGAAAAAATAATAAAATAAGGAACTATAATATTGAAGTAAATAGATAACTCAAAAAAAGAAAAAATACATGTAGGAAACAGAAATATTAACCTTAACAATTTGGAAAGAGTTAAAACCATAAATACAGAGATGAAAAAATATATGTTTGGAATTCTTGATAAAATAATAGATTTCTATGAAAAATAAACATCACCAATATTGAATCAAGTTGGAGCAGAGACCCAGAATAGATTAATAACAGTGGAAGAAACTGAGTTCTAGAAGTTCTGCTTTTCATTCCCATCTTCTGAAGTTTTATGACTGAGTTTTAAAAACTTTATTTAAAAAAAACAAGATAAATTAGTTAATTTTTAGGTTCACTGAATTTTCTGAGGACAAGAAAAAAATGAAATTTTATTACTGGTTTCACAAACATAGCATAAACATAATTTTAAATTGGGCAAGTGTAGTACCCCTGCCATAACTCTAGGCCCTTTTCATAATTATAGATGCAGAACTTTTAAAGAGAATGCAGAAAATGGAATTCAGTTGTATGTTTAAAAAGAGTGTCATACAATGACCAAGTAAGATTTGTACTTGAAAAGCGTGGAATATATAAGTGATCCAACTATGAGGACATCATATTATAAATTATACTAATAGTTAACATTCAAAGTTACTTTAAAGTTGTTGGGTAAAAATCTAGCATCTATACTTAAGACACAGATATTTGCAAATATTATTAAGCCCCATGTGTTGGGATTGACAAGGAGAATGGATTTTGGAACAGCTGGGAACTAAGAAGGTCTGGCAGGTGAGTGTAGAATCTGGATGCCATGGAGTCGGATGGGTCAAACGAGGAATGGGTATTCACGGGTAATAGAGCAAAGTGGGGAACGTAAAACCAAACAGGCAAAAATACCTAAAATCCAAATAGAAGCAAAGCCTCTTTGTCTAAGCCTTCGGTAGCTATGCAAGGCATTGTTACTTGTCCAGTTAGTATTTATTCTCAATAAAGGTTAGCCACATTTTTTCTTTTTCTTAATGATAATGGTTATATTTTATTAAAATATTTTCAACACTGAAATTTTCTAACATATTTATAAGTTAAAAAATAAAATGTATGTGGAAAACTTTTAACTATAAACACTATACAAATATTATACAGACTCTACAAATTGAAGGCAATTTAAAACTCTTACTGCAAAGGCTGTATTCTTTTAAAATAACACTATACACATAATTAAATCATTGTCATCTATTGTTTACAGTACAATTGGTTTTGATTGCATCTAAGTTTTTAAGTTCCTTAGTAGAATTTGTGAATCAAGACACTTTTTTAGGAATGACATGGGTAACTAATCACTGTAGAACCAGCTATTATTACATGTTTACCACTAGATGGTGATCATACAGTGGTAAGGTAAAGCACCCTTTGCATTTACTGGGTAGACTGATGAACTGGCTGTTGAAAGTGATTCATTGGTTGCTGAAAATGACGAAGGGGTGGAGCTATGCAGAGAATGTGCATTGGTGCTGCCTTTGCACTGTTGAAAGAATGAAATGTACAGTGCCAAAAAGCAGGAACCTTAAGCATAATCCTGTGCAAGGTAGACGTCATGCTCTAAACTGCTAAAACATGGAATCAGAGTTTCAGGTTGCCCAAATTAGAATCCTGCCTTCACCTTTGCTAGTCCTGTCAGTTTTCTTGTCTGCAAAATGGATGCAATAATGATATCTACTTTGTGGGTTAATTATGAAGGCTAAATTCTATCATATATGAAAAACACAAGTTCTGTTGCCTGGCAACTGTATGCTCAAGAAATGTTACCTATTATTATTTTTTATTCATTGATAGGTATGTTGAGAACTTAGATCAGAAATTTTTATAAAATTGGTAGCCTTAAACACAGTGGGTTAGGAAGGAAAGACTATATTGTGATGTCTGGGTTACACCAAGCTAGAATTAGAAGAATGCTCTCAACCATGAAACATTTGAGGATCATGTCTGAAGGTCTTACCAAGTTAAAAATAAAATCATTTATAAACTGAAAACAAATATAATTAATGCAAAAAGATGTATGTTACTCATCTGTCCTTAGCCCTTAAAAATGTGTCTCTTTAAAAATTGTACCAAGTAGCTCATCGTATTTTGCTTTTACAGAAGAGAGAAAGAATTCTGCATATTTCCTTTTTTTTAGGTTCTAGAAGGAAAATAATTGGCTAGAAACACCAAAAAAATTACTTTTTGAAATTAAAAGTATTTAAATTGAAAGCATTTAAAAATAAAATATTTTTGTTGTTTTTGAGGAAAGTAAAGCACGTAATGTTTGACCTGCTCTGTCCACACGCAGGTATTATTATTGTTGGCCCATTTAGACTAGCTTTGGGCAAATGAAACAGAGTTGTATATCAATCTCCGGGTTAATATCAATAGATCAATAAAACGTACACTACACTACCTTAATAATACATCATTTGGTCTTTACCTAATAAAGGAGGACTGCTCAATGACAGTAACATGGTTTTGAATGTAAATACAATGTCCAGTTCTCTGGTACTTGAGGTTGCATTTTCTTTGATATGACCACAGCTTATTACTTGAAACAGCACGTATCTTCCCAGATATCTCTATAAAATGAAAGTAGTTGGGATTAGTGGTTTAAACAATTTCACAGTGCTGCATTTTTTTTCCTGATCTCACTGCCTGAGACAGAAACAGAGCTGACAGCATCCTGTTAAACAAAACTTCTACCCTTATAAGCTGATTTATGAATTTGTGAGTAAATGGGTCTCTACAGAATCCCTCATATTCTCTCTTTGTGGTACAAGCTACCTGTTCATGTATTTATACAGTGCCTAAAACCATAGTATGAAAGCTCTCTGACAGGTATATCGTTTAGTTATTTAAAAATGGAAACATGGTTAACCGTTTTATTTTCTATAAACATAAAGCCAAGAGTTCAAATTTCAAAAGGTAATGAAGGGATTGACATACCATTTCCCTAAGATTGTGATGTTCTGAGCTTCAGAGGTAGATACTTTCATAATCCGGAAACCTCAGTAGATTTTTACCAAGATAATTTTGAGATATACCTATTAAATAATAAAATTCCACTTTATATTCTTTGAAGAGGTGTATGTTATGCTTCTTAATATAGTTCTTAATACAGTTTGTCACCTGTATGTGAAGAGGCTAAGCATAATAGCATACTTCTTTAAATGTTTTTCTGGTCTAATTCTAAAAGGAATACATGATCACCATAGAGAAAAGTGTTAAGAAAATAAAGATGTCCCATAGTCTCACAACTCAGTGCAAACTTGGAGAGACTGCCCAAGGGCTGTCCTCGGGCAAGGGGCGGAATCTGTTTCTACATGTAAGAAGCACCTTCTAAAGTCAGGCTTGTTTTCATGTGTCAGTGTGACAAAGAACCAGGTAGGTCATTTTATTTAATCTCTGAGAGCCTCAGTTGCTCATTTGAAAATGGGGATTACCTACTTATAAGCTTTTCATGAAGAATGCATGAGAAAATCTATCTAAAACATTTAGCAGCCCTGGGCTCAGAGTAAGCATTTGGTAAAAGTAGCACTGTTGGTGTTGTTTGGCAGATTCTAGCCGAGATCTGGTTTCCTCTGAAACCAGTATTGTCTCCAGGTCTATTGGCCTGTCTCTCTCTTTCTAGCAAGAAAAAAAAGAAAAAAAAAAAAATCTGAGGAATACTATAAGCTTATTTAGGGCAGGGTCTGTATCTTATTCATCTCTATATCCTTGGGACATAGCTTATCAATTGAAACATTATAGGGAATCAATAACTATTTAATTAAAATGAACAGAGTAGAAGATAATAGACCAGGATATGACCACTTTTTCTCATACTCTTGGTAGTATCATGTGATTATACGGATATACTCACAAACATACACACGCATACACACACGCACCACTTGTTACCACTGAGATCGCTTTATCATAGGAACTTAAAACCTAATATTAGTCCTTCATTTGACATAAAAACCCTAAAATATAAAATCTTCTCTGAATAATATTGTACTGAGGATAAATTTCAGTCAAAAGTCCAATCATTAGGGGAAGAACTTCAAAAATCTCTCCTTCATAAAAGCAGAGAGAACACTGGCAAAAATTGTCACAATTAACTTTTCAGAACTCTAGAAATTAACCAAGCATGGACCAATTAAAGGAGCATTTATTAAAAAAAAATTACTGCACCCGAGTAAGAATGTGACCTTTTTCATGTTTAAACTTGCCCCATCCGCTTCCCTTTCTTTCCCCAACTCTGCAGTAGTCTTGAAAACCAGCTGCTTCACAACCATGGTAGCAAGTAGCAGAGCAGAACAAGTTTGGAAAGCTCCACAAAGCCCCATTCTCAGAGAAATGTCACTATCTGAACTTTCAAGAAGCCCCCTGGAAACCCCTATTTGCAGGGCCTGTTTTTATTTGACCTGAGTCAGGGCTTACTTTGTATGAATGGACAATTTTCCAGGGCATTTGTAGCAAACAATCAGCAGTACATGTTTAATATTGCAGCTGCCTGAGGTAACAATAACAGTTAGGCAAACAAGAAGTTAAGCAAAATTCTTAAACAGAAAACCTAGATAATTAAATATCCATAGGGAGCATTGAAACACTATCATGTTCCTAGGAATATCAATGGACACATGCATTTGGAGGGCATGCTCAGAAAAGGTTTCAGAAGGGTCTAATCTCTCACAGCTGTCTGAGCTGTGAAGTTCAGCTCAAGCAGGAAGCAAGGGCTAAGTAAGGCAGAGTTGTGAATTTCCGGAGTGTTGAACACGTGCCCCAACAGAGCCAGTCAACAGAGACTGGATGACTCATTCGTTCAAGGCATTTAAACATCACCTGTTTAATCGTTAACAAAACAGGCAGACTTCTCTGACCCCACGCAACAAAGAATATAGACTTTATTGAATTATTTCAGGAAAATCACTAAAAACAGCAACAACAAACCCTGGAGAGGAGGAAATCTCATTTATAGACTTTCCACATTGTACTATTTAAAATGTCAGGTTTTCAAAAATGACAAAAAATTGAAAGCATGAAAAAGGGCTGGACAAGATGCTGCAGAATCCATAAATGGGTTAAATAACAAGGTGGAATTAAAATTGCAGATGGAATTAAGATAATCAGCTGACTTTAAAAAGATTATCCTGGATTATCCAGGAGGGCCCAATGTAATCGCAAGGCTCCTTGAAATGTGAAAGAGGAAGGCAGAAGGGTCAGAGAAAGAGCAATGTGATGCCATGTGTTGTGAGAAAGAGCTGCTCTCCTGGAGACGCCAGAAAGAACCAGCCCTTTTGTTATCTTGACTTCAGCCCAATGACACTTGTTTCAGAATTTTGGCCTCCAGAATTAGAAAATAATAAATTCATGTTATTTTATTTCCACTGTTTGTGGTAATTTGTTACAGCAGCAAAAAGAAAATACACATATCTTGTACTACTATTGTTAAATTTATTCCTAAGTATTTTAATCTTTTTGATGCTATTGTAAGTGAAAATGGTTTCTTAATTTAATTTTCAGATTGTTCAGTCCTAAGGTACAGAAATACAGTTGATTATTGTATATTGATCTTGTATCAATATACAATCTATATATATGTTGAATATGCATGGTAAGAGGAGATGTCTTTGTCTTATTTCTGATCTTAGGGGGAAAGTTTTCCATCTTTCATCACTAAGTATGTTAGCTGTGAATTTTTTGTAGATGTATTTGTCAGGTTGAGGAAGTTCCCTTCTATTCCCAATTTGCTGATTGTGTTTCTTACATTATATAAGCTTCATGTGTACAAATTATATTTTGACTTCTGTATACTCTACAGTGTGCTCACCAACAAAAGTTGTTTTCATCCGTCAACAGTTGACCCCTTTACCTATCTTACCCTTCCTTCACTTCTCTTCCCCTCTGGTAACACTACTCTGTCCTGTATCTATATGTTTGTTTTTGTTTATTTATTTAATTTGTTTATTTAATATGCCACATACAAGTAAAATGATATGGTATTTCTCTGTCTTATTTCACTTAGCATAATACCCTCAAGGTCCATCCATGTTGCCTCAAATGGCAAGATTTCACATTTTTATGGCTGAGAAGAGTTCCACTGTATGTATATACCACATCTTCCTTACCCATTCATCCCATCAGTGGACACTTAGGTTGTTTCCATATCTTGGCTATTATACATAATGCTGCAATGAAAATAGGGGTGAATATATCTTTTTGAGTTAATATTTTCATATTCTTCAGATAAATACTCAAAAGTGGAATAGCTGGATCATATGGTAGTTCTACTCTTAATTTTTTGAGGAATCCTCATGTTGTTTTCCATAGTGGCTGCACAAATTCAAATTCCCTCTGACAGTGTATGAGGTTTCCTTTTTCTCCATATCATCCCCAACAGTTGTTATTTCTTGGCTTTTTGGAAACCCTTTTAATGTTGCTGGATTCAGTTTGCTAGTTTTTGTTGAGGATGTTTGCATGTGTATTCACAAGAGATATAGATTGTAGTTTTCTTGTGATATCTTTGTCTGGTTTGGGAATCACTGCAATACTGGCTTCACTGAATGAGTTGGGAAGTTTCCCTCATATTTTTTGGAAGAATTTATAAAAGATTAGTGTTAATTCTCTAAATATTTGGCGAGATTCATCAGTGAAGCCATCTGGTTCTAGCCTTTTATTTGTGGAATAATTTTTATTACTAATTCAATTAGAGGTTTTTTTTTCATTTCACCTAGATTATCTACTTTGTTGCCATATTGTTGCCATATTTATTGCAAAGTTGTTCATAGCTTCCTGTATCATCATTTTTAATTCTGTAAATTTGGTAGTGATGCCCCTCTCTTCATTTTTTTTTTTAATTGAAGTATAGTTGATTTACTGGTATGTTGTCTTAGTTTCTTGTATACAACAACATGATTATACACATGTTCTTTTGCATATTCTTTTCCATGACAGGATATTGAATATAGTTCCCTATGCTATACAGCAGGACCTTGTTGTTTATTTTATATATAGTAATTTGTATCTGCTAATCCCAAACTCCTAATTTATCCCTCCCCTACCCCCTTCCCCTTTGGTAACATTTGTTTTCTAGGTCTGTGAATCTGTTTCTTTTTTGTAAATAAGTTCATTTGTAATATATTTTAGATTCCACATAAAAATGATACCATACAGTATTTGTATTTTTCTTCTGACTCACTTCACTTATATGATAGTCTCTAAGTCATCCATGTTGCTGCAAATGGCATTATTTCATTCGTTTTTAGGGCTGTGTAGTATTCCATTATATATATATCACATCATCTTTATCTATTCACCTGCTGATGGACATTTAGGTTGCTTCCATGTCTTGGCTATTGTAAATAGTGCTGCTGTGAACATTGGGGTGCATTATCTTTACAAATTAGAGTTTTCTCTGGATATATGTCCAGAAATGGGATTGTTGGATCATATCACAACTCTATTTTTAGTTTTTTAAGGAACCTCCATACGGTTTTCCATAGTGGCTGCACCAATTTACATTCCCACCAATAGTGTAGCAGGGTTCCCTTTTCTCTACACCCTCTCCAGAATTTGTTATTTGTAGACTTTTTAATGATTGCCATTCTGACTGCTGTTAGGTGATACCTCATTGTAGTCTTGATTTACATTTCTCTAATAATTAGTGATGTTGAGCTTCTTTTCATGTGCCTGTTGGCCATCTGTAAATCTTCTTTAGAAGAAGACCTTCTATTTAGGTCTTCTGCCCATTTTTTATTGTGTTGTTTGTTTTTTTGTTATTGAGTTATATGAACTCTTTGTATATTTTGGAAATTAAGCCCTTGTTGGTCACACTGTTAGCAAATATTTTCTCCCATTCCATAGGTTGCCTTTTCATTTTATGGTTTCCTTTGCTGTGCAAAAGCTTGTAAGCTTGATTAGGTTCCATTTGTTTATTTTTGCTTTTATTTCTATTGCCTTGGGAGACTGACCTAAGAAAACATTGCTATGATTTATGTCACAGAATGTTTTGCCAATGTTCTCTTATAGGAGTTTTATGGTGCCATGTCTTATATTTAACTCTTTAAGCCATTTTGAGTTTATATTTGT
Organism: Aethalodelphis obliquidens; assembly: GCF_003676395.1. Taxonomy (NCBI): domain Eukaryota; kingdom Metazoa; phylum Chordata; class Mammalia; order Artiodactyla; family Delphinidae; genus Aethalodelphis; species Aethalodelphis obliquidens. The sequence goes on along the minus strand of NW_020837946.1, from coordinate 23,043,582 downwards.
GTATGGTGTGAGGGAGTGTGTAGCTTCATTGATTTACATGCAGCTGTCCAACTTTCTCAACATCACCTGCTGAAGAGACAGTGTTTTCTCCACTGTGTATTCTGGCCTCCTTTGTCAAAGATCAATTGACCATGTGGGTGTATTTCTGGGCTCTCTATTGTGTTCCATTAAACCATGTGACTGTTCTTGTGCCAATACCATGCTGTTTGATTACTATGGCTTTGTAATATTGTCTGAATTCTAGGAGGGTTATGCTGCTAGCTTTGTTCTTTTTCCTAAGGATTTCTTTGGCAATTCTGGGTGTTTTGTGGTTCCATATAAATTTTAGGATTATTTGTTCTAGTTCTGTGAGAAATGTCATGGGAAATTTGATAGAGATTGCATTAAATCTATAGATTAATTTGGGTACTATGGCCATTTTGACAATATTTATTCTTCCAATCCAAAAGCATGGAATATGTTTCCATTCCTTAGAATCGTCTTTAATTTATCAATGTTTTATAGTTCTCAGCATATAAGTCTTTCACCTCCTTGTTCAGGTTTACTCCTAAGTATTTTATTTTTTGGATGAAATTTTAAAAGGGATTTTTTTTTTCACTTTACATTTCTGATATTTCATTATTTGTGTAAAGAAATACAACCAATTTCTGTACGTTAATCTTGTATCCTGCTACTTTGCTGGATTCATTTATCAGTTCTAGTAGTTTTTGTGTGGAGTCTTTAGGGTTTTCTTTATATAGTATCATGTCATCTGCATATAATGACAATTTTACCCATTTCCTTCCAATTTGAATACCTTTTATTTCTTTTCTTGTCTGATTGTTATGGCTAGAACTTCCAATACTATGTTGAATAGAAGTGGTGAGAGTGGGCATCCTTGTCTTGTTCCAGATTATAGTGGGAAGGATTTCAGCTTTCTACCATTGAGTATTATATTGGCTGTGTGTTTGTCATACATAGCTTTTATCATGTTGAGATATGTTTTTTCTATACCCACTTTGGTAAGAGTTTTTAATCATGAATGGATGTTGAATTTTATCAGATGCTTTTTCTGCATATATTGAGACAGTCTTATGGTTTTTGTCTTTTCTTTTGTTGATCAGTGTATCACATTGTTTAATTTGTGTATTTTGAACCATCCTTGTGACCCTGGGGTGAATCCAACTTGATCGTGGTGTATGATCTTTATTTATGTATTGTTGGATTGGTTGGCTAGAAATTTTTTGCATCTATATTAATCAAAGATATTGGCCTATAATTTTCTTTTCTGGTAGTGTCTTTGTCTGGTTATGGTATTAGGATGATGATGGCTTCATAGAATAATTTGGGGAGTGTTGCCTCCTCTTCAAACTTTTGTAAGAGTTTGAGAAAAATCAGTTTAAGTTCTTCTTTGTATGTTTGTTAGAATTCCCCAGTAAATCCATCTGGTCCTGGACTTTGTTTGCAGGAAGTCTTTTTTGTTTTGTTTGTTTGTTTAATTACAGATTCTATTTCACTTCTAGTGATCAGTCTGTTCAAATTATCTATTTTTCTTGATTCAGTTTTGGTGGGCTGTATGTTTCTGAAACTTGTCCATTTCCTCTAGGTTGTACAATTTTTTGGCATATAATGGTTCATAGTATTCTATTATGTATTTTTGTATTTCTGCAGTATCCATTGTTATTTCTCCTCTTTCATTTATTATAGTGTTTACTTGGGTCCTCTCTCTCTTTTCTTCTTGGTGAGCCTGGCCAGAGGTTTGTCTACTTTGTTTACCCTTTCAATGAACCAGCTCTTGGTTTTATTGATTTTTCTATTTTTTTAATCTCTATTTTATTTATTTCCTCTTTGATCTTTATTATTTCCTTCCTTCAGCTGACTTTATGTTTTGTTTGTTCTTCTTTTTCTAATTCTTTTTGGTGGTAGGTTAGGTTGTTTGAGATTTTTCTTGTTTTTTGAGGATGGCCAGTATCTCTATGAACTTACCTCTAAGGACTGCTTTTGCTTCATGCTGTAGATTTTATCTGGTTGCGTTTTCATTGTCATTTGTCTCAAGGTATTTCTTAATTTCCTCTCTGATTTTATCATTGACTCATTGGTTTTTTAGTAGCATATTGTTTAGTCTCCATGCAATCTTTTTTTTTCTTGTTTCTCTTTCCATAGTTGATTCCTAGTTTCATGGTGTTGTGGTCAGAAAAGATAATTGAAATAATTTCTATCCTCTTAAATCTGTCAAGGCTTGTTTTGTGTTCTAGTATGCAATCTATCTTAGAGAATATTCCATGTGCACTTGAAAAGAATATGCATTCTAGTTTTGGGGGATGTAATGTCCTGAAAATATCAATTAAATCTAACTGTTCTATTTAGTATCTATTTCCCTTAGTGACATGTTGAAGTCTCCTACTATTATTGTATTCCCACCAATTTCTCCCTTTATGTCTGTTAGTATTTGCTTCTTTTTTGTTTGTTTTCTGTTTTTGTTTTTTGTTTTTGTATTTAGGTGCCCCTATATTGGATTCATACATGTTAATGAGAGTAATATCCTCTTCTTGTATTGATCCTTTTATCATCATATAGTATCCTTATTTATCTTTCTTTATGGCCTGTGTTTTAACGTCTTTTTTTTTCTCATATGAGTATTGCTACCCCCACTTTCTTGTCATTTCTGTTTGAATGAAATATTTTTTTCCAACCCTCACTTTCAATGAATGTGTGTCATTTGCCCTAAAGTGAGTCTCATGTAGGCAGCACATTGTAAGCTCTTGTTTGATTATCCATTCTACCACTCTATGTCTTTTGATTGGAGCATTTAATACATTGACATTTATAGTAGTTATTGATAGATATGTATTTATTGCCATTTTAATCCTTGTTTTCCAGTTGATTTTATATTTCTTCTTCCTTTTACTTTTTGTTTTTCCTTTTGTGTTTTGATGGTTTTCTTCTTTATTACACTTGAGTTTTTTTTTTAATCTATTGTATGCTTTTTATATGTGGTTACCCTGTTTTTCAAGTATGTTAACACATTACTATATCTATTTGCTTTAGACTGGTAGTCATATAGACTCAAACACATTCTAAAAAAAAAAATCTACATTTTCTTCCTCCTCTCCCCCACATTTTATCATTTTGGTGTCCTGTTTTACATCTTCATGTTTATCCTTTTGCTGTTCATTGTAGTTATCATAGCTTTCACAATTTTTTTTTTTTTTTGTAAATCTGTGTACTGGCTTGTTTAAGTGATTTACTTTTCAATTTTGGTTTTTCTTTCTTATAGATTCTTGCTTCTTTTCTATTTAGATAAGAACTTTCAATATTTATTTTAGGATCTGTTTAGTATTGCTGTATTCTTTTAGTTTTTGCTTGTCTGAGAAATTATTTCTCTCTCCTGTTCTAAATGATAATCTTGCTGGATAGAGTATCCTGGGTTGCAAGTTTTTCCCTTTCAGGACTTTGAATATATCTTGCCACTCCCTCCTGGCGAGAAACATTTCTGTAGGGAAATCAGCTGATAGCCTTATGGGGATTCCCTTGTAATTCAATCTTTGTTTTTCTCTTGCTGCCTCTGGAATCCTCTCTTCATCTTTAAATTTCACCATGTTAATTATAACATGTCTTGGTGTAGGTCTGTTTCGGTTCATCTTTTTTTGGAACCCTCTGTGCTTCCTGTATCTGGATATGTGTTTCCTTCTTTAGGTTTGGGAAGTTTTCAGCCATAATTTCTTCAAACACATTTTTGATCCCCTTTTCTGTTTCTTCTCCTTCTGGGATCCCTATTATGTGTGGATTGGCACACTTTATATTATTCCATAGGTCTCATATATTGCTTTCATTTTTTTTCATTTTTCTTTCTGTCTGCTGTTCTTATTGGGTGATTTCCATTATTCTATCTTCAGGATCACTTATTTGTTCTTCTGCATTATTCAGTTTGCTATTTATTGCCTTTAGCTCAGCTTTTGTTCAAGCAAATGTTTTCTAAATTTGATTGGCTCCTCTTTATAGTTTCTAGTTCTTTTTTACAGTAATCTACATTTCTATCGATAACCTTTCTTAATTCCTTCAGTATTTTTATTACCTCCTTTTTGACCTTGGGGCCCTAGTAAACTGGAGAGGTCTGTTTCATTGCTTTATTAGGGGAATTCTCTTGATCTTTTAATTGGGAGTTTCACCCACTTCTTCATTTTACTTATATTTCTCTGACTCTATGAGATGAGAATAAAGTTATCTACTGTTGCCTTAAAGGGGTATTTTTATGTGGGAGTGTCCCTATGTAGCATGCATAAGTCTAATATTTTTAGTGTGAGGGCTGTTTTTAGTATGGATGCCTGCTATGTCTTTTCTCAATGTGTGCTGGCCTTTATCCCCCTGATCAGGGGGTGTGATTAGTATTGTGATAAGCAGAACCTGCACTGGATTTTGAACTGGGCCTCCTCTTTGCTCTATGGTTGTCACAGCCCTGTTGCGGGCAGGGTCTACTCCCCAGTTGTTGGAGTAGAATCCCCCAGATCTGTTTCTGAGCTGTGGTGTGAGGTGGGCAGGACTGGAGCATTTCTGCTGAGAGAGCCACTGAGTATTCCTCTGCAGGAACTGTCCACCCAGAAGTCTGTGGTGTCACCTGTCACCTGTTATGCATGCTCCCACTTTTGATCCCAACCGTGGGACAGGCTGTCAGCCTGAGTGTCCCTAAGGTGCTGTGCTGAAAAAGCCCCCAGTGCAGATCCATTGGCACAGATCTGCTGAAGTCAGGCACCAGGACTGCTATAATCACATATTTGGACCCATCTTGGGAGCTACAGAATCAGCTGATACACTGGCCCTGCCTCACTGTGCCCCAGCTGGCAAAGCCCACAGCTGCTAGCACCAGACCTGCCCCAGTCAGGGCAGTACTCTGCTTGGATGTGCTGCAGGTCCTGAGATTTCAAAGCTGCTAGCAGTGGCATAAATCCATGGATCGCATAGATGCTGGGACAGTGCTCAGATTTCAGCCCCTGCTCCATGTGTGGGTCACCAGCTGGCACTTGCACACTCCCAGAGCTCGTAGAGGTGGAGCTGCCTCCCTTGTGAGCATGCCAAGAGTAAGGCTGCTTTGGCAGGGCCCCTCCCTTAGTCACGTGGTAACAACTGGGCTTCTGTGGTGCACTCAGGCTCTGTCCTTTGTACACCCTTGTTGTGGTTTGGACCACACTCTGGCAACTTCAGGCTGTCTCCACACAGCCAACCCCAGTCCTCTTCTCAGGTCTGTCAGCTGAAGCCCGAGTTTCAGCCTCTAGTCCCCATGTGACCCAGAGGATTCAGGTCTTGGGTTTGATAGTGCAGGGAGGTGGCCAGGACCATCTGTGCTGGTGTCTCTTGGTACTGCCTGCCTCAGTCTGGCTGCTGTATTCGCTGATCTCCCAGCCAGTGAAGGGGCTTCCCAGGGTGAGGAAACCTTTCCTCTTTCACAGCTCCCTCCCAGGGACACAGGCCCAGTCCCAATTCCTTTTTTTGTTTTTTCATCCTACTGGGTTATGTGGTAATCTTTCTTACAACTTTAGTTGTATGAGATCTTCTGCCTGCGTTCAGTAGGTATCCTGTGAGAATTGTTCCACATGTAGATGTATTTTTCATGTATTTGTAGGAGGAGGTGGGCTCCATTTCCTTCTATTCTGCCATGTTGATCCCCTTTTTCATTCTTGATTTTAATAATTTGGGTCTTCTCTCCTTTTCTTTTGATTTACTGATTGATTGATTGATTCCCCTCTGTTCTCTAAGGTGGTTTTCCAGGCTCTTTTCTTTCGAGTACTTCTTAATGCTGCTGTTTTTTGTTTTTTTGTTTTCTTTTGGCTGTGTTGTGTCTTCGTTGTTGCACGTGAGCTTTTTCTTGTTGTGGCGAGCAGGGCTACTCTTCATTGTGGTGTATGGGCTTCTCATTGCGGTGGCTTCTTTTGTTGTGGAGCATGGGCTCTAGGCACACAGGCTTCAGTAGTTGCAGCATGCGGACCTCAGAGTGTGCGGGCTTCAGTAGTTGTAGCGCGTGGGCACAGTAGTTGCAGTGCATGGGCTCTAGGTCGTGCAGGCTTCAGTAATTGTGGCATGTGAGCTCCGTAGTTGTGGCTCGAGGGCTCTAGTGCACAGGCTCAGTAGTTATGGCGCACGAACTTAATTGTTCCATGGCATGTGAGATCTTCCTGCACCAGGGATCAAACCCACATCCCCTGCATTGGCAGGCAAATTCTTAATCACTGTGCTACCAGGGAAGTCCCTTCTCTCCTTTTCTATTGATCAGTTAGGCCAAGATTTGTCAATTTTATTGTTCTTTTCAAAGAACCAACTTTTATTATTGATTTTCTATGTATTTAAAAAAATCCTCTATTTCATTTATTTCCACTATAATATTTATTATTTTATTCCGTCTGCTTGCTTTGGATTTAGTTTTCTCATTTTCTCCTTTCTTAGTGTGAAAGGTTAGGTTATCATTGTGATCTTTATTATTTTTAATGTACCATTTACAGCTACGAATTTCCTTCTAGGCAATGCTGTAGAAACATTCCATAAGTTTTGGAATGCTGTATTTTTGTTCCCAAAACAAAATAAAGCAATTTTTTCTTTCCATTAAATACAACATGAACTGTAGGATGAATTAAACGTCTTTTTATTGTTTACCTTTATTATCAAGGTTTATTTTAATATCAGATGTTTAAACAACTCTGGTTAGTTGGTGATATCATTTACTGCTGGTATTGTTACAGCAATATGTTCAGTACGTTCTTGAGTTTGTTTTTTGATTCACCTTTTGGTAATTATTGGATTCCCTTCAAGTATGGATCCATAGGATTTCTTAATTTACTGATTCTTGATAAGCACACTTTCTTATTTTAAATAAAAAAATGTTGACTCTAATCTTTGTATCTAATTCAAGGCATTAAATCTTTTATTGAGGTATTGTTGAATTACAGTATTATGTAAATTTCAGGTGTACAGCATAGTGATTCACAATTTTTAAAGATTATACTCCATTTATAGTTATATTAAAATATTGGCTGTATTCCCCATGCTGTATAACATCTCCTTGTAGCTTATTTATTTTATACATAGTATAAAACAGCAGGATGTATACATACATCCTCCCTTCTATCTTGCCCCTCCCCCCTTCCCTCTCCTCACTGGTAATGACTAGTTTGTTTTCTATATCTGTGGGTCTTTCTTTTTTGTTATATTCACTACTTTGTTTTATTTTTTAGATTCCATATATAAATTATAGCATTTAGTATTTTTTTTTCTCTGTCTGACTTATTTCACTAAGTGTAATACCCTCCAAGTCCCTCTGTGTTGTTGCACATGGCAAAATTTCATTCTTTTTTATGACTGTGTAGTATTCCATTGAACATATATACCACAACTTTTTTTTTTTTTTGCGATACGCAGGCCTTTCACTGTTGTGGCCTCTCCCATTGCAGAGCACAGGCTCTGGACGCACAGGCTCAGCAGCCATGGCCATGGGCCTAGCCACTCCGCAGCATGTGGGATCTTCCCAGGCCGGGGCACGAACCCATGTCCCCTGCATCGTCAGGTGGACACTCAACCACTGCGCCACCAGGGAAGCCCCATACTGCATCTTCTTTATCCATTCGTCTCTTGATCGACACTTAGGTTGTTTCCATGTCTTGGCTATGCTATACTTATAATAGTCAAGTCATTTTTATTCACATTATTTTAATAATTAATTTTTCTGATTTATCTTTTTTGTTTTCTCTTTCTGACCCTGCTCTTAAACATATATTTGATTTCCCAGACCTATCATCTATACGTGTGTGTGCATGTGCGCACATACATGTGTGTGCGCATGGGAGGTTTTCAATGATATTTAATAGATATTATGAATTATTTAACTAGGCCTGATAATAGTCTGGATTTTATTTTGGCATCTCAAACTACTGAAGTATTAGTTATTCTTTAAAGATTAATAGGACATATTGTCGAATATACATATCATAAACATATGCCAGTTATGTGATCTGTGTAACCTAGCTAAGAAATTAAGCAATCTGACTTTTATGCTCTTGTGGGTTTTTTTAATTTAAAAAATTGAAGTATGGTTGACATACAGTATTGTATTAGTTTCAGGTGTACAAGATAGTAATTCAACATTTATATACATTACAAATTGATTATCACATTGTCTAGTGACTGTCACCATACAAAATTATTACAGTATTATTGCCAAGTCTGTCATCTATTTTTATCATCTTCATCTAATTCATCTCTTTACCCTCCTCTAAGTTAGGTGCAAAGTTAAAAATTATGAGTTTTTACTAATTAACGTTTATAAAATAACTTATTTATGTTTGTAGCTCCCTTGCAGATTTTAATTAGGTAATTAAGTTTTCCCTTACTCCATGGAAGAGCCATGTAGTTATAGTTCTTTTAATGTCTGTAAACAATTAAGCACTACACACGTAACCCCATTTAGGGTTGTTCTGTGTATCCCCCTGAAGAACTAAGAAGTAGCTTCTGCTTTCCTTCTCCAGGTCTCTGATTCACATCCATGTCTGCCACCTGCCACAGCCAGTGTTAGGGAACACCCTCGAAGAGCTTTAATTCGACTCATATTATAATAGCTTGTTTCATTTGCATAGAGCTGTCGTTGTACAAAATCCTTTTGTTTTTACCAGACACCAAGATTTGATTCCAGTCTGACTTGTTGCATGGCAGGAAAATATTCAATTTTCACATAAATAATATATTTAAGTCATGGATTCATACTCAACAGGCTTGACAGAATATGGTAGTTCACATCCACATTTTTTTTCCAACTTGGGGTATAAGAGTGAGAGCACTTGGAAGGGACATTCTTGGTACAGCCACTCTGATCTCCCTTGGGTCTTCAGCTAGCTGCTGATGCAGGTTCAGGAAACTGTGACACTCGCCTTACCTGACCAACCTAAAAACCTGTCAGTGGCCTTACTCTTGTAAAACACTTCTGGATGAGTGAGCCATAAGTGGTACATATCCAATTAGCAGAAAACATTTGATCACATGGGACTGATACATTAAACTTAAAATACACATTCTACATATATAAAAATTATTTATAGTTTTGAATTCCTTTCCTGAGTGGGGTTTATCATTCTGTATCCCATTTTTACAAATACCCCTATGTCTGGGATGCATTACATGATCCTCATTTCAGATATTTCCTACTGTACCACTGCTTTCTCTAACTTCATAGATGCTAAGTTGTTTGATGCTAAGTTGTCTTGAATATTTTGGAAGTATGATGCAGCAGTTTTCTAGATATTTATCCTTTCTTTGTTAGTGAATGGATTTCAGAGAGAGTTACTTTCTCTGATTCTTTAAAATTACCCTCTTCTTCTTTTAGCATCATTTCAAGGATCTTCTGGTTTAACGAAAAAAACCAAGATGAAATAACTCAATTGAGAACGGGTCTAAGTGTGCTGACTTTCCAATTATTTTGCATGACCTTTTCAAAAAGAAACCTTAAGACTCTGTGAACTTTTTCTTTTCTTAGTCCTTTCCCAAAAGGAAGGTCAGCTTCTGAGGTTTTGTGACCCATTCAAATCTAGAGGGAGCTCCCACTGGGTATTCTGCTTATACTTTAGACACTTGTTCCCGAAAACACTCCTTGCTGCAGTGACCTTCTGTATGTTATGAACTCTAGTCCCATAAATTCCCCTCTGTTCCATAAGGAGGTTTTAGTGGGGTTTTTTTCCAGGCTCTTTTTTATTTATTTTTTTGATGTTTTTCTTTCTTTCCTTTTTTTTTTCTGGCTGTGTTGGGTCTTCGTTGTTGCTCACAAGCTTTTTCTATTTGTGGCAAGTGGGGGCTACTCTTCATTGCAGTATGCAGGCTTCTCATTGCAGTGGCTTCTCTTGTTGCGGAGCATGGGTCCTAGAGTGTGCAGGCTTCAGTACTTGTGGTGCACAGGCTTAGTTGCTCCGTGACATGTGGGATCTTCCCGGACCAGGGATCGAACTCGTGTCCTCTGCATCAGCACGTGGATTCTTAACCACTGTGCCACCAGGGTAGTCCCAATGCTGCTGTTTTTAAAACTACAAACCAGATCTTTATGCATTCTTCTAGCTAATTTGGTGTGTAATGTATTTAGCAGACATTCCTTGAGATCTTGGGTATCTGATAACAAGTTTCTTAGTTTCAGGATTAGAGCATTTGTTCTTTGTTTTCATTTTTTCCTGGTCATTCTTACAAACTATGGGTGGGAGAGTTAGTAGCTTGTGTCCATATCATCATCTTTCTCAGAAGCCTGTGTTTATTTTTAATAGATGATTAAAATTGACCTTTCAGGTCATTTTCATTCTTGAATTTTTATATAAGCAAATTTTGCCCTAAGACTGTATCTATAGGCAAGAAGTTTCTCAGGTCAAATAGATGCTGTCAAAATAATGACTCCAGGAACTGTTAAATGTCATGAGGAACTAACATTTTGCCTCTAGTTATCACAAAAATCATTCAACTGTATCTAAGCTGTAAAGAAATATTAGCTTGTATGACCTAACCTTGCTGATTGATGCCCTGATTAAATTACAGAGGAAACCTTGGCAAGTTAGTGCAGATTTTAGAAAATTCTGTTGCTTTACAAATAAAGCTCACAGTTCTCACCTCAGGAAGGCATTATAATATATATGAAAGCATTTTAACTGAGAGGATGTAACACCTTGAAAGACACATCAAGCCCTCAGGTCGAGAGTTGTCATTCTGGATCGACAATGTGCTTTGATGTAAGTGTGCACCAGGTCCACATCCATATGAGCAAACTGGCTCATGGAACGACTCTTCCATTTATTTTCAACTCTCTATCAAATACTCAGCACAATCATAGGGTGATAATAGCCATCATAAAAATCATGACATGACAGCAGCAGGCTTTCTTACCTAAGTATTGTTACTGATAGCAAAGGAAGCAGTATAAAGGTATTAAGAATATGTTAAATATACCATTGTTTTAATTTTGTTAGCATCTTATCAGAGAGAATCAAACTTTACCTCTTAAATACAATTCACTGACAGGTGAAAAACAATGGCAAAGGCTAAAGCAAATATAACTTATGGAGGACCAATTAGAAGAAGGTGAGGCTAAAGGTAAAATAACCAGATAGACTAATGAAATAGTCCAGGTGAAAACTGAGCAAGGCCTCCTAACCTTTTTCAATCTGGATTCTTCAAGGGAATTAAACACTATAGAAAATTGAGTGATACTTTTTCAATTCTCTAACTCTGGATTTCTGAATGTGTAAGAGATAAATATAGTATATTCAATGTGTGTATTACAACATTAGGGCTTAAGTCTCTTGCTAGACCCCTGATTGAGAAAGGCTAAGGCCCAGTGAGTGGTAATAGAACAAAAACTTGATTTATAAAGATATATGAGATAGACACAATAAGAATAACTTTCCTATCAGAATTGGGAAAGATTGAACATTTAATATGGCCCCAGATTTTTAACTTGAAAAACTGGGCTTCTGAGATAAAGAATATAGGTAAAGGAATACATTTATGGAAACTTTTATAACTTCATTTTGGGTTTATTTAGTTTGAAGTGTCTTTAGGGTATTTAGGTAAAGATATTTAGTATGTGAATCTGAATCTCAGGAGATTTCAGCTAGTTGTGTGAGTTATCTACTGCCACAATAATGCTACATAATAAAACATCCCAAATATGTTTAGCTTTTAATATAAGAATTATTTCTCTAGCTCATAATTTTGTGGGTCATCAGTAAAGATTGGGCTTATCTGGGAAGATCTGATTTCACCTGGGCTCTTTCATATATCTGTTTTCAGGCCAAGCCGCTGTGTATCTCATCTTCTGGTAGCGTCATTGGAGTGCCTTCAAAATCTTCCACATGTCTCATCCTCTACATGTTTCTCACATTCCTCCCACAGGGTAGGCTGGATGTGTTCTCACAAAGAGGCTCAGGCACAAAGACAAGTAAGCTCAACTATACAAGAGAACCAACAGACTTGTGCATATTCTCTTGAGGACTAGGCTTGAATGGGCATAACATAATTCCCTTCTCATTCTATTGGCCAAAGCCCAGAGTGAAAGAGGGTGGGGACTACAAAGTAACAAGGTCAAAGGCTTGGATACAGGAAGAGGTGGAGAATTGAATCCATTTTTGCATTCTATCATTTCATATGGATAGAGTGACCATGCATCCAGGTTTGCCCAGAAAAGTCCCAGTGTATTCCTGTTATCTTTATAGAACTATTAATAGCACCCCCCTTACTCTAAAAATTGCTCCAATTTGAGTGATATATTATATGGAAGCCCTACATTGTGGGGGTTGATTAGGAATTGATGAACTAATTGGAGCAGAATGTTCAATGGGAGGAGAAGAGACTCTTGATTTATGATTAGAGTCTATGAAGGAGGTGCCAGGGAGCAGGATATGAGCCAGGACAGAATGGATCTGAGGAATCCAGGAAAAAAAAGAGATGCATGAAACAGGGTAAATGAGAAGGTCAGCACCACCGAAGTGTGAGATAAGATATAGAGTGAATATGTCCATTGCATTTGACAACTTAGAAGTGTTTGGAACACAGTGAAGAGGGTTCAGAAGAGTGATTGAAGTAGATTGAAGAGTAGACTCTCTTCTTGCTCTCATGCTGATTTAACATTGAAACTTTCTGTTTGTCTCTTCTGGGCCTTAGATTTAAAACAAGAGGGACTGGTCTCTGAGGAATAATGTCCTTAGAGTGCTACCATTCTCAGGGTCTGAAAACTAAATACCAACTCCAGACTAAAACCATACGTGCAAGAACAAAGACCTATAGCTTATATTTCTGCCATATCTATCATTTTGACACTAAATAAAAATGGGTCTGATGTGTATTCATTAGGAATTATTATCATTTTATTTTATTATGACTGTAAATTTATTTTTTCTCTGTATTTGATGTCTTTGGTTGACATAAAACTCAATAAGACCTACTGTAGTTACATTAAATATTAACCAGGGCATTATTTTAAAACATTGGGGAAGCTATGATAGCTCAGCCTGATACGAAACCCTAACTGAGGCTATGAAAATAAGACACCTTTAAGGCCTGTCAAGATATTTTTGACATTTGTCCTAACTTTAATGATGCAAATACGATAATACCAACAACCCCAGTAGAGAGTTTACTTTAAAAATCTTTGCAGATTTGACATTGTGTGAAAGTTTCCAACTACAGGCAGGCGCAGCCTTAATGGCAGTAAATGACATTAACTTTTTTGAATAACAAAACCCTGCGTTTCAAGTTTAGGAACATTGCTTTCAGTAATTTGAAACTTCAAGGATAACTAATTGACTAACACATAAAAGGACAGAAAATCTGACTAGTGTTTACTTTGCAACAGAAAAGAAAACAGAAAACAAAAGGAAGAGAAGAAACACAATCTTTATGTAGTTGAATCTTTTTCTTGGCTGCTTCTTACCTTTTGCGAACCTATTTTGTGTGAGTGAACATCAAATTCCCTTTGGGATTCTCAATTTCATTAATTTTATCAATAAAAATAGCCTTCTTGTGGAGAAAGGAATAAATCACATATAAATGAAATTCAAGAGATTACACCAGGAGCAGAGCTTTTACCTTGACTAATCCAATAGCTTTGGCCAAATATCTCAATGTCAGAAGCATTGTAAGTATTCTACAAGGTATGTCTGGCAAAGAGAAATCAATAACAAAGTATTGGATTTGATTAAAATGTTTACTTTTCCCCTCCACCCTTCTCCTTCCAAAGATAAATAGCCCTTTCCCATAACTAATATGATCTCTGTTATAGTTATTGGCTGGTCTTGTTTCTTATCATAGTACCCCAGGCCTTAGAACTCATTTCTGAATCGTGTACTTTTCTGCCACTGCATAATTTCAATGTTGGGGTTTGTGCTCTGATGTCATGGCATGTGTTACTAAGCTTACAGGCTCCGGACACTCAGGCTTAGCGGCCATGACTCAGGGGCCCAGCCGCTCCGTGGCATGTGGGATCTTCCCGGACCGGGGCACAAGCCCGTGTCCCCTGCATCAGCAGGCAGACTCTCAACCAGGGAAGCCCAGGGAAGCCACCAGGGAAGCCCAGACTCTGACAACTTTTTAATGCATTTTATAATTTTTATAAAAGAGGCAACATGCTTAGCAAGATAATTCAGATCAAGTTTGCTCAGCTTAAATGTAGTTAAGTCTTCTCAATCATTTTGCTCATCAAAGGCTCTTGGATATCATAGAAAATTCCAGAAAACTGACCATGATATTTATCTAGCACCTCAAGGCCTTTACATAGTCTCTTTTTTCTGCTTGAAATATTCACTAGACTCTCTCCCCCCCCCCCCCGACCCCCTCATCGTTTACATAGCTAACTCTTAATTTGTTTTCAGGGCTAAGTATCTTAGTCAGTTTACTTCTGCTATAACAAAATTACCATAGACTGGGTGGCTTAAACAACAAACATTTATTTCTCAGTCTGGAGATCTCAGTCTAAGATCAAGGTGCTGGTAGATAGGATGTCAGGTGAGAGCCTACTTCCTGATTTGCAGATGGCCATCTTCTCATTGTATCCCCACATGGTAGCAAAGAAGAAGCAAGCTATGTTCTGTCTCTTCTTATAAAGGCACTGTTTCCATTCATGAGGGCTCCAACCTCACAACCTACTTACCTACCAAAGACTCCATCTCCAAATACAATCACATAAGGGGTTAGGATTTCAACATCTGAATTTTTGGTGGGGGTGGGGACTCAAACAGTCAGTCTGTAGCACCAAGTTTCAAAGTCACTATTAAGAGCATTCCCTGATCCTCCCAGATTAGTATAATTTCCCAGATATAGTTTTTCACTTAATATCTCCTTATCAGCATTCATCACACAAGAGATTTTTAAAAAAGAATACCTGTGTTCTCTGCTGGATTGTGAACTCTGGGATAATAGGGCTGGGAATCATACTGCTCACTTCTATATTCCCAACATTTTGTGGCACTAAAAAATATTTGCCATCATACTAATGTTATAGTTGCTATTTTAAGACATCATGATCTAATTTATGGATCATAACAAAAACTGCCTTACTTTTATGCCTGCCTCCCTTAAGTCCATATTGTCCAGCCCTGACTGATTTGTTATCCTAAAACACTGCTATCTATCGTGTTATATTCCAGTGCAACTACTCTGTCACTATCTGTTATTTCTGGCAACAACAACAAAAAAGAGATAAAGAGAGAAAAGATGATTCTCTTCAGAATAACAGTCAAGGACCTCCATAATTTGACTCAGATAAATTTTCTGATTTTGGCACACCCCTTTTCTCCAACACAATGCTTAGTTCTGGCCAAAGTACCTAAGAAACTGGATACAAAATACTTAATCCTGCTCTTGGACTTTATTTTGACTTTTTACCCTGTTCCTTACTCACTTTGGATGCTCTCCACCTTCTCATTTGTCCATCCAGAGCCTTCCCCATTTTGAAGTCCAGGCTCATCTCACACCTTCTACAAAGCAGAAGGTTCAATCTGCTTTGGACAGACCAGTCTTCAGTGATTTCTCTTTCTGTTCAATTTCCATTAAATATTACTATTTTAGTTATGTTTCTATCCCATTTTACCATTTACCATGAAGGAATATTTTATTTGTCCTTTATCATCTCCATACTTCAAAGGTTTGAAAAACTAAATGATAAACAAACACAGAAAAAAAGTATATATATATAAACAAAGAATAGTTTTCCTTGTAAAAATTAACTGATAATTCATGACTGTAAATGCATACTCTTGAACAACATAGTATTAAAATGGTATTGACATGCTATAACAGTTAGTTGATATGATTTAAGGAAAATAAGACATTGGAGAAGCTCAGAGATAGTGAAGATTAATATGAATCAAACAGCATCTCTCCCCTTTTGCTGGTTAAAAATAAACAAAATCTGGAATATTGTACATGGTAAAGCAATTCATTAGCTGCCATTGAAAAAATGAAATGCTTGTAACTTCTTGACATAAACTTTAGAAAAGTGTAGCTAAAGAAAGAAAGGAAGAGATTGTGTAGGAACATTTGAAGTTTCCAGTGCTTGCCTCAATGCTACCCACATTAGTGGGAAAGGTAAATTAGAATGTATTAAGACTTCTCAACAATAATGCACAATTTGGATATATGCAAATTAAAGGAGAGTCTAGGCAGCTAGGAAAAAATAATAGAAAAGTTGTAAGTGCAGAAGTAACTTTCGACTACCATAGGTTTTCTTTAAGTGTAGGAGAAACAACTAGAAGCTCTTCATCTTCCAGGGCCCCATATAAATTAGTAGGAAGAGTCTGGGTCATGCTATCCCTTAGGGAAAACAGTACTCTAGATTAAAGAGAATAAATGATTATAAGAAACATTTTTTAAAATCAGAAACAAAAGAGCAGTTCCCAAACTGCTCCTCAAATGAAAACTCACATGATCCAGTTAAGTTGACCACCTCCACACACAAGCATGCAGACACAAACACACACACAGATTTTAGTGGTATACCAGTGAAAAATACAAAATCCTTAGCTCTTAAACTCTAGATTGGAAGGGAAGACAAACAGATCTCAAATAAATAGGCAAGGGAGTAAAGGGGAATTCACTCTCACCATAACAAAGCAAAATAACTTATAAGAAAACATACACAGCTAAAAATAAATTTTAACCTTTCAAGGGAGTGATAATATAAAAATGAATTATATCCCAAGAAAGCTTGCAACAATCACTAACTGCAGAGAAAATAGGAAAACAATTTTAAAAGTTGCGGAAGAAATAACAGATGTGGAGGACATAAACAAATGTCACAACATAAGTATAATTGGTGTCACTGACATAAAAGAGAAAGTATATACATAGATATAAAAAAATATTTCTTACTGTGGAGTTTGAAGGTTTCTTTGTATATTTTCAGTAGCAGTCCTTTAACAAATGTGTCTTTTGCAAATATTTTTCCTACTCTGTTGATTCTCTTGACATTGTCTTTCACAAGGCAGAAGTTTTTAATTTAAAAAGCATATAGCTTACCTATTATTTCTCTCATGGATCATTTCTTTGGTATCGTAAAAAGGCATCACTATGACCAAGGTCATCTATATTTCCTCCTATGTTACCTTATAGGAGTTTTTATAGTTTTACATTTTACATTTAGGTCTATAGTCCATTTTGAGCTAACTTTTGTGAAGGATGTAAGATCTGTGTCTAGATTCATTTTTTCGTATGTAGATGTCCAGTTGTTCGAACACTATTTGTTGAAGAGACTATCTTTGTTCCATTGTATTGTCCTTTCTCCTTTGTCAAAGAGAAGTTAACTGTATTTATGGGGGCCTATTTCTGGGCTTTTTCTTCTGTTCCATTGATTTATTTGTCTATTCTTTCACAAATATCACACTTCCTTGATTACTATAGCTTTAGTGTTAAGTCTTGAAGTCAAGTAGTGTCAGTCTTTCAACTATGTTCTTCTCCTTCAATATTGTGTTGGCTCTTCTGGGACATTTGCCTCTCCATATACTTTAGAATCAGCTTGTCCATATCCACAAAGTCATTTCCTGGGATATTGATTGTGATTGCATTGAATCTATAGATAAGTTGGGAAGAACTGACATCGTGACAATATTCAGTCATCCTTTCTCTAAACATGGAATATTTATCCATTCGTTTAGTTCTTTGATTTCATTCATCAGAACTTTGTAGTTTTCCTTGTATAGATCTTATACACATTTTGTTAGATTGATACCTTAGTATTTCATTTTTTGGGGGGTGACCAGCATATTTTTAAATCATGTTTTCTTAAGAGTATTTATGAATTTTGACATACTATCATTAACTTTTAGATTGCTATTTTTCTTTCTAGTTTAATTTTTATTTTTGTAAATATAATTTTACGTATACAAAAATATAAATTAAAAAGCATAAAACAATTTTACTTTGACTCTTTGTGATATTAATGGGCCATCAGTAAAACTTTCAAATAGTGCCAATATAAATAAAAATTTTAACTCTATGGGAACTTTGAATAGGGACTAAAATAAGCTTGTCATTGTATGTATATGTCCCCAAATGTGTCAATTCTCTTATTAGCCAGAGAGTAGTGTAATATTTCAGTAATAGTTTACAGTATTCCAAGTACTTTTGTCATTGTGATGTTTGGGGACACCAAGCGTATCATCCAGGTATACAGATCTATAGGTAGAGTCATTCTGGGATGATCTGACCTAAATTGACACAAGTCCAGTTGATCTGTAGGAGTAACTAAAATTCATATTCTTCTAGTTATTTTTTTTAATTTATTTTATTCAAGTATAGTTGATTTACAATGTGTTAATTTCTGCTGTACAGCAAAGTGATTCAGATATATGTATCTTCTTTTTCATATACTTTTCCCTTATAGTTTATCACAGGATATTGAATATAGTCTCCTATGCTCTACAGTAGGACCTTGTTGTTTATCCACTCTATATATAATAGTTTGCAATCCCAAACTCCCAATCCATCTCTCACCATGCCCCCAACCCACCTTGGCAACCACAGTCTGTTCTCTATGTTTGTGAGTCTGTTTCATAGATAAGTTCATTTGTGTCACATTTTAGATTCCACATGTAAGTGATATCATATGGTATTTGTCTTTCTCTTTCTGACTTACTTCACTTAGTATGATAATCTCTAGGTCCGTCCATGTTGCTACAAATGGCATTATTTCATTCTTTTTTATAGCTGAGTAATACTCCTTTGTATATATGTAACACATCTTCTTTATCCATTCATCTGTGGATGGACATTTAGGTTGTTTCAATGTCTTGGCTATTATGAATAGTGCTGCTATGAACAGAGGGGTGCATGTATCTTTTTGAATTATAGTTTTGTCTGGATACATGCCCAGGAGTGGGATTGCTGGGCCATATGACAACTCTATTTTTAGTTTTTTGAGGAACCTCCATACTATTTTCCATAGTGGCTGCATATATTCTTCTACTTTAGATGAAACATGTTTAGAATTCCTTAGTTGTTATTTAAAGAAAATAAAGTAATTAAAAATAATACAGCTCTGTGTAATTTGGGGTAATGAATAGTATATTATTAACAATGAAGCAGGTTTGGCTATGCTTTACAGCCAAATTTGAATACCAGTATCCCCACAGTAACTGCACAATAATAATAATAATAATCATGTACCATTTGACTCTGGTGCTGCTTCTTCTGCCCACTCTGTTTCCACAGTCTTTACTTTGGATCTTGCAGTAGTTTGCCAAACTTCCTCATCACTTTCTCCACCCAATTATTTTATATCTAAGACTTTGTTTTGTTTTTGAATATCTTTAAAAATATTTTTCCTTTTTTTTGTTTCTACATCCACATACGTTTCCTTAAGCTTTCAGCATTATATCAATACTATTTTATTTTCTAGAGATTTCACCCTCCAAGAGCCATGCTGTCTGTTGTTAGTCTCAGGCTAAAGCTTGTGCTTAGCTCTAGTGGGTCACTGCCAGTCAGAGCTCATTGCACACTATGCTTATCCATATATGATGGATGATGAACATCTAATTTCTAATTCCAGCTTCTGCTGTAGCTAACTGTTCCATAGCCAGTAATTTAGTCCTTACATGGAGTGATGGCACAGTGGGAGTTCACATTTATTCTGTGAACAAAACCTCATCTTATCTGCAAGAAAAAGCTGACTTCCTGGAAGATAGCAAGAAGAGCAATCATCCTTTTAAAAAACAATGCCTTTCCTGCCCCTGAGTTACTTTTTTTTATTATTATTATTTCTTTAAATCAGTGTGCCCCATGCAAATGACAACTCCTTAAAGAGTATTATACAGAGATACACAAAGTTTACTTCTTAATGCCCACAACTGCTCTGTGGGTTATATTTTGGCAAACATCCTTAGTTTAATCCATACTAGGGAGTCACAGTAGAAAGGTATTATTTCTTTCTTTTACAGATGAGAATACTAGTCTCCAGAAAGACTGTCTGTTTCATAAGCAACCAGGCTTTTAATTGGCAAAGATATGATTAGAACATAAGAGTCTAACTTCTGCTAATATTCTAGTTTAACCTATTTCCAGAATAATCAAGAGCTATTGAGTATGAAATTTAATACACCTAAAGGATTTTTTTAACTTATAAAATTTGAGGTGCAGGCTTCACAGAGAAAATAAACTAATATCTATCCCGTTTGTTGTTAATTCCTTGGTAAATGGTACAGCCCTGGTGAAGAATATCCGATCTGTGAAGGCTTGGCAAATTCAGGTGAAATTTGTGCTGTTTTTCCAGTGTTTATGAGAAATGTGATGGAAAATTTCCTGAGATCATATTTATGTTCCCCTATCCACACCACTGATTTTATGGTGGAACAGATGACACTCCCAGAAAGATCAGCAAAACATTTTGGGGATTATGAGATCTTTGGAAATTAGAGAACTTGGGGATATATGTGTTGTTACTATTACTTCTGTCCCTTATCACACTTGCAGGGATGGAGGGACATCTTATTGGTGAACAGCCTGCTTTGTACATGATTTAAGTTAATGGAGTTTGGATTTCTGAAAAGTGGTTTTATAAACCGAAATGCTCAATTGGGTTCCCAGGTAGAAATGCAGTATAGCTCAGAATATTAGAAACAGGTTTGTTTATCCTGAAACAAACTGATATTGTCAAGAGAACTTCAACCTGAATATAAGCCTGGTCATTAAAAAAAAAAAAAAAAATCTGTCACGGAAAGGAAAATAGCAATTTGTATGTGAAACATGAGAAGTAATAAAAGAATAAGAGTATCTAATGCCTCAGAGAATGGGAAATAAGCAAAGTGAACCACATATTTTAATTATGTGGAAATACATATGATCTTAAATTTATTACCAAGATTTAAAGAGATAGGATGCAAGATTGGAATAGAATAATGGAAATACATGCCTTATTCAATAGAAATAGACCAATTTGAGTCAAGGTAGAGTAGATGTACAGCTTCTTAGATCCCTGTGTACTTCTAAAGTGGAAGTGGCATGGAGAAGAATATTTGGGTGATAAAGAAGGTGAGTAGCATGTCATCCTAGGGCATGATAGATTTCCTCCTCTACTCTGAAAGTTATTGAGTAAAAGTAGAATTATTTGAATTCTGAATGATGCCAAGGATTATTACTAACTTTAATGAGGTGGGGGAAGAAGACTTTTTAACAGAGCTGCTCAAGACCAAATAAACTGAGTTTCCTGTTACCAGAAGTTTTAAATAGAGGCTGGGCAATAAAATAATATAAAATTAATAGAAATAATTAAAATGAGAGATGTGTGAGTGGATTAGATAGATTTAAGGAGTCTTCCAGCCTGGAGATTCTAGAATTCCATGATACATGAATTCACTTTCATCAAGCTAGTTTTGACTATATCTTAATTGTCCCTATAATACTGCCAATTATGGAAAACATCTTATTTTGTACCAGAAACAAAGGGACTGCTTCTTCTAGAACCATAGAAACATCCTGATCATTTGTATTCATTGTAAGGATTTCAGCCAGTGTGGCTTTGGCAGATGTGGATCATGAGAAAACCTTATTCCAAGGTTGAATGTTCCTTCCCAGAAATGCGAGGAAAATCATTTTCTAATTGTACTTTCCAAACTGGATGTGGAGAATAATTATTTCAAAAATATTATCCCAGTTTCAGTTAGAAATTTCACATGTCTGTGTAAAGCAATCCTCTTTACTACATTCTTATCTTATTGCAGCTTTGTGCAACAACTCTTGGTGCCAAAGCAGAGGCTGCTAAGAAAGTATTTCATTCTATATTTAGTCTTTTGCTTCAGGTGATGAAATACGTTGTCCTGCCTCTGTTGACCTTGAATATTTTTGCCAGATCAATCCTCCAAAGACTTGAACTCAGGATCACACCTGCATATTTTGGTTACCATGTATTCCTGAAAGTCAGGAAAGAGTTCATTGAAAAATTGTGCATTTCAGGATTTTTACTGACTCAGATCAGAAGTTAAAAGAAGGTAAGGTAACAAAGCAGCATCATCACAGAGGGCTTTCCACTGGAAAAATGGCATATCCTCATTATTACAGTTTAGACTTGGAACAATCGTTTAGCTAAGTGGACAACGCAAGTGTTAGACTGAGACTTTATCTTGAGAATCATTTACCAGAATCTGGGAATGACTATAATTATACAAAGCATAGATCTCAAAATAATTAAGTTCTGTAATCAAGTGCCAGCCGCTATGGGAAATCACTATCAATTCTCTAACATCTTTTCTGCTCTTCCCCCAGCAATCTGGTTCTTGTCATGTTCCCAGAGTTATCATCTTAAAATTGTTATCTGACTGCTTTTCCAACTCCTCTTAAAACCCTTTCATTTCTCCTCATAGCCTACAGATGAAAACTCTTTAAGGCTGTAGGAAGGATCTTTTGTTATATGACCATTTTTTATCTATTTAGACAATATTTTCCATTACTCTTCTCTTCCTGAAAGCAAAATACTTAACAATCTCTGAATATCCCACAGTTTACACATGCTGAACACTCATCCTTTTTTCTTTACTATTTTCACCTTGTGGACACCTGCTTATACATATAGATACTGTTCAAATGTTTGCCTTTTTAAAGACTTCATGACCATCTCCCAAGTAGAAAACTGATTACACCCTTCTCTGTCCTCTCTCACTGTATCCTGTATATTATATATTAAATTATTTATGAAAATATTATAATTACTTGGTTATATATTTGTGTAAGCTGTTAGACCATGAGGTCCTTGAAGGCAAAGTTTATTTCAATTATCTTTAGATCCCCAGTACATAGTACATTTTGAGATTTTTGCATTATATTTCATATCATGCATTTTCAAAAGGAATGTAGAAAAATTGCAACTATAAGAAGATAATGTTTTTGAGAGATAATTAGGGTGAAGGATAATTTAGAATAGGTAAAATAACATGAAGCCAGGAGTCAAGTTAATACATAAAATGCATGTACTCTACCTTAAATACTTTCTATTAAAAGTTGGCTATATGGACATTCATTCCTTAATAAAAGCCATAATATAATGTTATTTTCTTTAATTGCTAAAGGAGGGCTTCAACTTTTGGGGCCTAAGTATTCTAACAGTCAACACAAATTAGACCTAGTCCGCCATGGAATTTTCATTGTCAATAAGAGAAATCTCCTCAAGCTGTTCAGCAGCAATGCAATGGCTCCTGCTATTAAGGCCTGAATGACATTTCAACACTGGGTCCATATTAAGAGTATATGATACTCTAGTGTAATATATAATCTATTGAACAATAGCCTCAACAATAACCTTTCAATAATACAGATTTTCATAGTGCTGTGCCTTTTAACTATCCTTACTCTCGTGCAGTAGAACAAAACCACAGACAACTCAGTAAAAGCAATTCTATGGTGGTGAAGGGGAAGAGGAGAAAGTGATCTCTGAATATACAAACTTCTAACTCTTGTAACTTAATCCAAAGAAACAATGTAAAGAATTTGAGAAATATGTGTACTTTATATCCTTCATATCCTTTGTATCCTTGGTAAATAGAGGATCCTCAGAAGCAACTGAATAAATTAATGAACTTAAAAAAAAACACAATAATCTAATTATAGCATAGAACTGGTTGAAAGAGACCCAAGTACTAGAGAATTTGGGTTGTAGAAATTTCCTCATATGTAAGCAGACTCAGTGATGTGCAAGGCCACATTCAAATATAGAGAAGGACTGCTATATGTGGCCAAAGAAAAAAAAATACTTGATAAAGAGTTGCTTCTCTGTCCTATGGACCATGTGAACACTGGGCCAGAAATAGACAAAATATTTGGAAATAGAGAGGTCTTGACTCTGGTGATATGAGAAAGAGGGCTGGTTCCTGGTCTGAATGAAAATGAGGCATCTCCTGGAACTTTGTGAGAAGAGGGGCAGTAGCTGGGTCTTCACATTCTAGGCTCAGAGAGATGGTACTTTAAATAAAATTTTTAATTTTAATCCCACCATTGCAAGATGGTAGGATTGAGGCTATTAGTAAATATAATTGTCCCTCTGTATCCACTGGGGAATTGGTTACAGGACCTCCACAGATACCAAAATCTGCAGAAGCTCAAGTCCCTAATATAAAATGGCACAGTATTTACATGTAACCTATGATCATCTTCCTATATTCTTTAAATCATATCTAGATTACTTATAATACCTAATACAATGTAAATGCTATGTAAATAGTTGCCAACATGCAGCAAATTCAAGTTTTGCTTTTTAGAACTTTCTGGAGTGTTTTTTTTCAAATATTTTGGATCCACAGTTGTTTGAATCTGTGGATGTGGCACCCACAAATACGGAGGGCCAACTGTAATATGTTTCTGTAAGAACTAGATTCAGACAGGATGTGGAATCCAACTTAAAAGCATTCATTATCTGTGAATATGTTAAACAGCACAGAACTAGGTAAAGCAGAGGCACACGAAACTGTGAGGGCTTAAAGAGAACAAACAATAGACAAGAGAAATCAGTAAAATACACAGTAAGTTAATAGTAAGTGCTACTGAAAACAAGACAAAACAAAATAGGAAAGAAGCCTAGTATCAGAGGTGAGATTGCATTTTAGATAGGCCTCTTTGATGTGTCTTTCTGCAAAGTCCTGAAGATAGGGAAGGAACCTAGTCATTGGTTTTCTGAGAAAGAACATTCCCAGAAGGAAAAACAGTGGGTTCAAAGTCTTTGTGTAGCTAGAGTAGCGAGGGAGGAGGAGAGTGTTATGAGAAGGAATTAGTGGTAACTAGGCATGTGATGGGTGGATCGTGTAGGGCCTTATTTTGTAGTTAGGATTTTGGCTTTACTCTGGGCAATGAGGAGCCATTGGAGGGTTTGAGCAGAGGAGCAGCATGAACAGGATCCTTTAGGCTTCTGTACTGAAAAAAAAGATTGTAGAGGGACGAGACCAGAAGCAGTTAGGAGGCTACTGGTGTAATTCAGACCTAATGCTTAGAATTTGTTACACTACCATGACTCTTTATTAAATCCCTGTTGTGATGATCCAAAGACTCAAAGACTCTTTGACTTCTCACTAGAAATAGAAAATATATCATTTCTGCAACTAAAAGTGAGCTAATTACTTATTCACTGAATTTATTTATGTCCTGCATCTTTCCAAAGAAGGTATGAGGCGGATGGGGGAAATGCTATTTTCCTGAGGCTGTATGATAATGTTTTCAACATGGTCTGAAATTTTATATATAATAACTCAGGCAAAATTCAGAAGGAAATAATTTATTATGCCATGAAATAAAGCTTCTTTGAGAAAATAAATACCCAAATAAGATATCCCATGGTAAAATGGGGCATTAGGATCCATTTGCCTACATTGTTCTTTGTATCTATAAACCTCAAGAATTATCCATTAAAAACAGGGATTCAGCGACATTGTCATATTTGTGATTGTGTTTCATTCATTGAGTCATTGGTTCAGCAGCAATTTATTGAGAGTCCCTATATGCTAAGCACAAAGCTAGGCATTGGGGATATGGTAGGGAGTAGAAAATAGTTCCTGCCCTCATACATGTTACATTCTATTGGCAGAGAGAGACAATAAATGAAATAAGTGATATATAGCTTAATAGATTGTGATAAGTGCTATAGAGAAATAAACAGTGAAGGGGAAAAGGGAGAAGCAAAAAACTGAGATGATACAGTATTTTCAGTAGAATTGTCAGAGATGTCCTCCATGATAAGGTGAAATTAAAGAAAAGGTTTTTAACTGAATTCATGGACCAACCCATGGGAATATCCAAGGGGATGAGAGGAAGTGTGTGCAGAGGGGAGCATGGTTGGTGTGTTTGAAAAGCATGGAGGGACGATGGACTGAGTTGTCTGGTACAGTGTCTGGAGCATGTGACCAACTGTGAAATGGATGAATGAGTCTCCTGTGTCTTGAAATCTCTTAGCACTTAGGCTAAATTCCAAATACCTACCTCACTGTTGCCAATAGGCCCTGAGTGGCCTGGCTCCTCCTACTTCTCAAGTCTCCATTTCTACACCTTCACTACCCCCTCCCATCCATTCCACTACCCACCTCCCGCCTCCCCCACCTCCCCCCACACTGACCTTTCAGCTTCTTGAACAAGTCATGCCCTTCTCAGGGCCTGTACCCTGCACTTTGTATTCTGTTCTACCTAGAACATTGGGCCAAAAGAAAGGAAAAAAAAAAAAAAAAAAGAAAATATCAAATGTAGAGGTCTTGAGGTAGTTGAAAAAATTTAGATTTAATACACTGAAAATAATTTTTTCTAGACAAAGACCTAAGGTATGCATAGAAACTTAATTTAAAAAAGAATGAGAACATCATTTAATTACCCAAGGTTATGTTTTTCACAAATATGTCACATACATACACCTATATGAATGACGACTGGAGAATACTCAGAGAAGCATGTTGGATGCAATAAGAAAACTACATAATAAAATATATAATTCACCAAATTTAAATTGATACTTGAAAGTTTGAAGGCATTCTGGTGGCATCTCTCTTATTTCCAAGATGACACCATTATTCATAATCTCCACATAAAGTTTCATAAACTAACCTACCAATTTCTGTTCTTCTGCTTCTACAACCTAAAACGATAACATAAATACAAAGGATAAAACAGAATAAAAATAACTAGTAACATGTTAGTAGTTTCGTAATTCTATATTTTTTCCTCTGTACCAAGATGTCTTGCTATATGTAAACTTGTTCATACAGCCCTAAATGATATAGGCTATGCTTCTATTAACACAGATATATTTCCAGTTGAACTCTCTCCTTCCTTATTATGTATATCATTCGTGCATTTACCTAATAAATAGTATATCTTATAAACACTGTATGACAGTTGCAGGGGAGTCTACTTGCCAGCATCTTGCCTTTCCTGTGTAAACGATGGTTGAGCTAAGAATCCCATTGAAGTTTCTCAATTGACAGAGGTGAACCTGGAGCTCCAAGCAATCTACCCTCCCAAAAAAGGACAGTAGTTTTGCATCCAGCCAGGGAAAGCCTGTTCTTTCCTGAATGCTCAATCCTGCCTCTCTGATTCTGCTAGAGTCTGTAATATCTGCATATAATGCCGTCTTCTGTATTTGCTTTGTTTATGATTCTTGGTTGATTCCAGATTCCTACACAAAAAAGGGTGTATCACTTGGAAGTGAAGGCAAGAACATTTGGACATGGGCACCCTTTACTTCAGAAAACCAACCAAGACCATTCTCTGTGTGGACCTGTACTTGAATCTTACTTTCCTCTTTCACAGTGCCCTCAACACCCAGCCCTAATGCAGCCAAGCAGCTCTGTATCGAAGACTAAGTAAGGGTTTAAAGTAACTTGTATGAAAGCATTAAGCCCTTTTAACTTTTAGCTTAAAGTTTGGGGGACTCTCACAAACGGGACAGTAAAAATGTATCTCAAATGTGACAATGTTTTTCAAGTAATCTAAATTCTAAATGTGAGCTTTCCTAATGTCATCATTTTATGAGCTCAGTGAAACCAAAATTAGATCTTTTACCTATACAAACACAGAAGAAGAAAATAGTTTAATTAGATTTTGGTTGTATGTTATTCTGCTACATAAAATAATACATGTGTATTCTGTGGTAATTGAGAACACTGTGACTGATAGTCCTTTTACAAATTCATATAGTACTATTGAGTAGATAGACACAGGTAGATGAGACTGCAATATAATGGTAGTAATTGGATCTCATTCCACTATTTATGGAAATGTGAGTAAACAATTTCACATAAAAACTGAACTAGAGATCCAAGAGAATCTTTTTTAAAAAAATAATCACAAGTTTGAATGATACCTGGAATTAAAAATGTGCTGTTATAAAAGTTCTTTGATTTGATCTTCAAAACAACACTTTAAATTATACTGAGCAGAACATATCATCCATATTTTCAAATAAAGACAGTGAATTTCACAAGTGTTAAATGTAAATGTGAAATGGCCTGTCCAAGGTCACGTAGGTCATCTAGCAGAGCCAGAGCGAGAAGCCAACCACATCTTCTTGTTTCTACTCTCTCCACTTCCTACTTTGTGACACAAGAGGCATTAATTTCTTTCTGTTCCACCCCTTCCTAATGAAACACATTAGCACATTTCTGTAAAAACAGGTAATTAGCATCAATCTGGAAGTTATAATATATTTAGTTCTCAAAACTGAAGTCATTTTTGACAGTAACAAACTCTAATATTTCTGCAGTTATGTGCCAAAGTCTGAAAAAGTCAATAATTTGCACAAAGAATATGGAAAAATAAGGAATAAAACAATTACAGAAAATATAAACTATTTATAAAAACAGATGATAATTCTTGCTTACTGTTTGTAAAGTATAAATGGGCTTGACCCAACCAAATTTGATATGATTTATTTGTAGGCTGTTCATAAGCTGCAAAAAACTCATGCTTACATAACATTTTTTATGAAAAATAATTTTCAAGAAAAATGAAAAGAATGACACTACTTTATACCTTTGTAAAATCTCTTTAGTGTATGGCTTAATAGATTGTCATATTGAGGGATGTTTTTCTTTTCTTTTTTTTCAGCCTTAGCAGGGATATACTTATTTTAGTTTTTTTAAAGAACCACTTTGGTCTTTATTGATCTTCCATTTTCATAGTTGATAGCATATTTTTTCTAAACTTAAAGTCTCATGTTTAGCAGAACAATTTTGAGGCTGTATTCTTTTCATTATTAGAAGGTCAAGAAATTAAGTTGCCTTTAAAATTCTATTTTGATTTCACCTTCATAATTTTAATATGTTGTGTTTTCATTTAGTTCTAATTATTTTTAAATATCTACTGTTATTTCTTCTTTGATATGTAAGTTATTTAAAACTGTTTTAAAATTCACATATATACAGGTTTTAAAAATATATGATTTTGTTATTCATTTATAACAATTGAATTGTGATGAGAAAAATATAACCTCTGTGATAACAAATATGTTCAATTTGTTAAGACTTGCTTTATGGGTTTCTATATTGTCTGTTTTTATAAATGTTCCATATATACTTGAGAAGAATGTATAGTCACTAGTTATTTGACAAAGGCTTTTATATACAGCCATTAAGGTTGTAATTTTTATTCCTTAAAGATTCCATATCTTTTTGAATTTTGAATTAGAAAATAAATTGAGAGAGGTGCATAAATCTTTCACTTTGACAGTAGATTGGTCATTTTTGTTTCTATGGTGCTAACATTGTCACTTTTATCAGTTAAGATGCATTCAGTATTTTTATATAATTTAGTTTAAAAATCTTCCTAGGAGTGAAACATTTTATCATTTTATTTATTTACATAGGGACTATTTTTATCCCTAATAACACATTTTTGCCCTAAGGTCTTTTTTGTCTGATATTAATAGAGCTACTTCATCTTTTTTTTTTTCCATTCCTTTTAGGCTAGGTATCTTTTTTTTTTTTAACTTTTGACCTTTTTATGTCCTAAGGAGTTTAGTGAGCCTCATGTAAACATCATGTAGCTGAACTTGTTCATTTTTAGCCAAACTGAAAAATCTTTGTCTTTTAACTTCCTGTTTAGGTCGTTTGTATTTACTGGTATTATTATGTTTCACTTTTTTTCTACTGTCTTTTCTTGTTTGTTTTCTATTCCTACCACTTATTCTAGTGCTGTATTTCTCCTTTCTTGCTTTATTTTGGATATTAAAACAAAAACCTATTTCTCATTTTTTGTACTGGTCTAGAAGTTATGTACTCTATTCCTGTTCTTTTAGTGGTTAACCTTAACGTTTCACCATGCAGAATTGACTTCATAAAGTTTAAAATTAATCAGTGTAGTGTCTTCCACAGGAATGTTATTGTCAATATTACTGTTGTTTTCTTGTTTAAATTTCTTCAAGCACTATTGATGTTATATAAGTGTTTGGATATACTGACATGTTTACCAGATTCTTTGCTCACCCTTCCTTCATTTCAGATCTTCCTTCTAAGATCTGTTTTTTTCCACCCTTGAAATACATTCTTAGTAGTTCCCCTAGGGGAGAACTGCTTTGTTTAGCTGAGGATATTTTTATTTGCCTATCTTGAGAGGAACTTTTGATAATTCTAAAGTAACCTGATTTTCTCTTGGCTCTTTGAAGAAATTCCAGATCTGCCACTTACTAGCTCTGTGATACTGTTCAAGTGTTTTGGAGATAATAAAGCTGCCCAAACTATTCGATGCTTGTGAGGATCAAATGTATATAATGTGCTTAGTAGAGTTTCTAGCATGTGTTAAGCGCTATGTAAATAAATAACGTTTCCTTCTCTTTTTTTCTCTTCTTATTCTTCTAATTATTTATATTGTTGCCTATGGTGCTCTGCAGTTGACTAAAATTTATCTAAGTGAAGATTTCTTCTTGTTTACACTGTTTATTCCACCTGGTATACATTTTTCTTCCAGAATCTGTGGTTCTACATCTTAAATTTCCAGTTTCTGTAAATTGTCAACTTGTAATTCTTTGAGTGTTTCCTGTATCCCATTTTATATCATTCTCCTCTGAGATTTTGACCAGGAAAATGTATTCTTTTTTTCTACCATCCCTATTTTTAACTTATATACTGTCATGGACTGAATGTCTGTGTCCCCCCAGGCCCCTACCCAGATTCATATTTTGAAGCTATAACCCTCAATGTGATATTATAATGCGGTATCTTTAGACAAATGTATTTTTCAGTTTTAATATTAAAAAGTAAAAATTTTAATGGCAAACATGTACAGATAAACCACAGTTGCAAAGCAAAGGACAGTTTTTAATATCTACCTATTAGTAAAGGACTACGCTTATATAGTACTTTTTTTTAGTAATTTTTAAAATCTGCTAATTTGAAAAAGAAATAAATATCCTTTTATCACTTTAATGCAAATGTCTTCACTCTATAATCTGCTTTTCTGGCAGAATCTTTGAGCCTTCCTCTCCAGTGGTTGCTGCTCATAAAAGTTCAATTCTCTCAGCATAAAAGTAAGCAAGTAAAAGCAAGCAAGCAAAATGCTTGTCTTGATGCAAGTGCCATTACGGTCTTAGAAATTTTGGGCAACTTTTCTTCTTCATTTATAGCATCACTTCATTCATTCATTCATATATTTATTCATTCTGAAAGCATTTAATGAGCACTTCAGTTGGTTAATCATAATGCTTGATGCTGTAGAAACAGAGAGAGGAAACAGTTCCCCATCAAAAACACAAGGAAGGAGGCAGATAAGCAGTTCATTATATTCAGTGAGAGAAAAGTTACTAAGAGAACACATAGAAGGAGCAAACAATGCTGAAGGATGTGGAAAAAACCTAGATGTTTCTTTTCATGATATGGACACCCACTCATTTCTTAAACTTTTTTTTGGGTCCACCACTTGAAAGCCACTGCTTTTTTAACATCTACTAATGACTCAAATGGAAAATCCAATGACTCATTCTTAACCACCCAGCTCTTCAAAATCTTTCATCTCTCAAGATGTAGCTCCAAAGTCCTCTCATTTCTGATTCACATATTTCTTCAAAATGCAAGCTGCACTCCTGCAGCATTTAATTAATACAAACATAAACAATGCTGACCTACTGTTTTATGTTGTATTATGTGTTTGAAATTGTCTTAGCCCACGTCTAAATTTTCATCATTCTGAGGTTATATCATCCACAGAGCCTAACATAGCCCTGAAACTAACGTATATGTTAAAAAAGTGCTGTTTAGTGGATTAATCTGGAAGACTATAGAATTAATACAGAAACTGTGCAACAGCAGTTCTCTAATCAATTTGAATTACTAAACAATATAAGGAAGTATCAAATTGTGCAGACTCAAATAAGATAATAAGATTCAGGCATAAAGATATGTCCTTAAAAGTAAAAATAACTCAGACACACACACAAGTTATTCACAGAATACAACCATTCATAATAAATTAACTGCAAGTTGATTTTTTTAACAGATTACTTTTTTATGTTCTTGCAAATAGTGGCAACAAGTTGGCTACTTCAAGTGGTGACACTACAGTTAAATTATGGGACCTGTCTAAAGGCAATTGCATTTTGACCTTCGAAGGACACACCCATGCAGTATGGTCCTGCACGTGGCACTCCTGTGGTGATTTTGTGGCTTCCTCCTCATTGGATACAACTAGCAAAATCTGGGATGTTAATAGGTAAGAAGTAATTTGAACAATATTAGCACCCTATGTTGATAAATATACATGGATAAATTTTCCCTCAGTGGGAAATTAAAAGAAAAACCCTGTTAATTATAAAACTATAGAGTTACTTAAATAATCTCTGTAAAATCCATTTCTAATTCCATTAATCTCTGTTGATGTAATGAGTTCTTTCTAAATGTAGGTTCAAGATCAAGCCTATGTAATCAGATTAGAATTGCTTCATTGGGAAGCTGTTTTAAGCAAGATAGAGACAAAGACTTATTTTAAAGAGTTAGATTTTTCGTTCTCCCCTCCATAGGTCTGCTGTCTCTCTGGATTGTCAAACCAACAATTCAGTAGGCATGAAGATGACAGAAATAATTGTTTGCTTTTCACTAAATTTTGATATATTATAACATTTCTCAAATTAAATGCTTCTTGGCAATTCACAAATTGTAAGAATTAATCCAATTTATGGAAAGCAAAGTCCTATACAATACCATATGCTTTGATCTTAATTCCAGAGAGACAAATTTATTATATTTTTGCTATCAAAATACCTGTATTTTGTATTTTTGGATGATTATTCCATCCTGTTAGGTATACAAATAAGATAAAAAGAGCTGGTATCCAATACCCTGATTGCTTCAGCTAACTAAGAGATTAAAGATCATCAGTCAGATTTCTGATCACTTTAATATTTTAATCCATGCCCAGATTCCAAATATAAGTGACAGTGACTCCTCAAAATTTATGTGAACAATTATCACTGAGCCATTGTAATTTATTTTGTAAGAGAAAGATGAACTTGCATTAAAGGTGGACACTATTGTTTTGGGGGTCATGGGTAAAACAGGTACCTTTAACAAACTTTCCCCACTCTTCCTTGAATCATGGATAACATATTTAGAAGAGAGAGCATGTAAGGTGCTTACAGAAAAGTCAACAGGTTTCCTGGGAGGGTTCTTTGAAAGGGTGTGCTCTGTTCTATCTGTAGTTTATCTCTTAAGGCCATGTGCCAGTCATTATGCTATTTTCTCTCAGTACCAAACTCGCCCTCCTGTATCTTTTTTGTGATGCTGGAGCTGGAACTTTGCAAACCACATTTTTGCTTTGCCATCTGACTCTCTATTAGGCTTTGGTAATAGTGGGCGCCTGCAGGAGACCACAAGGCTAGGGGAGGTAGAGGGGCCTGCTTCTTCCTGTTCCCTTCCTGTGGGCTGCTTCTGGACTTGCGGTTCCAGTGGATATCCCCTAGCAGCACTTCACCTCAGCAGCATCAGTTTATTCTCATCACAGCAGCTGAATCCAGTTGACAGTTTTTCCAGTGCTCGCAGAAACAGCTGCATCATGCCGTCCATCATCAAAGACATTAGTTCTAGCAAACAGGTGCCCCCTTCTCAGA
Organism: Aethalodelphis obliquidens; assembly: GCF_003676395.1. Classification (NCBI taxonomy): domain Eukaryota; kingdom Metazoa; phylum Chordata; class Mammalia; order Artiodactyla; family Delphinidae; genus Aethalodelphis; species Aethalodelphis obliquidens. Next base: position 23,010,059 of record NW_020837946.1, on the reverse strand, counting down.
GCTCTGTGTTCCCAACTCTGCATGGCCTCTTTTCCAAGATGAGGAACATCAGTACTAGCAATCACATGCCCCCTCCTCAGAGGCTGAGTTTCAGCTCTGTAGTGCCCCCACCAAGGTTTTACGTTTCAATAATGCCACTGCAGTGCCTTTGTTCACTCAGTCCTATGGGTGGTAGCTCTTTCCTGCGGCGGCTTTCTCCATGATACCTTAATGTTCTTGCTTTCTCTTTATAGTCATCTAGCTAACAACTTTATGCATAGTTAACAATCCCATATATTAAATTCTCGCTGTTAAAATGTTAAGTGCAAGTTCTGTCTCCTGTCTAGACCTTGACAATTACAGAGCATTAATGGATAAATAGCATAATCCACTTGAGTTACAAAGATACAGATCACTAATGTTTGTGATATTCTGAATGAGAAAACATGGCTCTAAATAATACATTTTAAACCTATTTCTGTCTAAAATAGTGACAATTTAAGATATGTTTTAATACTCATGTGCGTACCATTTGGTTATCTGGAATAATCAATCATGTAATTCTTAATTTTATTATGTTTCTATATTATGCAACCGTATTTCATAAATATTTATTATAATAGATTACTGGAATTTTTTAAAACTACTTTATTTTGGAGTATGATTGACATACAGAAAGCTGTGCATATTTAGTGTAAACAACTTGATGAGTTTGAAGATAAATATATACCCATGAAACCATTACAATCAATGCATAAGCGTATCTATTGCCTCTAAAAGTTTCCTCCTGCCCTCTTTATTATTGTTATTTTTATAAGAACACTTAATATAAGATCTAGCCTATTAGAAAAATTTTAAGTATGCTAACAGTTCTGTTATCTATAGGTACTGTTTTGTACAGTAGATCTCTAGGACTTATATAAGTGAACTTTTAACATTTATCTAATTTTAATTTTTTATCACTTTTGGCTTAGATGAGGATTTTAATAGAAGACTGTGGTCCATTCTAAAATATATCTTCAAATGTCTTAATCATTCAAAGTGTTTAAATCAAACTGTGTTAAAAAAAAAAAAAAAAAGGATTCCCAGTAGACTCAGCCCTACTTAGAATAATTTCAAACCATTTGACTTGAAAGCTTTTCTCCATAACCCTGATATCCAAATACTGTCTTCCAATTGAGACCCAGTAGATATTGATATAACAGATCAAAATTGCTTCTGATTGATGCCAAAAATCCTTTACATTTCAAATTTCCCATCAGTGTCAAGAGCTCACTGTCATCATCAAAGACAAAGAAATTATACCAGTTTTGAAGCTGAGGTAGTGGATAAATATTGACAAATAGGGAGAGATTGATTGTTTCTTTGGTGGCTATTGATAGACCTTTCAAAGTTATAATCAAAGCACGGAGCTGTAATTTATGATTGCTCATGGATCCATACTGTGTAGATATGTCTAAAACTAGTGTCTTGCTTAAAAGTTTGTAGGTCATTGGAACTGGCTTAGTGACTTAAGGGGAGAGGTTATTTGCCTTGGTAAGATGATGGTGGTAGAAACTGTGCTATGCTGGGTCATATACTCTTATATTGGAGCCACATAGTTTTGTTTTTTAATTTATTTATTTTTTATTATTTTTTAATTTTTTATTTATTTTGTTTATTTTTGGCTGTGTTGGGTCTTCGTTGCTGTGTGCAGGTTTTCTGTAGTTGTGGTGAGCGGAGGCTACTCTTCGTTGCAATGCGCAGGCTTCTCATTGCGGTGGCTTCTCTTGTTGCAGAGCATGGGCTCTAGGCGCACGGGCTTCAGTAGTTGTGGTACGCGGGCTCACTAGTTGTGGCTCGTGGGCTCTAGAGCACAGGCTCAGTAGTTGTGGCACACAGGCTCAGTGGCTCCGCGGCATGTGGGATCTTCCCAGACCAGGGATCGAACCGCTGTCTCCTGCATTGGCAGGCAGACTCTTAACCACTGCGCCACCAGGGGAGCCCAATGCCACATAGTTTTTAATTAAAAAAATATTGATAGACTCTGCTGTTCACCAGAGAAGGAAGAATTTAGAATATATTCTTTTTGTATTTACAGTCTGCCCTTCCCTTCGAACCCCTGGCTCAGCCTTGAATATCCTTTGGTTGGTGTCATATCCCTAGCTCTATAACTCTTCTTGAATTGGATATTACCTGCTAAGACCATCTAATTAGCTCCTCACCAGAAAATTGTATACCTGGAAATCATATTTAGTGTAAAATATGCAGATCAAGACCCACGTTTACTAAATGCTAATAAGAATCTCTGGACAATATCTGGGGCATTCTTAGTCTGGATGCACTGACACTCTACGAGGTTTCTATGAATAATTAAAAGTAGTACTTCAATGGTCTTTTGAATAATCATTTATAAAAAAGTGGAAACTTACATGTGTTTTAATTTGTAATCATTGATTGCTACCTTAATTTTCAAATACATGCTTTAAAATCAGTCTTTTTTTAACATCTTTATTGGAGTATAATTGCTTTACAATGGTGTGTTAGTTTCTGCTTTATAACAAAGTGAATCAGCTATACATATACATATATCCCCATATCTCCTCCCTCTTGCGTCTCCCTCCCACCCTCCCTATCCCACCCCTCTAGGTAGTCACATAGCACTGTGCTGATCTCCCTGTGCTATGTGGCTGCTTCCCACTACCTATCTATTTTACATTTGGTAGTGTATGTATGTCCATGCCACTCTCTCACTTCGTCCCAGCTTACCCTTTCCCCTCCCTGTGTCCTCAAGTCCATTCTCTACCTCTGCGTCTTTATTCCTGTCCTGCCCCTAATTTCTTCAGAACCATTTAAAAATCAGTCTTAAAGCACACACACACACACGCACACACACACCATTGTATCCTAAGTAGAGAATTCTTGATGCATGGCAATTTGGTTGCATAAATAATAGAGAAAATCAACACATACACATGAAGAAAGTGCTTTTCCTGTTCCCATCCACATTCAAATTATAATTTAATTGTCTTATTCTACATAAATCTATAAAGTGATGAAAATTAGATAGGAAAATCAGTAAATGTCTCAGTCGACTATAAAAATTGTGTTTCTTTAAAGCATAAGATCATCAATAAATATTCATGTAATGAATTACCAGTGTTGGGCTGTGTTATAGACATTAGAAAATTCTAAGACTCCATTACTGCCCTCAGTGAGATTACAAGTAATTTAAAAATGCAGCAATTTTGAAACAGAATGTGCAATGCATCTGCAGTTTATAATATCAGATAAGATATTCTGGTTGGCCCGTGGATGCTTTTCTCCCCAAGGTAGTTGGGTATTTGTATGAGTGCCTATACCACACTGTATCTCTGAGGTTTGGAACACAGACTGTGTGCCTGTACTTAGCTTGTAGTTTGAGGGGAAAGGATTTGAAACAAGCAAAATGTTACCAAGTGTAGCTGCCCCCACTGATTTTAAGACAGTATTACAAAGGCAAGAATTGAGTGGTTTGTAACAAGGGTGGAAGGAAACAGAGTGCTTTGTATAATTCAGCTTCTGGACGCTAAACAATGGGAAGTAAATCTGCTGCCCTTATATCCAGGTGTATTGTTTCAGATGACTTGAAAATTATGTTTGAGAGAAAAATAAAAGTTTAAGAACTATGTTTAGAAAAGTAATTTGTGGTTACCACTGCATTCCATTCACTGGAAGCGAATATATCAGAAAACCTACCTCGTTTTTGAGAGAACTGTATTGGTAAGGAAACCATGAGCCTATCCTTAATAATCTCCTGACTCTTCTAACTGTAGAACAGTCCTCAAGACCCTGAACTTACATTCAAAGGAAGTGGACTGCTAGTGTTATATAGTTTGGAAGGTAGTCACAGACAACAGCTCCCACTTCAGATGTGGTCATAGAGGAAAATGGACAAGGAAAAACCTTGGCCATGGAACAAAGCCAGAGACCACAAAGAATAATAAGCAAAGGAGCTCCTCTTAGTGAGAGAGGCATGATTCAATCAAAAAACTTCAGTACAATGACAAAGTTTCTCGCGATGCCTGCCCAGGATTCTGTCACTCTTTGGGCTAGTGACTCTTGTGTGTTTCCCATTTTTTCCTTCTTTCTGTACTGGAGTTTGTATTGCAGTATTGTGCCCTGCTTCATCGTTGTACATTTTATCTATGACAGTAGAGAAGGCAGAAAGCTTGTCTTTTATTTGGTTGGTCACTAGAACACAAGAGACACCTTTCAACCCAGTGGAGCAGATTGTGCATCATGCAGAGATCATGGACTGCGAGATACAAGCAGTAAATGAGTGAGAATTTGTGTTGTCTCCTTTTTGCGGGGGTGGGGGGTGGGGGATATAACTGAATACTGTACATGTGAAAAGAAGGACGGCACAGATATTTGGTGTGCAAAAGGCCAAACTGTGGCAGAGACTGCTAGCTGTTCACCAGAACTCGCTTTCTCCTTCTTCCATGTGAATTGGACACCTGGCTTTCTATCTAAGTGGTGTTTCTCAGCCTTGCTTTAAGTTAAGTGTGGTTACGTCACTAAGTTCCCTGCAATAGAATATAAGTTGAAATGATATGCACATTTCTATATTCTTTCTCCCATGTGGTGGGATGGGATATTAATGACCATAGCCAGAGTAACCTTAGAAACCAATCGTTGAAAATGACAGTGTGATCGTCAGCCTGCTTGATGTAAAGCCACCCCCAATCCCTACCTCCAGTTCACCTGCAGCATTCTCTGGACTAGTCAGAAATAAGAAAATAAATTTCTATTTTATTTGAAAAATTATATTCCCACTCTGTTTGTTGTAGTACTTTGATCTTCCCAGTCCAGTATAGGCACCTTGTAAATATTTTTCAGGTAATGTTTTTTTTTTCCTCACGACATATTAATAAGGCAACTACTACAAGCCCTGTAATGTTATCAAAATTATTTGGATGGCATAATAATAGAAACTCTGTGCTGATATTAGATGGCCATTCAACTGCTTTTTTTTTTTCCCTTGCCCCTTCTCACTTCTCATCCTTGACATCTGTTGCAATACTTTTGGAGCCTATTAAGTCCTATTTGCCGTTAGCAATATCTGTAAGTCAAATAACTGATTTGCATGGAAGTTAATGCCTATAAAGGTAGCTGTTAAAACGCAAGTACAGTAAATTAGTGCCTCCATTAGTGGAAAGCTGATTCAATAATAATGATTTCATTTAAACAATAGAAAAAACACTAAGGACTTCAATTTCATAGTAGCATTGACTATACTTACTGATGAAAATCAGTTTTGCTGATTGCAGTCAGGCTGATAGGATACAAAATAGTACCTGCTTTGTGGTTAACCTTATACGTTTGTTTTTTTCAAAAATTATTTGTAGACCCAACAAATATGTATTGGATACTTTGTTATGTGCATTGCTCTAGTCACTAAGCTCTATCAGTGAACAAAATAGACAAAAACTCCTGTACTCATGTAGATGACATTCTATTGCGAGGCAGAAAATAAGGCAAATTAAAAATAATAATAATAAACTATTATATATAGTATTTGGGGGTGTTAAGTTTGGTAAAGAAAAAATAAAATATGAAAAGTGGAAAGGAGTGGTGGGCATAGGAAGGAATTGCAATTTTAAACAGGATGGTCAGGGAAATTCTCACTGTGAAGTTGATATTTGGGTAATCTGAAGTAGGTGAGGCAGTAAGCCAAGATAATATCTAGGAGAAGAACATTCCAAGCTTTTCTGAGCAGTGAGCTCCCCTATGGTGGTAGCAGGACTTATATGACTAAGGAACAACAAGAAGGCCAGTGTGACTGGAGTAGACAAGTGAATAATAGAGATAAGGCAGTTAAACATGTATGTGGCACACAACACACAGCCTTGTAGCCCATTTGAATGTCTTTTACCTTTATTCTCAATGAGATGGGAAAACACTGGAGAGTTTTGAGCAAAAGAGTCACATAATCTGTTTTATACTCTAACAAGATGACTCTGGTTACTGTTTTTAGATTAAACTGTGACAGAGGAGGGCTGGGGAGACAAGGGTAAAAACAGGAAGAGCAGTTGAGAGGCTATTGCAACCATCCAGGCAAAAGACAGTGAAGGATTGAGCCACAATGGGAACAGTGACGGTAATGAGAATTGCTTGTATTTTGGATAGATTTGGAAGATGAAGACACTAGGAATTGCTGAGGCATTATGAGTTATGAGAGAAGGAGAAAGCAAATCACCTGTTATATTTTGAGACACCTGGAAGGCATAAAGCTCATTCTCTTTATACTGGAACACCAATGTGAACTTTATAAAAAAGCTTTTCCAACCAGATTCATCAACTGGCATTCCAGGAAATGCTGTAGAGTGAGGGATGCCTTCTCATTGTTCATCTAACAGGTGATGTCCATTGAAGAGAACTGAGTGTTCCTTCCTGCCCACCAACATTGCTTCCTTCTTAATTTAATAATTCATTGGGCAATATAACCCCCAGCCTGGATGAGATGAGAGAAACAGAATGCTATAAATAAAGGGAACAGTTAAAATTAAGAAAAAGGAAATGTAAAATATTAAGATTCTCTTAATGGTGAGTTATCCTCTTTTAATAGTAGGTACTATTAATTTCTTTGGTCAGATAGTGTACCAACATGAACTCCAAATTGTGAGAAATTTATTTCTTTACTATAAAATTAGTAATGATGAGATAGCACCAAATAAGTTACAAAAAGGGAGGTTAGTATTTATAATATATTTTGTTAATAATATATGTCATGTCCTTTATGATACATATGCAAAATTGGATATATTAGAGATGAAGGACATATTGTACAATATTAATGGTTTTAAAGCATAGCAATGTTGGAAGTATTAAGACTCGAGGGCGTGGATTATTGGTACATTAATACCTGTCTTGTATTGTAAACCCCCCAGCTTGCCTTCTTATACTTGAAAAGGCACCCAAGGTATATATTAATAGACTGCTAGAGCAATGCTTGAAACATAATTATGTTATATTAAAAGACATAGTAGCATTCTAAAATTGACCTGTTGTGATCAATTTATCCTGTTCCGTGGATAATATATCAATTATTACATCTTCTTTGATTTCCATTTATATTCACATATACTTGTATATTTAAGGTTTGATCATATGTATAGTATGCTTACACGTGTTTGTGTGTGTATATCCAAATGTTGATGTATATACATATACTAGTATTAAAGCAGTGCATAAATGTTTGACTATCTCAAATATTTTAAATATCATCTAATCTAAATTGCATTTATTTACTTACTTATGCTTTCTATATGACTCCAAAACCCAATTTGTTTCAAAACCATTTATTGGAGACAGAAAATACTAAGTATTACCATGTCCCTGAAACATTGTTTTGGAATTACTGAAATGGTTTTCCTTTAAAGAAAACTCTGTTTTGATTCAGTTGTTATCGAAATGAATTGGATGTCCAAGTGCATCATATCAAAAGAGGTAAACTGATATAAAAATAGCAAGCAATAAAAATTTAGGTAGAATTAAACTGCTTTCTTATATAAAACTATGTTGTGAGATGGGAAATACTTCCTATTTAGGTAATAAAATTGAATTTGTTCTCTTAAAACACTAGGGACATGTTTTCATAGAAATTTTAAATACTGTTTCTTCACAGTATCTGGCATGAGTTTGTACAAAATATTAACGTGTATCAGTAAGAGCAGAACTTGTTAACGTGTGTCCTGCGTAGGAAATGAACCAGACCTTCTTCAGTCAAGGAACATGAAATGATTATTCCCTGGTCTGGCCTTCGGTTACCTCTTAACCTGGAATGGATCCTGCAGGAAGCATTGCCTCTAGCAGGATTTCACCTTCTAGAAAAGTCATCTCTTCTGATTTGGCCCATAATTTCTTGAATCATTTAGTAGATTTGCCCGTGGAATTATTACAAATTGCTTTCTATCTTTAAAATTGATTATTCATTTATTCAATTTTTTACCAGTCACTCAGCAACTCTTATCCCTGGAGTTGGGGATACAGCACTGAATTGGACAAACAAAGCCTAGCCCTAGTGGAGCTTACAGTATAGAAGAAGGTGTTGCTGGTTTTCTACAATTTATAAATTATTAGACAAGTTCTCTAACCTGGCCATTGATCGCAATATTAATTCCGTACCTCTAGAGGTGCAAAGCAACTATCACTGAGGGTGACTGACTTTCTGAGATGCTGTGAGTGCATACTAGTTCTCCATTCTTGGAAATAAGTAGAACCATCGGGGTAATAAGCCACCAACGACGTGGATATTAAAAATGGTGCTGAGTCTGTCATCTTTCCAAATATAATTTTTTCATTGGTATTTGAGTATTATCAGTAGCCTGTAGGTATCCGTCACACATAAACCATCCAATTAGGATAGTTTAGAGCAGTTTTCACATGAAGAATGAACTTTCCTGTGATGGTTCCGTTTCAGTTTGGTTTGGGGTTATGGTGTCAGTTTGTTTTTTGCCTTGCATAAGGAAGAATATGATGGATTTTAGGATAATACGCATTAGCAAGGAACAGTCTAAAATGCTATTCAGTAAAAACAAATAGAAATAATTATACTAAGATGTGTCTGTTTTATCCTACCCTGCTTATGTTTAATTTTTTTACTTCTGGTTAGAAAGAAGCATACCTATATTATGTGATTTCCTAAGTATACAGACAGATACAAAGAGATCCAAAACTTGTTTTTTCTTATGCTAAGTAATTCAGGACATTTAAAAACTAAAGATGTCGAATGAGTTAATTATAGTAATTTTATGTGTTATTGTCTGAATACACGTCCAAGTAAAACTTTCTTACCCATAAATTTAAGACTTAAAGTTACTGTTGGAAATTCATGGTGATTATCTAAATATGTATTCTAAAAGGTGCAGTGTTTTAGCCTAGAAACACAAAAGATATCTTTATGTGAAGCCATGGCTGCTATAAAAGAAAGTGGACATTTGACATTTTTTTCTTGATTATCTTTGATCCAATGTCTGACAAGTTTATAAAAGCATCTAATGCTTCCAGTTTTAGAGGTGTTATATAATTCATTTCATTGTCTATTTCTATAGTTATCATGTGACAAATTCAATGCACTTTTTAGAGAATATTAATGTCAGTATCGCCAGAGTAAATTTAACTTCACTTTGAACTTTGCTCCACTATTACACAAATACATATTAATATATCATAGGTATATGCAAACTTGTAACAATAAATTATATATCTACACCTCAAAGGTACTGCCTACATACTTAATATTCATCATGGATTGTAAATCTCTTACACAAATAACATTAACTAGCAACAGTGGTAATTATTATGTAGCCACCTCTATTCCTTGCTCTCATTTCCTCTTAATCATATCTAAGCAGACTATGATGTCTTAGACTTGAAGCTTTCAGTGATAGCTCCCAACAATAAATTAGTTCTTCATTATCTGAATTATCATGGCTCTTACTACCTACGTTCATATTCCTATCACTAAACTCTATCTAAGAACCCAGTCCCCAAGCTGGAATTGATTATCTTCCCTTAAGAGGCTATTGGGATTAATCCCATATGACTGAGAGTCTTGTTTATTTGGATCACCTCAATAAAAACAGCCTTTATACTCTACTTATTGTCCATATATCCACCAATCAGACTTGATTTCTCACTCACCTCTGATCTCCCTTCCACTGTATGCTTTGGAATCCACTGCCTGTCGTTAGCAAAATATTTTATATCCTCCATCTCTTCATTGTACTCTTTATCTTTTTACTTAAACTGGTCTCCCTTGAGAAGACAGAGCTCCTTTTCTAATGGATCCTGTAACTACCTCCCCTTAATTCTTTCCAAAAGATTTACAACTCATAATAAATAGTGATCACTAGACCCTGTCTTTGAGGTACATACATAAAATGTGTTTGAGTTTTATACACATTTATCATATATATATATATATATATATATATGCAAAAGTTAAATTTTTCTGGAATACTGACACAAATTTTCCCACCACTGGACCTGGAAGGTTGTTCACTGATCTGTTCCCAGTACTCAAACAGACAGGAAAAGTAATAAACATTTTAAAAATTAATGTATAAATTAATGGTTTACATCCCCTCCATGGTCTTCACTGTCACTTCTAGATCACTTTCTTTCCTCCCGCCTCCTCACAAACCACAGAAGCACATGCTTTGAGACCGTACCATTAGCCACTCCTTCACTGTATGGTCATACCCATCACGTTTGAAATGATTTATCACATGGCTTACTGTGTTCATGGAGTGCAATATCGTTATCCAAGCAGAAAATTCATCTAACACCTTGGACTTCCAGTTTCTTCACCTCCTTACTTCCAACAACTTTCAAATCTCGATTTTAGGTTTTCTGCTCTGTGCGTACCATTCCCCATCCCACTTCCCTGGCTTGTATCCTCTAATACCACCTGCTCCAACAATTCTTTGATTCCAGAGGTGTTGATAACTTATTGTCTCCACTGTTTTTTCTCTTGCCCTGATAACAGCCTTCCTGTTTCTCCCTTCTTACCCAGAGTGACATCCAAGGTCCATCACAGTGGTCTGCCCTTCCCACACAGCTGCAAATCCCTTGGTCCTCTCTTCCTCCACATTTTTTGCCTGTCAACACCCCAACTCTATTTAAACCAGTTCTCTGCCTACTCTGTACCTACACCTGGTCAGCTGAGCATGGATAGGAGACACAAACGCGCGTGCACACGCGTGTGCACGCGCGCGCGCACACACACACACACCCCAGATCATGATGACTGGTCTCACTTTATATTTATAACCTCAACTCACAAGTTGAATCCTACTGAATTTCCTCTGCCAATTAACTTTCTACCGTGCAAAATGAATATTTCATTCCTTTCTCCTCTATCTTTAAATCCCTAACACCCTCCCTACTCCTTTTTCCCCTGTGTTCAAGCCTCTTTTTCAAGTTTCTGCTTGCAGCTGTCCCATTGACCAAAGCAAGTCACATGGCCAAGACCAGGATCAGTGTAAGAAGTGACTACACAAAAGTGTGCATTTAGGGAGAGGAATAATGGCAACCAGTTTTCAAACGATATATCCTCTTTCTAACCCCACATTTCTCTTATAATCATCTCCTTGCAAATGTGAATGTAGTATTAAAGTTGTATTTTAGCTCTATTTTATATTATAGAATTCATGCTTCTTCAGTTGACCTAGGTACTTAAATAGACTTTTATGATCATTCTTAGAAGAAAATGGAGTCTAACTTCTTGTCTCAATTCTTAAAAATAGATTGTTGGAGAAATTCTTATAAATAGATTATTGGAGTAATTTTAGAGTATCATTGCTTCTCTGCTCAGTAAATTTTAGATGATCCCTATTACTCTTTTATACCTTTTTATTTTGAATTAGTTTAATTACCCAGAATAAATTGAAGAATGAACAGCTTTCATGTACTCTTCACCCAGATTCCCCCAATGATAATATCGACTATTGTATATTATCAAAACTAGGAAACTGACATTGGTACAGTATTAGTAACACAAGCGCAGACCTTAGTCAAATCTCACCAGTTTCTACTACATGCATTTTCATATGTGTGTGTGTGTAGTTCTATGAAAGTTTATCACACATGTAAATTAGAGTAACCAATGTAACTCTATACCTCTGTAATCAGGATACAGACAGTTCCATCACCATAAGGAAACTCCCTCAGGTTACCCCTTCATGGTCACACTCTTCCCCCCACTCTAACCCTTGGCAACCACTGTTCTGGTCTCCATTACTATAAATGTCAATTCAAAATTGTTATATAAATTGAACCATACAGTATGTGAACATCTGAGGTTGGCTCTTTTTCATTCAGTGAAATGCCCTTGAGATTCATTTAACTATTTTGTGTAGCAGGACTTAACCCTTTTTATTGCTAAATCATAGTAAATTGTATAGGTATACGAGTTTGCTTATAGATTCACTCCTTGAAGGATATTTTGTTTGTTTCCATTTTGGAGATAGTACAAATAAAGCTGCAATGAACGTTCATGTATAGGTTTTTGTGTGAGCATAAGTCTTCATTTCTCTAGAATAAATGCCCAAGAGTACAATTGCTGGGTTGTATGGTAAGTGTACATTTAACTTGATTACAAACTGCCAAACTGTTTTCCAGTGTAACTAAACTATTTTACATTACTGTCACAATGCGTGAGAAATGCGGTTTCTCCACATGCTCATCAGAATTCGGATGAGCTGTTAGTAAAATACTGTTAGTATTTTTGTATTATCTTGGCCATTCTAATAGGTATATAGCAGTATCTCATCATGGTCTTAATTTGCATTTCTCTAATGGCTAATGATGTTGACCATCTTTTCATGTATAGTTGACCCTTGAACTATGTAGGGGTTGGGTCATGAACCCCTGCTCAGTCGAAAATCCATGTGTAAGTTTAAAGTCGGCCCTCCAAATCCACAGAGTAAACCACCTGTGAATTTTGCAGTACCATAGTAGATATTTATTGAAAAAAATCCATATATATGTAGACCTGCACAGTTCACACCCACGTTTTTAAAGGGTCAATTGTACTTATTTGCCATCTGTATATCTTCTTTGAAGTGTCTGTTCATGTTCTGGCCCAGTTTCTAATTGGATTGTTTTCTTACTGTTCATTTTCTGTTGAAAGTTTTTTATTTATTTTGGCTTCACATCCTTTGTCAGAGAGTTTGCTGAGGTGTAGGATCACGGTTTGATGAATATTTACAAATAAAAACAAACAAAATACCTGATTTTTGAGAAAGGCACAAAAGCAATTCAATGGAGAAAAGTAAAAAATCAGTTGACTATATTTATGTGGGTCTGTTTCTGGGTTCTCTATTCCATTCCACTGATCTGTGCATTTATTATTTCATTAATACCACACAGTCTTGATTACTGTAGTACGTAGTAAGTCTTAAAATCAGGTAGTGTGACTTCTTCAGTTTTTGCTTTCTTTTCTTTCAAATTTTTTTGGGCTAGTCTAGTTTCTGTCTTCCCAAACCTATTTTTCTCTCTATCTAATATCACTTCAGCCTGGCTTTCCTGACCAGTAAATTTCATATTCTTTTTCTAGTTAATATCTTTCTTTTTTTCTTAGAGACCCTCACTCGTGTCTTATTTATTGCTAATTGTTTTCTTTTTTTTCATGCTACTCCTCAGAATTAAATTCCCTCTAGACTCTTCTCCAATAATCCACCTATTTTTTGTTCCTTCCAAATTTGAGTGGAAGACTATGCCCTTCTAAGAAGCCCCCGTGCATAACCTCAATCTCTGATGGATACACTTTTCTTTCCTGTTTATTTTTTCTGATGAGAGTCAGATTGTGAGTTTTAAGGCCTTAATCACACACACAAAAATAAACTCCTCCCACACATAATTCAAAATTTAAAAATTAAAAACAATAAACGATGTGTATAAGAAAGCCCATCAAGACTTGATTTTTGTCTATGAAAATCCCTTTGATGTTATTCTGTTTACTTTAGAATATAAAATTCTTTTAAAATTCTATCTTTCTTTCTCTATTTTTCCCTTTTCTTTTTGCCCTTTATCCTTCTTTTTGGTGTAGCTGTTTTGTGAGTGCCTTAGGCACATGCTTCTTCTTTCTGTTGGGTAATCCAAAATTGGCTTTTATGAATAATTTGTTCTGTGTCATAAAGCATTCATTTTTCTGCTCTAATTCTCTTTATCTTTGTTGTCCTTCTGCCACATCACAGTCTCCTATTTTCTCTACCCTTTAAAATATCCTATGTAGCCCCTAATAGTTAACTAATGGCATGTTATCCCATCTTCTGCCTCACATTTTCCCTTAGAATCCATTCTTAAATCTTCACCTTATTCAGAGTAAGCCGTTACTTCCTACACCTTCCCACGTATTTCTGTCATAGTTGTTCCGTAGATTGCAAACTGTTAAATCACTCCTCCACATCTCTCTCCTTGACAAGTATATATCCTGCAGTAACTGAACTTAAATAAATGGGTCCCTACAACTTCTTTCCATCCACTATCTTCTGAAATAGGGTCTCTTTGGCCTTGTCTTCAGATAACCATATTGAATGAGAACTAAGGAAATCTGAGCAACTCTTGATACTTTCTTCGGATAGTTTACTAACATCTACAGGATAGAATGATGAGAGAGTTCAAGTTGTATGAAAATAGTGCCTACAAATATGCACAGTCTTTTCTAGAGGCAGGGGCACCACTCAACTGTAAAACTCCTTTTTAATGTCCAACTTTTATTCATCCAATACTGAAAATCTAATGAGTTAAAAAACATTTTGACAAAATGATCGCCACTCTTCACTTCCAATATATATTTGTTTGCACTGCGAGATCTTCGGTATTTAAACTTTTTCATCAAAGCAAATAAGTATCAACTGTAGGATTGAAAGAATACTGTCACCGAACATTTAACTCCAAATACTGTTTATCATGCCTACATGTGCCCTTTATTTGATTACATGATGAGGTGTATGAAAGTAGGTTTGAGTCCGACAAAATTAAAGGTGCACAAATATATGTACAGAGAAGCCTGTACTCCTATATTCAGGTGAAATGCTACACAGCAGATTCAGGTTATTTTCTAAAACTAACATTAATTAAGATGGTTTCTTTCTTTACGCTCCTTTAGCAAATCTTTGCTGTGTAACACTCCTTCACTGAGTACAAACCTTACATGTGTGAACAAAATGTAGGCTTTATTCAGATGACACGAAAATATATAATGTTGGGTCAGAAGTGACCGAAGCATCTTTCACTGAATATATCTATAGCTAGGTGACATGAACTGGCACATTTTCTTATTCATGTGTTGTATTGCGTGACTCAGAGGATTCACCTGAATCTTAAAATGTTATGAACCATTAATATATTCTAGTTTAGAATAAGATAAGCTGATCATATTATATCAAAGAAAAGGTTCATGCAATGACTGCTTCACACACATCAGTTCTTCTCGTTTGGATTCCAGTACCTGTGGCCATTGGCGATCTTTGCAAATGATCTTTATTTCCCTTTATTCTTCTAAGAATTATGAAAACTGGAATTTCAAAAATATTACACTAAGTGACTTTTTGTCTCTTCACATGTCATAGACTTTTTTTTTTATCCTAACACGTATGTGCTCTTGGAGGGATACCCACACACAGACACAGTCATCTCATCTTTAAGCTCCCCCTTGCATCTTTGACCTGTTTCAGTTCGAGGAGGACCACAGGTCACATGACCCTTTCACAATGGCTTCTCCTGTTCAAAAGTTCTCCAGAGCATTCCACTCAAGTCAGCAGCTTCTAAATTGCCTTCGTACCTTCTCAAGGCATTTAAAAAATATTATTCAGGATAGCATCTCTTTTGCTTTAGAAATAAGTTGTTCCTCATTTCCCTCTTTGACATAGTTTTCTTTATAATATATTTGGCATAAGTTGATTAATATTTAACCTTGGAAACACTTTTAGTTTGAGGCACACTTTTAGTTTTAAGCTTTCAAACAGCCAAGCAAAGTTAAGGAAAAAAACACACAACTATATTATTAGTATAAGGGAGGATTTTTTTTTTTTTGCGGTACACGGGCCTCTCACCGCTGCAGCCTCTCCCCTTGCAGAGCACAGGCTCCGGACGCGCAGGCCCAGCGGCCATGGCTCATGGGCCCAGCCAATCTGCGGCACATGGGATCTTTCCAGACCGGGGCACGAACCCGTGTCCCCTGCATCGGCAGGGGGACTCTCAACCACTGCACCACCAGGGAAGCCCTGGTGGGAGGATTTTAACTGATGAACTCATCAAAGAATGCAGGCAGGTTCATTAAATGATGCCCTCAACAATATTTTTATAATGGATACAGTAATAAGTTTGATAGGGTAGCTCCTCATAATGCATAAATATATTCTAAGAATATCACCTATGGTCCATCATTCAGGGATGATTCAAAGGCTTACCAAGTGGAAGTACCAGAATTCTCCTCAGAAAACTGTTTTGATTCAGTTTTAGAGTATAAAGGAATTCAAGTAAACCCAAATATGATAGTAGAATACAAAAATACATTGAAGATAAATTAAGAGCATAACTCATACTGAAAAAAATCAGAATAGTATTATGGGGGATGCATATTAAAAGGCATGATAGAATGCAGAGAAAAAGGAAAAAATATATATAAAATGCTTCAAGGGCTTATAATGCATAAGGAAAATAGAGGATATGGAGCTCTAAACTCCAGAAAGCAGGTATTCTCAAGAAGGCGAGGAACAGGATATATTTAATAAATTAATCATAGTGATTTGTGATAACAAAAGACAGTTTGTAAACCAAACACAGAACTCTATGCTTTCCAAAACTTTTATAAAAATAAAACCATATAAGGATAAAATTAGATCAGCACTGGAAAATACCATGTGCATATTCTACTATATGGATATACCATATTTGTTCATTCAACATTGGATATTTGAGATGTTTCCACTTTGGACTTTTATGAATTATGGTGCTATGGAATATTTGTCTGCAACATTTGTCTACAATATTTGTGTAAACATATGTCTTCAATTCTCTTGGGTATAAGCCTAGGAATGGAATTGCTGGGTCACATGGTTACTCTCTGCTTAGCATTTAGAAGAACATCCAAACTATTTTTCAAAGCAGCTATACCATTTACATTTCTATTGGAAATGTATATGGGTTCCAATTTCTCCAAATCCTTGCCAACGCTTGTTATTAGCTATTTTTTAATATGACTTAGTCTTACAGTTCTCTCAGTGGGTGTGAAGTTGTGTCACATCATGGCATTCATTTGCATTTCCCTAGTGGATAGTAAGTTGAGCATCTTTTCATGTGCTTATAGCCACTTGCATATCTTCTATGGATAAATGTCTAATCAGATTCATTGCCCAGTTTAATTGGATTAACTTTTTATTATTCAGTTTTAGAATTTATTTATGTATTTCTTTACATATTATATACACATTTCTTTACATATCATTAGACATATAATTTTCAAATATTTTTCCATTCTGTGGATTGTTTACTTTTTTGATAGTATCATTAGCAGCACAAATACTTTTAATTTTGATTAAGTCCAATTTATCAATTATTTCTTTCATTCCTTGTACTTTTGGAGTTCTATGTAGGGAAGTATTGCCAAAGCCAAGATCATAAACATCTGTTCTTATATTTCTTATGTTTTCTTCCAGGAGTTTTATAAATTTGACTTTTACAATTAGGTCTATGATCCATTTTGTGTGCAAGATACAAATAATTGGTTTAGCTTTATTTTTTTACATGTGGATATCCAGTTGTTCTAACTTTCCTTGAAACACCTTTGTTGAAAATTTTGTTATTTCCATGTTGAATTATCTAGATATTCTTGTTGAAAATTAGTTAACCATAAACTAAGGGTTTATTAGGTTTATTTCTGGACTCTCAATTTTATTTGATTTACCTATATGTTTATCCTTATTATAGTGCCATACTTTCTTAATTACTGTTGCTTTATTGTAAGTTTTGAAATCAGGAGATGTGAATTCTCCAACTTCGTTCTTCTTTTTCAAGATCACTTTGGCTATTCTGAGTCCCTTGCATTTCCATTTGAATTTTAGATCAGTTTGTCAATTTTGAAAAAAAAAAAGCCATGGTTTTGATAGGAATTGTGTTGGATCTGTAGATCAACTGGGTAGTATTATCACCCTCAAAGTTTTAGTCTTCTAATCTAAGAACATATGATGTTCTTCCCTTCATTTAGGTGTTTAATTTCTTCTAAGAATGTTTTAGAGTTTGCAGAGTACAAGATGTGAAATTATTTTGTCGAATTTATTCCTAGGGATCTTACTATTGTTGATGCTATTTTAAAGGAAATTGTTTTCTTAATTTTGGATGTGGGGAATGTTCATTGTTAGTATCTAGAAATCCAATTGATATGTGTATATTGATCCTGTATCCTGCAACCTTGCTGAACTTGTTACTTTTATAGTTTTTCTGTAGATTTCATAGGATTTTCTATGTATAAAATCATGTTATCTAAAAATAGAAAGGCCATGTGAAGACACAGTAAAATGATGGGCATTTCCAAGCCAAGTAAAGAGGCTTCAGAGAAACCAAACTTGACAACACCTTGATCTTGGACTCACAGCCAATAAAACTGTGAGAAATAAATACTGTTATTTAGGTCACTCAGTCTGTGGTATTTCGTTAAGGCAGCCTTAGCTGACTAATGCAACAATTCAGTCACTTTACTCAGTATATGTCTATTCAGATTTTCTATTTCTTCTTGAGTCAATTTTAGTAGTTGGTGTCTTTTTTAGAAATTTATCCATTTAATTTAAGTTGTCTAAATTGTTGGCATACAGTTTTTTATAGGGTTTCCTTGTAATCCTTGTTTATTTCTGTAAGGTTGATATTGATGTCCTCTCTTTTACTGCTAATTGAGTCTGTTCTGTTTTTTTCTTTGGTCAGTCTAACTAAAGATTTGTCAGTTTTGTTGAACTTTTTAGAGAAACTACTTTTGGTTTTATTAATTTTTCTATTATTTTTCTATTCTCCATTTCATTAATTTACACTCTAATCTTTATTATTTCCTGTATTCTACTTGCCTAAGGTTTGCTTTGCTCTTCTATTTCCAGTGCCTTAAGATGGAAACTAAGGTTACCATTTTGAGATCTTCTTTTTAAATATAAACATCTATAGTTATAGACTTCTTGCTAGGTACTACTTTAGCTGCCTCAAATAAATACTGGTATATTATTTTTTCATTTTCATTCATCTCAAAGTATTTTCTAATATCCCTTGTGATTTCTTATTTGACCTATTAAATGTTTAGGAGTATGTTACTCAACTTTCACATATTTTTAATTCCTCAAATTTCATTTTGTCATTGATTACGAATTTAATTTCATTGTGATTGAAGCACATAATTGCTATGTACTAGCTACTCATATAAGTATTTTATATTTATTAATTCATTAAATTATAACAAGAACTAATACATGAAGTAGTACTTTTAATATCCATATTTTACTCATAAGAAAACTGAGATGCAAAACAGGAAGGCATTGGTGCAAGGCCTACATCTTGGCACCATGTAGTGAAACTGTGATGGATTCCAGGTAACCTCCTCCTGAACCTATTCTCAGTCATCCTTTATTTAGACATTTCTTTAGTGAGGGATAATTGGGTTAATTTCAGTGTTTTCACTGTTATGATCAAAAACTCCATTGACAAGAATTGTTGCTCAATTGCATTCATAAGGTAAAATATTAGGAAAGAAAACTTTCATCAGAGATAGAAAATATTTTTCTTTTTCTGATAGATATTGATAAATTATTTGTAATAAAAATTAGCTCGATCAATTCATCAATAGTAAAATTTCATGTTACTTATAAAAATTTACTCAAAGAAGTACCTGAAGACAGCCAAAAGAATATTATAGGTAGAGTACATATACTCAGTTGCACAAACATACACACATATATATATATATATATATTTATGAATATAGACTCCAAAATCATGAATTAAATTTTAGTGACTTCAGTCTTGAAATGTTACAGTAATAAAGGAGTATGATTACATAATATATATTCTAAGAATGCAAGATAGTTTGTTTTGAGAAATATACTTCATCATATTAAAATAGTAAATGACCTTATTACAAAGATATAGTAATCAAAACAGTGTGTTACTTGTAAAAAAACAAACATATAGGCCAATGGAATAGCATAGAGAAATCACAAATAAATTCTTACATGTATGGTCAAATAAATTTTTACTAAGATGCCAAGACCATTAAATAGGGAAAGGACAGTCTTTTCAGCAAATGTTGTTGAGAAAACTAGATATCCACTTGCAAAAGAATGAAGCTGGACCCTTAGCTTACACCATATATAAAAATTAACTAAAATGGATCAAAGACCTAAACATAGCAACTAAAACTATAAAAATCTTAGGAAAAAACCTAGAGGAAAGCTTCATGACATTGGATTTGGCAGTGATTTCTTGGATATAGCACTGAGAGCATAGTAAACAAAAGTAAAATTAGATAAATTTGATCTTATTAAAATGAAAAACTTTGGAACACCAAAGGATACAGTCAGTAGAGTGAAAAGGCAGCCTATGGAGTGGAAGAAAATATTTGGAAATCATATATCTGATAAGGAGTTTTATCCACATTATATTTTGCAAAGTCCTGCTACAACTCAACAACAAGTAAAACCAAATGACCTGATCAAAAAAATGGACAGAGGACTTGTATAGACATTTCTCCAAAGAAGATGTACAAATGGTCAAAAAAAAAAAAAAATGAAAAGATGCTTACATTTCTAATAATTAGGGGAATAAAAATCAAAACCAAAATGAGATGTCACCTCCTGCCCATTAGAATGGCTACAATTAAAAAAAAAATAGATGTTAGCAAGGATGTGGAGAAATTGGAACCCTTGTACATTGCTGATGGAAATATAAAATGGTGCAGCTGTTATGGAAAACAATATGTCGGTTCCTCTAAAAATTAAAAATAAAATTACTGTAAGATCCAGCAATTCCACTCCTGGTACGTACCTAAAAGAATAGAAAGCAGGATCTCAAAGAGATATTTGTATACCCACTTTGATAGTAGAATTATTCATAATGGCCAAAAGATGGAAGGAACCAAAGTGTTCATTGATGGAAGAAAGCTTAAACAAAATGTGGTGTATAAGTAAAATAGAATATTATTCAGCCTTAAAAAAAAAAGGAAATTCTAACACATTTTATAATATGGCTGAAACTTGAGGACATTATGCCTAGATGAAATAAACCAGTCACAAAAAGATAAATGCTATGTGCTTCTACTTATGTGAGGTCCCTAGAGTATCAAATTCATAGAGACAGGAAGTAGAAGGGTGGTTGCCAAGGGGCTGAGGGGAGGGGGAAATGAGAAATTGTTTATGGCTATAGAGTTTCAGTTTTGCAAGATGGAAAGAGTTCTGGAAATATGATTGTATAACAATACAAATGTACTTGAAATGTACGCTGAAAAAATGGATGGTAACTATTACCACCGTTAAAAATATGCATCATTTTTATGCATAGTTATTATTGGCTAGCAAATATAATGTTAGATTAATAAATAATTTGTTTTTTGTAGGAAAAAATAGTAAATGAAAGAATCCATATATTAATTTTCATATTTGCCAAAGAGAATGGATAAAATTCAGCATATTTTCCTGATTTTAAAACTCTTTACAAAAAAGCAATAGAGGAAATGTTACTTAACTGAAACAGAATTGTCTTTTTCAAACTTACTGCCAATATCTTCCTTAATGATGAAACTTTAAATGTATATCCCATAAAATCAGATATAATGTAAAGAATCTACCATCACTCATTCCTAGAAGTTTTAATCCCATGAACTCTTTTCGTAATTTGATAAAGCAAAATTGATTTTAAAAATTTGCAGGCAATGTAAGATGTAAGACTGTAAGATGGAAAAAAATGACAAAAATGATTTCATAATGGAAATAGAGAAGAAATTGGTTTATTATATATCAAATATACAGTGTGCTGAGCATATAAAAATGTATCTAAAACTGTTATCATTAAAGTAGGAGTTCAGACAATTAGTGAACGTATGTGGAAGAAACACAGGTTTAAATTCTAATTTACTATATAAACCAAAAATGTTAATGAATTAATGAATTAAAAGTATAAAAACATTAATTTTTTTCATAACAAGAAAAATGCCCCTAATATTAGATTAGATATAAAAGCAGAAGTGAAACTTTATATTATATACAATATAATTCTTTTGAAAAAATATTAATACAAGCATAGCTGAGAGAGTAAGAGAAATAATTTTCTTAAATATACCAAAATGTTACAAATATTTTTTTCTGAGCCAGATGATTAAAGGTGACTTTTATTTTCTTTGATACATCTTCACATACTTTCCAAGTCTTCTACAATATACATTTATTTTTCAATAGGTGGAGAAATAGCTGTTATTAAAAATAAGAATGCCTTTTGCAACTCTGTACAGTGTTTGAATGAATTTCATTAAGTGCCTCTTGGCTGCTTGCTTGATCATTTTTCCCCGGTCTTCTGACTTGACCTTTGCCTAGTCTATCTCGGTATTTCATCTTGACTGATATGGTAGGTGACCTACTATGGCCACCTCTGTTCCACTACTCACTAAGGGAAGCATGAGGGGCAGATAAAATTCACACCTGAGCAATTATTTCCTTCAGCTTCCTTCTGGTTCCAAGCTGTTTACAGCTCCTGCAGGTCATATGAAACTCTGGAAAATTCAGTCAGCGCTCACCTTTTAAGCAGGAAATTTAACAGTACCCAGCAGGAGTTTCTCAAGTTGTTTCAACTTTTGAATAGCTTAATTCAATTCAGTGCTACTTTTTCTGCCTGTAAATTCAAGTAATCTTCCTTATTCTTGTGATTTTTACATTAGAACATGTTATATCATTCAGCATGCCTAATATAGCTGTCCTTTCTTACACTCCACCTGTAAGAACATAAAAACTCAACTACTTCACCTCAGACTGTATTCTGTCTGACGAAATCTCTCATCAGCACCTTCTATAAATTGAACTCATAAAATATGGCCATCAACAAATCTATTTATCTCTCCTTAGGTACCCATTAGAGAACTGGTTTCTGTCACTTTGAATTTCACCCAATAAAACCTTTCAAATACAACAAAGCCAGCTCTCAAAGGTAAATAAAAAGATCAAAATAGGGATGAAAAAAGAGATATTTTAAACACACAGATGAAATAATTTATAAAATGTATAATATTAAGATACTACCGTACC
Source organism: Aethalodelphis obliquidens (assembly GCF_003676395.1). NCBI lineage: Eukaryota > Metazoa > Chordata > Mammalia > Artiodactyla > Delphinidae > Aethalodelphis > Aethalodelphis obliquidens. The sequence continues at coordinate 22,987,287 of NW_020837946.1, read as the reverse complement.
TATTTGGGGGAAAAAAAAGATACATTTTATTTGTAATTCTAAGGTTAATTTTAAATAGTTTACTTAATACAGAAAATGTATCTACATTAAAATATTTAGATAAAAGCTTTTGTGAAAATACCTAAGATGTAAATTCTACCTTAACCTCGTCTGTGATTAATAAAAAGTAAAGTAAGATAATTATAAATTAAGGTGTCATAATTTTTTATGTTTATTAGAGCTAGCATCTTAATTTTAGGTTAAACATATATAAATATATAGGAGTATATTGTCTTATGGACTTTGTGCACATTTTATTATACACTGAGGCTCTTTGCATAATCACTGTGTATACTGCATTTAGGACAATTTTATGGGACTTGAAGGACAATAGCATTACTTTAAATGATAACAGGGGTTTATAGTGGTTATGCTTCCTTTTATGACATAGCAATGATTGAGTTATTTAATGGCCAATCATTAATGTATGTCAGTGTTTAAAGGTAGTCTAGTTCTATAATATCCAACATATTATATGAAGCTGTCCACATAGCTGTCTAAATCCACTGATTTACAATTTCAAAATATTAACTTTTTTTTTTTAAGCCTGTAGTGTCAGGCTTTTCCTGATAGTATAGAAAACTTACAGGGCTTAAATTCAGATGAACTGAATTCAAATCCTAAATCCTTGGACAATGATTTAACTAACCTTTTTTCTTCATTTGTCTTCTCTATCCACATTATATAAAATTGTGAATTTGAATTGAAAGTCTTAAATATAAACCCTTGTTCCATCTGGTTTTACTGGACGTTTGACATTGGACATATTTCTTGATTTCTATGAATACCAGCTCCGCTTTGTGAAATGCGAGTTACAATATCACCTTGAGAAAAACAAATGAAATAATGAATATAAAAGTGTTCTGTAAATTACAGGGCTTTATTCTAACTTTTAGTGCCTCATTTTATGCTGAGTTCCCTCTCTCTTGAAGTGCTCATATCTTAGTTGAGGCAAATACAAATAATATTCATTCAAAGAATCAGATAATATACAGACATGCAAAGTGTTATAGGAAGATTGCAGAAGAACAACTCTTTAAATAAATATGGGATACTTGACTAAAGTGGTGGCATTTAAGAAGAGAAATGAGCTTTAAAAAGAGCAGAAGGAGCCCCAGATAGAAAATCATGAGCTATTTTAACAGGAGCAAGATCTACCACGGCTGTAGAGTGGTGTGAAATTGACTCTGGCTAGAGCGTAGAATAGGAGGAAACGTGGTGAAAACTGTTTGGAAAGCATTTTGACACAGAGGATAAAGAGCTAGGAGGCCAAGCTAGGGGTGTGGACTTTCTCATTGGTTCAGTGGGGAGCCATTGGAGCTTTGTAATGATTCTTAATCAAGATTATGGCCAATTGACTTCTATGCCTTTTACATTTTTTGCTTTAAATCTGGTGGCAGTAGAAGATGCCAACGAGTGAATTCCTAAGACCTGAATTTGGAAAATTTGGAAAAACACCCCACACTTTTGCCAATCTACTTATAATTATTTAACAGTAAAAATATGGCTCAGTAGTGAAGTGTTGGCAGATAAATGCTAAAAGTTTATAACAGTACACCACTGATGAAAATACATGAGTAATCTCTTGGTTAATAGGATCTGCAGGCATAATGCTTTAGGAAAACGTGCATCCTGGCCTCATAGAGATATTTTGTAGAAGCCCTTCTTCTAAGTATTTGCATGAAACCAGACAATTCACATAATATGTACATGCATATAGCCATTATATAGAATAAATGCTTAAAAATATGTGTGCCGAATGGATATACGTAGAGAGGACCTTTACTCATTAAGTTTACATAATTACCCCTTTTGCTCATAACACTGCCGTAAATGGCCTAATTTTCATTAAGCATGACTACAGTTTTCCTAAACTAATCATATTAATGCCATACTTGTTTTGATACCCAAGAAAGTAATTAGGTTGTTTTTGATGATAGTGAATATAATACGTATATTAACAAATTTGTATATGTTACATTTCATTTTTTTAATTTCAACTTAAATGTAATCAAATGATAGTGATCCTAGCCAGCTAGCTAACAGTTTAAGTAAGCATTCTTTTCCCTAAACTTCCTTAGTTGATTATTTGAAGACATGATTTTAATAAATTTTAGAAGAAATTTTTAAGAAAAATTAGGTAGTTGATATTCTAAATCTGAGTGTATTGAGAGAACCTGTTCAGTTATAACTATTGCATCATTAGTGCAAAACTTCACATTGCTAATTGAATTAAATACTTTTTTTACCTTTACATTGAATTAATGGTATATGGTATACAGAAAAAATTCATATTCATATATTTGAAATTGAACCATATTAAGTTCTTAGAAATTATATCTGCCATATTCTGCTTATAATTATTACTATACTACTTGAATGTAAAATTAATGCACTGTAGGTTTTTTTATTATGGTAAAGTATACATAACATAAAATTTGCCATTTTAACCATTTTTAAGTGTACATTTTCAGTGGCACTAATTAAAATTACAGTGTTGTACAACCATCAGCAGAATCTAATTCAATATATTTTCCATCATCCCAAGCAGAAGCTGTATCTCAAAATGTCAAAACATAGAATTATTATATGATCCAGCAATTCCGCCTCTAAATATAGATCCAAAAGATTTGAGAACAGGGACTCAAGCAGATACCGGTACACATACATATGTTTTGGTTTTTGAGGAACCACCAAATTGTTTCCCACAGTGGCTACATTATTTTCCATTCCTGCCAGAAATGTACAATTTCTCTACATCCTTGCCAATATGTGTTATTTTCTTTTTCTTCTTTTTTATTACAGCAATACTAGTAGGTGAGATGTGATATCTTGTGGTTTTGATTTGCAGTTTTCTAATAACACATGATGTTAAGTTTTTTTCATGTGCTTATTGGCCATTTTTATATCTTCTTTGGAGAAATGTCTATTTAAGATCTTTTATCATTTTTACATTGGGTTATTTATCTTTTTGAGGTTGAGATGTAGGAGGTTTTTTTGATATATTCTGGATATTAATCCCTATGCCCATCTTTCAGATAGCCCCCAGGCAAATGAGGAAAGGCAAACACAATAGAATATTAATAAGGTCTGTTCTGCTTCCTCCAGAACCAGGGACCAGGGTCCCACACTGGAACATGGGTTTCCAGCTTCACTACTGCAGCCAAGTCAGGGAGGGAGTTGGCCGAGGACAAGTAAGAATGCCACAACTTCTTCCTACCATTTGTAGGTTGCCTTTTTCTGAATTCAGCATTTTACTGGTTACTATATACCTTTGCCTGTTTATTCTAGAGTACTGACAAAGCTGGTTGTGACCATTTCTGCCTTGTTTTTCAGTGTTTTTGTGAAGAGACAGGTATGTTGAACTGCCTACTCTGCCATTTTGCTGAAGTCACACCCCTTTACTAGAGTTTTATTTTCTAACTGGAGCTAATGGAATTAATAAGTAAGCATTGCCCTAAGTACTGTAGGAGATATACAGGTGGAAGACTAGACCCTCAAGGAATTTAGAGACTAATACGACATGCATATAAATTTCTCTCATACAGGGTAGTTTATGACCTGCATTAAACCCAAGGAATTGGGAAAGGATTAATGATAACTTTTATGATGGACTTTGGAAGTTAAGCAGGATTTTTATAGTTGGCGATATTGAGGAGAAAAGGTTCAGCTGGAAGTGACAGCGTAAATATAATGCGAGGAATGAGAAATAGAACAGGGGAGAGTCCTGTTTTATGGGTATGTAGGCTATTTGTAGAGTTTGGTAAAACATAAAGCCAGATGATAATAATTACGTCTGTTTTATTCAGAAGGCAATGAAGTGCTCTGATTAAAGCTATTGCTTCAGGAGTTTAGTTTGGCAAGGATGTGCAAAAATGTATTGAGAACACAAAAGTTGGATTGAGATGGGTATATTTTGCTTTGTGGCTGAATTCTTGTATTTTATGTATAAGTACTTAAGAATTACTTCTAATTTGGAAATTTCTAATAAATTAATAGCTGTAAAAGTCTAGCATAGTTTAAAAGTATGAAACAACTGAAAACCATCCTCTGGTGTTTAGTTATCAATCTGTGGCAAACTTTACATTTACAACAGCTAACACACAATATATATCCTATGCTTAATGTATAGAGATTGTTCATAACAGTAGCAGGCATAGTTTTCCCTATTTTTTATCTAATTAGTGTCTGTTACACTCTTTAAAGGCCAACACTAAAGTGTGTAGAAAATTTTCAATTTTCAATCCTTCTAATTACAGTATTTTGGCTCCCTATTTGGAAATAGCTAGTATTTTCTGTTTTAAAATATTCCAAAGTATTTCTGGACTGTTTTTGTTTAAATAAATTGAATTAAAAATAAAATGATCTTTAATGGTCAGCAAAAATAATAAAAAATTAAATGAATGAATGAATAAATAAATAAATGTATGTATGTTCACTAGCATTCAGACATGGCTGTTTTCTGTCTAACCCAGGGGAATTTAAGTTCCATGAGCGCAAACATGTTTTTTTTGCTTTTTTGTTTTTGCGGTACGTGGGCCTCTCACTGCTGTGGCCTCTCCTGCTGCGGAGCACAGGCTCTGGACGCGCAGGCTCAGCGGCCATGGCCCACGGGCCCAGGCACTCTGCAGCACATGGGATCTTCCCGGACCCGGGCACTAACCCGGGTCCCCTGCATCGACAGGCAGACTCTCAACCACTGTGCCACCAGGGAAACCCTAAACACTTGTTTTGTTCTCTTTACTCACAGCACCTAGGTGAGTGCTATCATCATATAGGTTCTTGATAAGTATTTTTGGATGTATGATCTAAAGAATACCTGCCTTTAATATAAAGGTAGTATTTTTTAAATACACTATTTATAAAAGACAGTAATAAATAAAAATTCTCATAGCTAAGTTATCTACTCTTCCCTCATACATGAGTTTATGTTAATAGACTGTTTCTTCCATAAGAAGTATGTTTAGTCTGTCAAAAATTTGATGAAAATAGAAGAAATTACATGATTAACTTAACACTATTTTCATTGAATAGAATGATGATGCAATTTTTTTCTTTATAATTTTCTCTTGTGTGTCTATTAAAATTTATGAAAGAAAAAGTTGGTATTATAACAATAATTAATTAAGACATAACCTGGGGGGAAGAAGAGGAAATGGAAAGCTAGAGAACATGGAAATATGAATTGATGGTGATGGGGTGATAAGAAATCTTGTTCTGCATATCTCAACTAATGAACTTTTATCCCAACTCCTTGTTTGTTCCCCATATGCCACTTGCACACTCAATGCCACATTCTCAATTTGGTGCTTTTCTAAGGCTTGACTCACAGGTCAGTATTCCCTGCTGCCATCTTGGTATCAAAGGATCTTCTGTCTTACTCTTCTCAATGAATTTGTTCATGAAATTAACTGATTTTTACCTTGGTAAAAATTTAATGAACAAATCCATATAACTTGCTAGTAAGAGATGTTTGAGGCAAAACATCTTTTTCCAGGGTTCTTCCACTTAACGTTTACATTTTAAAAAGTGATATTCAGCAGATTGTGTACTGCTTTGACTTATAAATGACGAATGTCTCTAATGGAGAGAATATAAACACAGCTAGAAAGGAGAACTGTTTGTTTTTTCTTTTATCCTAGTGAGACTGGTAAATTAGCATATGCAGAGACCATGGGACCTTGCAGTAAATGATCTTCTATAAGCTGTTCATTTATTCATTTATCTAATAATTTACCATCACTACTCTTCCAAGTCTTTCTGTGTGCTGCATAAGAGAAGAATAAAGTCACTAAACCTGGGCAGGATCACCCTTTACAGACAAAGCTATACAGACCCATTACTAGGTTTTTTTTTTTTCTTTTTCTCATTTGCCCTTGGCTTTCTATTAATCACTATGTTACCACTTGCTTATCTTAAATCTCTGTTACATACTTTCAAATGGGCAAATCTAAACAAGTAATATTAGCTCAATTACATATGATTTTAGTAAGGATATCAAGTTCTTGCAAGTTCTCAAACAATGTTGGCTATAAGCTAAGTCTCCTAACAAATCAACATCTTTGGTATAATCTGACTTCTTGAAATCACTGGTATACACAGGGAATCTTGAGCATATTAGATACAACCTTGTTTTGGTGATATGACATTAGGGGAAAAAAAGAGAAAAAATCCAAAATTTTAATTAATCCTATTACATAAGTCTATGTCAATTCACAACATTATTTATGGCATGATTTCTAATTTCTTTTGAATGCCCTATCATATTTTACCTACATTGGATACAATAAATGATGTTCTCTCACAATGAAATATTAAGAAATTTTGTTACTAAAAAATTCCCATAGTTGTAGTGAAAATAATTTTATGTGCTTTGATTCTTAAATATTAATCAATCCATGCTACTCCCCAAACTAACCCTGTCCCAACCCTTCATGGTACTAAGCAGCAGAGAACAACTACAATGACAAAAATTCTAAGTATTTCTTCGGTGACCAGAATTTTTTTTGCCTGTGTTTTGTGGCTGCATCCCATCTCCAGCAGTTTGTTGCAATACAGTAATTAAGACTAAAATACATTAATCTGTCCCTGAACAGATTGAAAAAATAATAATTTCCAAGTAATATAGAGTCAGCGAGACTCTCCATCCTGGGCAGCCATTCAAAACTGTTAGAGTGCATGCCCACTGAAATACCCTCTATAGAACAACACTTAGACTTGACCAGAGATAACATGTATGAGTGTGTAAAAACAATATATCAGGACTTTATCTAGTGGAACCTCAGAAATCATATGTGAGTTACTGCCAGTCCAGGATATTGATCAGACCTGTGAATTTTACTCTCTGCTTAAAATATGTCATTACAATGGCAAAGGACAAGGAAAAGAGAAAATATATATCCTCACCTAGAAACTAGGAAAATGCATCATCCAAATGCTAGAAATGTTGAGGAGTTTTGTAAAATATAGCTCATTTAAAACCAGAGTAGAAGAGGAACAACAAGATGTGCTTATGCAACTTTAAATGAATACATACATGCATATGTACATACATACATGCATACAAAGAAAATAAAAGAGTTTGGGACTCAGGGATTCCATATCCAGCCTGTTCCTGGCTGAAAGTTACCTTTCTTCCTACTTGCAAACATTTCTAAAAATATTTAGAAGTTAATTAAAATTAAGAAGTTAAGAAGTATATGAGTGAAACTGATAGAAACAAGAAAATATTGTACTAAGTTCTTATGTATTATTAATATGGATATCAAATTTCAAGAAAATATTAAATATTCTATAAGAAAATACAAAGAGATTAAAATAATAATGTGAATCAAATGTCCAAGATTATCTCTATAAAAACCTGGAAGAGTTTGAAGAGTTTGGAGAAAAAGATGTAAGACAATAAGTTTATCTCCTTCCATAAAGAGAAATCAATAGACACTTTTATTTTTGACCACTAGTTAAAGAAAAGTGTAATTTATAACTTATTTATTAAAGAAAAAAGAAACAAAACTAGAATCAATATAGTAAAAGAAATAAAAGCTTTTAAAAAGATAAAGAATGATAAGAAGGACTTCCCTGGTGGTGCAGTGGTTAGGAATCCACCTGCCAATGCAGGGGACACGGGTTAGATCCCTGGTCTGGGAAGATCCCACATGCCATGGAGCAGCTAAGCCCATGTGCCACAGCTACTGGGCCTGCACTCTAGAGCCAGAGAGCCACAACTACTGAGCCCACATGCCACAACTACTGAAGCCCACGCACCTAGAGCTCGTGCTCCTCAGCAAGAGAAGCCACCACAATGAGAAGACCACGCAGTGCAATGAAGAGTAGCCCCTGCTCGCTGCAACTAGAGAAAGCCCATGCACAGCAATGAAGACCCAACACAGCCAAAAATAAATGAAAAAAAAAAACCAGAACGATAAGAAAAGTGAAAGCATGAAATAGAATGACACATAATAGCATTAGTTATTATAATAAATGTGATTATGTTAAACCTTACAAACTAATGACTCTCAGTTTATGTCAAGAAAGAACTAAATTTCCTTATTTTAAAGCCCACTGAAACATCATGATGCCTACAGTTTCAAAATACTAGGCAAATGTAATGAAAAAAACAAATAATGTTAAAATATCAATATTAAATCCAAGTACAGCTTAAGGAAATATAATACATAGTACAAGAAATATATAAATACCATTTAAAATCCTTAATACAGATAATTACAGTTACGAGCCAACATTTATTGAGAGCTTCCTGTATGTCAGACATTATTCTAAATGCTTATAAGTGGCTGCTCAAGTAACTCTCACAGTAGCCTATCAGCTAGGAACCATTATTACCATAATACCCATTATATGAATGAGGAACTTGAGATAGATAAATTAAGAAACTTGCCTTTCCATGTAACCAGCAATTAGTAGAGCTGTGATTTGAATCCATTCTGGAGAGTTAGACCTTAATTGTTACATGACCTTGTCTCCTCCCTTTGTAACAGCCATCAAGCATCAGGTACCAGAGTAAGATATTATTAAAACAAAAAAAACAACATCTGCACAAAGAGACATTGAGAAAAGTACCATAATAACAATGATGTTCAAATAATAATATTCTATTGTCTAAGTCCTCAACAGATCAAAAATAAATAAATAAAATAGACTTTAAATGTGGTACATAATAACAAGATAGACAGACATAGATGCATATAGATATGACTTTCTACCCTAAAAACAAATAGTATACAATATTTTCAAATACTTGTAGAACAATTAAAAAGTCAATTAAGTGATAATGTCATAGGGCAAAAAGTTATTATCAAAACTTTTTAAACATTAAAAATTGCATGCCACATTCTCAGTAACTAAAATATTTAATCATATGACAGTTTAATAATATATTCCTAAAATAGATCTAAGAGAGTTTTAAAATATAATTATAGAATTTTTGATTAATGAAGGAAAATAACAGTATTACATATTAAACTGCAAGTGATGATAAGAAAATACTTATCAAAGAAATACCTTAAAGACATTTATAATTAAGATAGAATATAAACAAATAAATTAATAAAAGTATCATACTCAATAATCTAGAGATGAAAAGAACAAAATTAACCTGTTAATACATTAGAAAAGAAAACATTGATATATTCCAGCATGGATCTTTGGTGGTGAGAGGAAAATTTCCACCATAATAGGCTAGAAAAAAATCTGGAATTTCTGAAAAAGAGAGAGAGAGAGAATTAAAGATGACAACTTCAGTATCTTTTGTAAATTAATCTCAGAAGTGACATACCACTGCTTTTCACATGTTCTGTTGGTCATACACACTGACTCTGGTACAGTGTGGTAGGGGAATGCTAGGAGATCATTGGGGGCCTCTTAGAAATTGGCTGGTACACCCTCTGGCACTCAAATGAGCCATTTCTCTCTTTCAGTTATTTTTTGGTAAGGGGTTATATTTTACAATGTAGGAACATTTGTCTTAGGGAATCTAAAAATCTTTTTCAAGATACTACTATTAAGACAATAGAGATTTAACCCAGGCCTTCTGACCTAAAGCCTCATGGCTTTTCTCCTGCAATAAAATAGAATGCCATGTAGGTGTACTACTGTGTGTAGCACTGTTTTCCAGCATTCATAATATTTCTATACTGCTGAGCTTTTGAAATCGTCATGACTATTTTTTCCTTCAGTTTTGCTTTATCCTCTAGACTTCAGTTTACTCTCAGCCATACTCTACTGGTATAAATATTCCAGACTGATAAATACTCTCTCTGCTTTTCCATATTACTGTTTTGTTTTGTTTTTTTTCTTTCAATAGACATGTATACTATAGAACCAGACTTATTAAGATCACATGAATTGTGGGAGTAAATACATTTGAAGTGAAAATGTATGGGTCTTTCCATATTAGTCTGCTCAGGCTGCCATAACAAAATACAGACTGGATGGCTTAAGCAACAGAAATTGACTGCTCACAATTCTGGAAGTGGGAAGTCCAAGATACAGATTCTAACTGATTCGCTTCCTGGCGATGGCTCTCTTTCTGGCTTGCAGATGGCCTTCTCTATGTATTTTCACATGGTGAGGAGAGCAAGCAAGCTCTTTTGTGTCTCTCATAAGGAAACAAATCATATTAATCATAGATTTACCCTTATGACCTCATTTAACCTTTGTCACTTCCTTACTCCAAATAGTCACATTGGGAGTTAGGGCTTCAACATATGAGTTTTGGGGCATAAAATCCATGAAATCCTTTACACTTTCCCTATGAGGAAAAAATGTGCCTGGACTTTGGGATATTACAGCTTTCAAGGGGCTTTTTATTTTCCAAAGGGGCTTGTGTTTTTTCACCTTATTTTTCTCAATATTAGTCCAGGTAATGAACTTTTGATATATTTCTGTTAACAGTAAGTTGCTCACAATATATGGAGTTCTATTTTTGCTCTTATTTTAGAAAAATGTATTTCCTAAGTTTCAAGTTTTATAAACGTTCCCTGTTTAAAGTTAAGATAATACATTGCAATTTAAAACACTTTTCTATAAAAAGGAAAATTGACAAAATTTACCTACATAAGAGACTGGTAGTAATGAAGTAAAATTAAAGTAATGAAAATAGCATTACCTCAAGGTGGACTTGAATTTGTTTTAGTCACTTAAGTAGCACCCTATTAGAGGATCAGATTTATTTTATATTAATATAAAGAGTAAAACAAATACATTATGTTAATAATCCAGTATAGTACTCATAATAATTTCACTAATATCCGAGACCATTGATATACTGTAGCAGATTGAATTAAGCTATTCTCAGCATTTCTCTTCTAGACCTACATACACACATGAGCACATTATAATCAAAAGGGCTGTTCAACAAACATTTTTGAAGTAAACCAATTCAATTAATGAAGGAATCCATTTTCTTGGATTAATATTTGAGTTTCTGATTTTATTACTTTTCAAAAATACTATATTTTTGTACTACTTTTAAGGAAAATGTGACCCTTTAACAGAAATTGACAAGCTATTGAATGTATTAAAGTCAGTAACTGATATATATTATAGTCAAAGCATAAGAAACATGTTCTTAGTAAAATATAAAATGATATTATAATGACTTTAGAGCTCTACCTAGCATTATATTGTTTGTACCAACTTATGTTAAATTTATCAACCAGTCTTCTGAAGTCAGTAAAATAAGGAATTATTTTAAAAGAGTAATTTTAAGAATAAAATAGAGGCTATCATGTATCCATGTGTTTTGATCCATTTGTCTGCGGTTGTTTTTTATTGTAATTAAAACCCCTACAAAATTCTCTAATTCCTTCTCTTAAAACAACTCTGAGAAGCCAGTTGTTCAAATATCTTAATTACATTCTCTTTTTGATCATTTTTACCTAGTTAATATATCATGGAATTATTGTCTTAGGAATTGAAAGAAAACAATTTAGATGATGCTTTTGTATTTTACATTTATTTACAACAAAGTTTCATAGCACCTTCTAGCTCTGAAAAGAAATTATAACAATGACTATTTATAAGAAATAAAATCTGTTTTCCACTAAGTAAATATAACACAAACAAATAAAACCTATCCCCAAGGTATAGTTTCTAGCGTGCATGTGTTTGTGCGTATGTGTACGTCTGAGGGAGAGAGAGAGGGAGAGGGAGGAAGGAGTATGTACATGGTGTGGGTCATTCAAGATTACAGAATAACAGTGTATTTGACTCTTATACTTTTAACAACATAAGAACACAAAATGACTGAGCAAAATGTGACAGCTGAAAGTTAACTTATGTGGAATTTGGAAAAATCACAGATTCTTTGCTTTGCTTTTAATCAGTTAATTGAGAACAGTACATTTTTTTAATGAGAGGGTAAGTCATAGAAAAGTTGCAAAAATGTATTTTAATAGTATCATTATTTTAACAATTTTTATTATTACTATAATAGTTATCTGGAATTCTTACAGTCCAAAATATCACTCCTAACAAAATTTGCAATCTTAAATATTTACTTTAAATCACATTGTCTTCTGTAAATTCTAAGCTTTTGTGAGCAATGATGTAGAATATAATAAATACTAAATACTAATTGCTGCTATTGAAAATTTCAAACTTAAGGAAATAATTTTTTAATGAAGACCTAAGCTTATAATTTCTTGCTTATGGTTTAAAACAAAGAACTCTGGTACCCTGTTGTGTAGATTTAGGATTGGTAAAATTACTTGGAAATGCTAAATATATCAGTCATTTAAAAGTCACTTGAAAGTTTGGTATTTTGCATTGATGATCAGGTAACAAGTTTAGAATGATCCAGTTCAGGCTTCATTAAGACAGTTTTGAGGTAGTTTGTTTTTCAACAATAATAATGGTAATAATAGTAATAATAATGCATGACAGTTTCAAGTACTACTTTATGCTAAACTCTGCTGCTGCCATCCTTGGTTTCTTTTTAGCTATTTACCCATGATTTAGGTGGCCTGTATCAAAAGACTTGCTTAACATAATGAAAACTTTTATAAAGCCTCTTATAGTCCATAGATTAGAATCAAATTTAACATAATTGTGAAGATATTTTGAAAGGCCTATGATATTCTATGAAAGAAGAATCTGTGGGCACCAATTACTTCACCTTCTAGAAACAGAATGAGTTCTGGTTTTTTTTAACATCTTTATTGGAGTATAATTGCTTTACAATGGTGTGTTAGTTTCGAGAATGAGTTTTGAACCAGTATTTTCAAACTTCCCCCAAATAAAGTGCTTTCTCTTTAGTATCAACAAAGCTTTATTACATCATTTATTTGGCTTATTTGTCATTAGTAAACAATATTTATTATGTACCAAGCAATAGGAGGAGTTGAGGAAGCCCTTGACATCCATTTTTTTTTTATCCTCCAGTGTTTAGAGTGTAATGTAGAATAGAAAATGATAAAGACATTACCTTAGGTTCCTAAGCATAGGGCATCATAGTAATATTATTATAGTGACATTAGAACAAACATACAACTTATAAACTCCCACCCATATCACATACATCAAAAGCAGAAGAGACAATGAAGTAAAAGGATTGAATGGAACTGAGAGAGATCAATCCCAGGATTGGGGGATTTTGTGACTAGTGTAGCACTGTCTCCACGTTCTAGCTGGAATCGCAATAGAGAAGTAAATGCTGCTTATATCACTTTATGCATGAATGAAAATGATTTAGTTAATTGATACGTTATTCTAGCAAATCCAATTACATGAATATTGTCAACTGACTAAAAAATCTAATTGCTGGTTACAGAACTTATTGCTGAGGTTCTTCCTAATATGTTTCAAATTGATATTGTATACAGGACTAAACCTCATTTATGATTTATGGGAACAAAATTCTTGGCAGTGTTTACATATATACATGCATGCATATATATATATACATATGTGTGAATATGTGTACAAATATATCCAAATGTATACAATATATAAAAAGTATGTAACTGATCAAAGCTTTCTTTGTGTCCTTTGAACTTGGATGACTAGACAGTGAAGCTCACCATGACTCTCTAGCACCACCAGTTTCATACGTCCTCCAGTCTAGTCAACAAGCTCCACCGTGGGCCTTGTCTCTCCTGTAGAACACTGTCTCTAAAACCCATCACATCTCTTGGTACATGGAAAGTCAGTGAATCATCTTAGTTCAAGCATCTTCTATTACACTTTGATTATCATTGTGAGCCATTTTAAACTACGTTCCATGGAACCACTGGTGTTTTGAAAAGGTGCTTTTTTTTTTTTTTTTTGCGGTACACGGGCCTCTCACTCTTGTGGCCTCTCCCATTGCGGGGCACAGGCACTGGACGCGCAGGCTCAGCGGCCATGGCTCACGGGCCCAGCCACTCCACGGCATGTGGGATCTTCCCGGACCGGGGCACGAACCCGTGTCGCCTGCATCGGCAGGCGGACGAGAAGGTGCTTTTAATAGAGCTTTGATGAAACAAATAAGGGGAGAAGGAAACCCACACCCTTACCATGGTTCTAAGGCCCTATATGAGTTGGCCTCCTGCTCCACTGATGCCATATGCTCCCACTCTCCCTGTCTCTCACTCCAGTCCAGAAGCCACTGGCCTCTATGCCTCAGTGACCTTACTCCACCTGGACATCACTTCCTCAGATATCTACATGGCTTATTCCCTCACTTCATTCAACTCTCTGCTCATGATTCATCTTGTCAGAGAGAACATCCCTGACTACCTACCTAAATAATAACTTCAACTACTTTTATTTTCCTTTATTGAGGTTACTACAGTAGGATATCTTAAATATTTATTTGTTTATTTTCTCTCACACACAAACACAAGAATGAAAGCTTTATGAGTGTTTATCAGAAGTATACTGATATGTCCCACTGCTTAGAATACAGAAAAAATGGAGGTGCTCAAAAAGTACAAAATGAATGAATAAATGAAAAAGTGAGTCCCTTATATCCATGTCAACGAGTTTTTGGTTTTTGTTTTTCGGTGTAACACAAAGTGTCTTTGAAGAACACTTTTCTTTTGTAACAAAATCTCTGTGTCTGAAAAAAGTTTGAAAAAAAGGGTTCAATTTATTAAAACCTATGATACTAGGTAGCATAAGTTCTAAGTATGTTTTTGATGCTATTGAAAATAATTCTATAAAGTATTAAAACATCTTACAAAAATATGATTAAAGTAGTTTATAAAACTTGTTGCCAACAATTGCCAAAAATCCTTAATTTAAGAAATGCTCAAGTTTTCATATTTCTTTAGTAAATCCTTTCTATAACTTGTGAAATTGGGAAAAAGAAACTAGACCATGTATATAACTATAGCAGTTTAATAAAACATAAGCATTTGTCTGTTTAATAATGCCAGTTAAATGAAGACAGTTTCTAGTCAATTTTTCTGCCCCCAGCTATTATTAAAAAATCTAAGAAAGTATCCAAAAACTTTTTTAAGCTTATTCGTTTTAAATTGATCCTGAGATCTGATCATACTTATCCTTTATGGGAATGCCAGTGGGAGGAAATAGAAGAACATCTAAAGTCCATTTGTTCAAGGTCATGATAGTCTTGTTAACTGGTCATGAATTATATTCATACATCCATCACCCATTCATTCATTCATTCATTCATTCAATGTAGTCTGAACTCCTACCATATGCTAGAGGTTAGATTGCAGCTTGATATTTAGCCTCCTTTGACCTGACCCTGAACCCTGTCCTTTCTACTCAGCCATGATAATTCCAAACTTCTCTGCCACACCCACTGCTGACCACCCTCATTTTTAACCGAACTGGATCTGTACTAGCACCACAGAGCCTCACCAACCTGCAGGAGAAGGCAGGTTGAATTTTGGATCAAGTACCTTGTTTTTGGTCCATGCTTTTTCATAAACTAATATGCCCCTGTTCATCTTCCTGTCTTAACTCTCTGGCTTTTGTCTGAGACTAGAATTATAATCCTGGACAATTCCAGTTCTTCCCACTTGGTTGATATTTAATTTCTCAATTAAGCATGTATTTGACATTGTGAAGAAGGACAATATTGAGCTCTGTACAGATTTTAAAATATATTCACATTCTTTAACCACGAAGTCCTTAAATTTGAATAAATGACGTTAACAATACATAAGCAAGGAATGCTGTGCTAAATGCCATAAGAGAGGAACTGTATCTATTTTGAGCAAATTGTAAAAAATTTTCTAGGGTGGGAGGAAACACTCTATTTTTAAAGTACATACATTTTACACTGTCAAGAAGTAGCCAACTGAAAGGGGAGAAGAAAGGGATTATAAACATAGGGAACTGAGATGATTGTACTGTAAGATACAAATAGATAAGTAGTGGGATAAGTGCCACACATTTATATAAACCGCGGTCATTCATACAAGTGCATGCTATCAGTCATTGACAGAACAAATAGACAGAAAATCAGTAAAGATATAGAGAACCTGAAAAACAATACAAACCAAATTTCCCTAATTGAGATTTATAGAACACTCCACCCAACAACAGCAGAATACATATTCCTTTTAAATATACATGGAACATCACCAAGATAGACTGTATGTTGGGCCATGAAACAAGATCAATACATTTTTTTTAATCTTTTTTTTGATCAATACATTTTTAATGATTTAAATCAGAGTGTATTTCTGGTACAAAACTGAATTAAATTAGTGATCAGTAACAGAAAGATATTTGGAATATCTCCAAATATTTTGAAATTAAAAACATTTTAAATATCTCAAGGGTCAAAGGAGAATAAATCACAGGGGAATTATACATAATCTGATTGGATAAAGGCACAACATATTAAAATTGTGGGATAAAGTTCAACAAAATTGTGGAATATAAGGTCAACAAATAAAAACGATCTTATTTCTGTGTAATAGCAATATACAGTTATACCAATAACTTTTTAAAAACCTATTCACAATAGCTCCAAGAATTGAAATACATTGGTATGAATTTTAAAAAGTACAAAATCTAAATGCTGAAATTACAAAATACTAAAGAAATAAATCCAAGAAGACCTCAATAAATGAGAGACAGACCATCTCCATGGTTTAAAAGACTCAATATAATAAAGATGTCAATTCTCTACAAATTGATATGCAAGTTGAATGCAATTCCTAGAAAAATCCGAGAAATATTTTTTGTAAATGCGTACAAATAATTCAATTGTGTAAAGCAGGGGGTCCTATTATTGCAGTTATTAAAATAGCCAAGGCAGGGCTGTTCAGCTAGCATGCCAGCAATTGTAGGGGTTTGAATGTTGTATCCAAATTTATGCTGGATACAGAGATGATACTGGATTCAATAATGGGCTGAAACTACTAGGACAGTGAGAATGATTCCCCAGTTAGTGCTTATTTTGTGGACTCTGTCTCTGTAGATTTGGCCTGCGGAAACTGAGGACACAGTATGCCTCTTTTGCTTTCTCATTTTCTGAGAGTTCCGTAATGTTTGCTTGGCTATCCTTATCCTTTTCTCTATATCCCTTCCAAGCTACCATATAGAAGATAAGAGCTTTATCTAGCCCAGGTTGCAGGAGAAAAAGCAAATGTCAATTGCACTGTATCTACATTTGCATTATCACTTGGTATGTTATCATAGGGTGTTCTATTTTTAAAAAATATTCTCTTGTTTCTAAAGCTCCAATTTAATAAATTCATTTGAGCATGCCCTTAGTAGAAATACCTACTCCACATGACTCAACTAATTCTCATGTCTATAGTTGACTTCAACCAAGAACAGTCATATCTGGACCATTATGTCCAAGTAAGATATGACTTTTAGCAGAAATCATTCCTGATGGGAATAATCAAATTCTTATTGCCTTGATAGATAAGTGGTATAAATGATATATATATATATATATGGTCCCCAATTGAAGTTTATATAAAAATAAAATAATATGTCTAGAAATGTGATTTATATTTACATTTGAATATTATTATATTTGAATACAGGTGATAAATTCCCTTTAGCCAAAATACTCGAGTTACGCGGTAGGGAAAGATCATATTAGAAACTGAGAGGTTAATTACTTTTTTGCAATCTATTCATTCACCATTTCTCTAAGAAGTCCCTCAAAAAAATACTCTATATGGAAATTTTAAAACAACTGTGGAATTTTGTTACATAACCCATTTTCTCCATGATGAGCTTGAATGATGGAAACAACAAAAGTAGTACCTTATAGGGATGGCAGCAGGTGGAGGGTTTTCCCAGATTCTTCCTTCCCTAAATCCTGCTGTTCTCACCTTTCTTTGGTTTACCATCCTCACATTCATTTCTTCATCTGACTCCATATATTTCCCACATCCTGGTCCTACTGGTAATCCTCACTTGTCTCCTGCTGCTTTGCCAACTTCTCCTGGTACTCCAGCTACTGGAGCTGAGACAGCCATGAGTCAAGCACCCAGCTGCAACCAGTTTATATTTTAAAGTGATGTAAAGGAGAGCAATAATAAATACAAAATTGGCTTTCTTGGAATCTTCGATGCTTGGGTTTCAGAGTCTTTTCTGGGCAATGCATTGAGAAGTAAGAACACATGATAAACTCAACCTAATCATTAAGTCAGTGGTTCACCAGGACGGTGAGCAGTGCAACTCCCAAAGGGATGTTTTGATAAATCACAAAATGTTTTTTTCTTATTTCAGTGATTCATGGGGACTGAAGTGGTTGGGGCCAGGTATGCCGTACATCTTGCTGAGTAGGACAGTCTACGTAATGAACAAATTTTTTGTGTACTTCATGACTTCCAAATTCCCCTATATATATTCATGAAGTTGAAAGAAAAAGCCTGTTGATAATCCTTTTACATTTTTATTTTTACCCTAGAACCAATTTCACATTGAAAATAAACCAAAGCATCGTTTACAAAGTTTTAGTATATATTGTTTTTCAGGAATTCAACTATTTTGTAAATCAAGGGAATATTTAACTAAATTTGTATTGAAACATGACCAAGAGTGTTCTACCATTGCATAAAATTACCTCAGTGGGAGTAAGGCCACTTGAGTTTGAGTTCTCCTAGACAGCACACCTTAACAGTTTGCATTTATGGCAGTCGCAACCATGGCAATTCCATAGATGTGAGCCTCTGGTTCCATGATTATGTCTCCTAATGTAGTTGAGCCTAAGCATTTACACTTTGAAAAACACAATATTTTGTTACAAATGACTTGCTATTTATTTCTTTGCAGAGTTAGGCCAAAATACATTGACTTTAAAAATTATTATCTATTTTCTTTCTGTATAATAGATGGAGCATTAAATATATTTGTTTTTCAATGCATAGATTTCATAGAATTAAGGATTACTGTATGAAGTAATTAAACAAACTAGTACCAACTATGGGGGACAAAAAATTGTTTAATAAGTTATTTAGCTGAACATAAGAAGTGTTAACTATATAAGCCTGAAATCAAGATTTGTCAGGAATAATTGACACATTTATATGCATCGATTGATATTTCTGTCATGTATAAATGATGCTATATACAAATGATAAAACAAAGTCATATAAAAGTTGGCCTTACAGTACAGATGTCTAATGGGAATATAAGTCATCCTTATCACCTTTCAGCCACGCTGACCAGTCATGTAATAAAAATGGATGGCACCTGAAATGAGAAAACAGTTATGTGGCGATCTGAAGGAAGGTGGCCATACCCAAACGATGAACAAAATACTTCAAGCTAAACTAACAGCAACATAATGAGCTAAGAAGTGACAGGCACAAGCACAGGCAGATCATGTTTGCTTGAAGCAAGCAGAGTTTGAGCTGCTTCACTGCCTCATTTAAACAGAAGAGTGTGCTCATCATGAGACTAAGAGACAGTTTACAGAGAATGACACCCTGCAGGGAACAGCTGCTGCTAACACCCAAAGGACAGAATTATATAGAAGACATATTTATTTAATTTTGCAATTTGTGAGGAAGTCTTTTTAGACCCACTCTTTTTTTGGCATTTTATTTTATTATTATTTTTTTTAAGAGGCAAGAGAATTTAATGAAGAGGCCGTTTACAAAGGTGTGGTCAGGTGTAAGATGTCTAATTTGATTTTTATTTTCACAACCTAATTTTTCATTCTATTATTCTACATTCTTCATAGTTTACGATGCTAATTGTTGGGAAAAATAGGTATGTTTCTAGCCAGTACTATAGGCTTTTTATATATTATCTCACTTAATCTTACAACAACCCTGAGATGTATGTTCTCTTTTCCACCCTTTGCTGAAAGAGATAGGAAGGCTCAGTAAGATTTTGTCATTTAAGATCACATCGCAGGTAAAAGTTCTCATTTTAACTTTGTCTTCCTGAGTCTGAAAGCTATGTATTTTTTGAAAAATTTTTATTGGTGAATTAAGTCAGACAGAAAAAGACAAATATCATATCATATGATATCGCTCATATATGGAATCTAAAAAAAGGCTACAAATGAACTTATCTACAAAACTGAAATTGAGTTACAGATATAGAAAATAAACTTAGGGTTACTGCAGGGTAAGGGTAGGGGGAGGGATAAATTGGAAGATTGGGATTGACACATAGACCCACTCCTCTGAGCAGAAAGCATCAAGGTCAATGAACCAATCACATAGTACAGAAGATATCACCATATTTATATGATTCAGTGGAATCGATCAAGTAATTTTAACAGGACTGTTATATTTCCATAAATATAAATAATTTGTTGATTATGATTGTTCTTAAGAAAAACTAAATACCCTAAAGCATAATTTTAATGGCACTGCCTTACGACCATATACAGTATTCAATCCCAATTTCTATTCTGGAAATTGAACCCATATTGAGTCCAGTTCCAGGTCCAGGCCAGAAAAGCAGGGGAAATCCAAGTTTAAGTGAAAGAAGTACTGATTCCCTATATATCTCTATCACTCTTTAAGAAATATATGCTTAATAGGAAAACAATATTTTCTCATGTAAATTCCAGGTTTTATTTAAGAAAGATCCTGAATCCAAAGGTGAAATATAGTTTAAAAAAAATAGTATATGATTCTTTATGGAAATGCTATTAGTTTTAAATTCTTGATGTGAGTGATTGGATATGTCATATATAAATTTACCAAGGAATAAAATAGAGGTCATAAAATATCAAGACACAATAGGACATACTTATAACCTCGTGAAACAAAATGGCATTTCAATATATTAAGCTGGCCACTTTACTGTATTTGTATATGGGTCCTCACTACAAAGTTCTGTCCCTGATTTGAACACATCAAGTATGAGAGGTAAAAAGCACACGGTAAATGAGGGTTACAAATGGCGTTTTATTTATGAACCTCATCTTTAGATTGGTGACATTCCATCATACAACCAAGGCAATGATTATTATGATGATTAGCTTTATAATAATCTGTAGGATCCTGCAGAACTTTTCCAACAACATATTCAGATCCTAACAAATCAACTTGAGGTGGAAAAACAGCAGATGGACGTTAGGAAAAGTTAGTGCAATATGATGTTATAAAGAAAAGCATGTGTGTCTTTTCTCAAATTTGGTTTAATATATTCTTTACAGAAGGTAGTTTCCTTTAAAAGCATTAGTTAGTTCAGCGTTTGTGTGATTTTATGAGGAGGAGGTGTGAGTAGCCATAATGGTGGCAGTAAAATGCAGTGAGCCCTAATATATAATTCATTTTAATAAAGAGGAGAAACACACCTTAGATGACATATTTTAATGGGCTACTAGATGAATGACCAAGAAAAGAGACAACTTCAGTTTCAATATGAAAGGTAGAGACCCTTGAATAAATGAAATTGTGGCAAGAAAACATATTCTTTAAATATCCTTTAAAATCCATTGAATAAATGAAATTGTGGCAAGAAAACATATTCTTTAAATATCCTTTAAAATCTGCTACCTCAAATCCTTCCTGTGGTATTTAATTCTCTATGATCAGCGTTTCATTAATTAGTTTGTTACAGATAAAAAATGAGATGCTTTTAGAAGTCATGTCTCTTATAATCCAGCTATTATTTAGATAGACATTTCAGAAAGAGAAAATAATTTTCAAGTTGTTTAGAAGACTAAGGTGCACGTAGAGAGTAATTACTATTATTACTATTAAAGTATCTCTTTCTGTTCACTGAATCTGAGACCGATCTGACTGATTTGCTTACACATTCATGGCTGCTTTTAAGTGCCCTCTATTCTGAATTTTGTTCTCCATATTACAGTTGTAACATATAGGAAATAAAGTGGATATACCTTGTTTAAAGATATCAATAGAGCAAAATTATTTCCATAATCAAGAACAGATCCAAATACAGACAAGTGACTTAATCATATAAGTTAAAGGTTATTACAGGGTCCTGCATGACCCTGAATATTTATTTTCCCACCAGCTTACTATCTTATTTGTTTATTTTCTTATATGAACTCATATTCCTGCAATTAGAATTACTTCCTCTGTGAGAAGAAAAAAGAAAGGACTTTATTATGGTTTTTATATAGTATTTATGAAAAAATTTAGAAGGTAACTATTAAAAATACACTCAGTACACTCAGGTGAAATGGGCCCAAGAGAAATGGGAGGGAGGATATTAGTTTAAAGGAAGCCTTTTCATGCATCCTTCTCATTTCATTAGCACAGGTTAAGAATTATGAAGTGGAAAAGCCACTAAGTGTAAATATGTATTAGAAACAAAGGAAAATACCCTAAGGGATTTGGCAAGCAGCATGGATTATTTTCAGGTGGGGTTTTCATGGAGGACGAGTCTAGGAAAGCCTCAAGGAAGTGTCAGGGAAAGCATGTCCAGAGTTTGAGAGAACCGTGGAGGTACTCATACTCAAAGCCTAGGAAGGACGCATTTCACAACTCCTAACTTCCCTCTCTCTGCCATGAATAACATATATGGCACAACTGAAGTTTCCCTGATAGGCTTAAAATATTTTCTCACATTTTCTTTACCAGTAGTTCTATCCTAATCCAAACATTTAAAAGTACTCATTTTTACAGACATTTAAAAGTAACACAGTGGATACATGGGATCCTCAGATTGATACCATCAAGGATAGTAACATAAGATTTTTCAGCTTAATACTTTTAAAAAGCTTTCATTCCTAAGAGTAAGCTTGTGAATTAAGATCAGAAGTTTATGCTAACTAAATTCTGCTTTTAGATGAGAAAATAAAAACTGAAATACTGGCAGTTTCTAAAGCTCCTTCAGGGGGAATTAATTCTTGGATCATTTGTGTTGATCATACAATCCTTTCCTTTTTAGCTAATTGAAATCGACATAAAACTCAGGTAGTTTATTTTTAAACAATATATTCAATATTTGACAATTAAGTTCAAAGAGAAGGATATTGGATTGAGGGTTAAATACTGGGAGGTAATGGTGTCTCTTCACAAGCAATGAAGATTTGCAGTTTCATTAATAATAATAAATTATTATTGATTCTGGACCCACTATGTACTACTCTTCAGCCACAGAACATGACAGATAAGGCCAGAGTCCTCATGGAGTGCAACTCTAGACAGGGCTAATGGTGGGGAGAGGGTACAATGACATAAGTAGTCAAGTTAATTTCACTTAGTGATTGGTGCTATGAAGGGAATGAGCAGGATAATGTGACAGATTCAGCTTTGTACCCCTTTGTGATCAGAAGACACTGAGTTTTTAATGAAAGCTCTGAGTATGAGGAAACAGCTGGATTGAAATTTCTTTTCTCAAACAACCCAGTCCCTGGATGTTCTAAGGATTTTTTCCCCTCATTCTAGCCCTTCTTTCTCTCCTTTCTGCTTTGCTTTTTTGCTGGAAACCCTACTCTCCTATAGCCATGCTTCTGTGACTAGAGATCTTGCCTTTTGTCATTGACTTTTCCCATTCCTGATATCTGGTTTCTGACTAAGATCTCTTTCAGGGAATTGACATGGAAAGGAAAAGAGGTGTAAGCTTTAAAGTATCACTGTGGCTACTTGTGATCTTAATATGTTTAAATTTAATATATTTAAATATTTTGGAGAGAAGTTTAAATAGATGATTTCAGAAATGGCTTTTGTGTTTAAATTATTTAATGTTACATCTATTGATCAATTTACAGTTAATGAAGTTGATCACAATCACCTTTAAACCTAATTTATTTCCTTTTTTCTTTAAAGCCCTTTTCTAAGAAAGATGTGCTTCGAAACAACCCTTTTGACCTTCTTTGTATATAAAAAACAAGGTATTAGATAGTTTTAATTAGGATTTTTAGAAGCCAAAGTTCTTTTAAAGACTGATCTAACTGCAGGAACACTGCACTCAGGGACCATTTTAAACAGCAAGATCACTAAAATTACCAGAAAAAGCACAAAAATGCAAAAAAGATGGCACTCAATTGACTGCAAAAAGGACACTGTTTAAGTTATGAGAGCTGAAACAAGAAGGCAGAGCATGGTCTAGTTGGACCTCAGTTGGAAATGTGCACGTCATGTGACTCAATTTTGTTGCTGGTCTGCATTCCCACATATGTGAATGCCTGCAGAGCATTGATTTGGGGGTTATAAATACATGTTAGCAAGCAGGCAATTTGCATATATGGAATCCTTGAATAATGAGGGCCAACTACACTTCACAGTGTTAAGGTGTGCAAGTTACTTAGAATAATAAATGTTCAATAGATATCAACTTAAACTACAGTGTTAAATGTAATAGAAACTGTTGAAATATAGTTATTTGCTTTTGTCTTCATTCATTTGCCTCAGTTTGCCATTTCAAAATTGAGTCTTTTTATTTTAATTTTTTCCATTATCCAGTTTACTGCCATTTACTGCCGAGCGTCCGCTTTTTCCTCACTGTTATCAGTGGGCACTACTCCAGCCTCTGTAACCCCCGCCCTGTGCTCACACCCTTTGCAAAAACAGTTCAGGTGACTATTTAACAAGTCTGAGTGAGGACTTGAGGGTACTCTGAGCAAGCCCCCGGCTAAATTATGGTTATTTTATTTATTCACCTTTTGCTTTTATTCCCCAAATGCTGGATGCATTCCAGGTATTTGAGGTTGACGGGAATCTGCCCTTTACATATGTGGAGTGGGGTTTTATTACCATTTGGGAGTAATTCTCAGATAGTGTATTTATTGTCAAGGGTTTTGGTCAAAAAAATTTTTTTGTCTAGGAGCTGTGGCCTATTGATGCTCTTTCCTGGCTGAGACACTCAGACCACATAATCGATTATTCTTTCACAGTAGATTATGGTGAACTTTAAGATAGGGTTTGTGGTATACTCCCTGGTAGATTTTATTGGAATATCACTCCCTCCATTAAATGTTCAATTGAATTTTATGTTCACAAAGAAACTGTTGCACAATAAAGGATTTTATATTATTTGAGTAATATAAAATAACATTAATTAAAATGTTAACTTTTTAAGTCAAAATTTGGATGTCACTGGAGAACTTTGCCTTACTGAGATGGAAAAAAAAATGGATGGATTTTTAAAATAGCTTATGTATAAACTTTTAAAAATATGATAGTGGGTGGGAGGAATCACTCATTCAACTTGGATGTTATAGTTGTAGTATGATGATTTAAATATGTTTCACTTATGCTCATGTTAGCCTATTAGATTTAAGTATTTCATAAAGAATTTTTATTTCAGATAAGCCTTGTGATAAATGTTATCATTATATGTTGGCTCAATTATATAAATACTATTTGAAATCCAGGTCTTTTACTTGCAAGACAGAAATAGAGTCACAGATGTAGAAAACAGACTTATGGTTACCAGGGGGGGAAGGGGAGGGGAGGAGGGATAAATTGGGTGATTGGGATTGACATATACACACCACTATATATAAAATAGATAACTGATAAGGACCTACTGTATAGCACAGGGAACTCTACTCAGTACTCTGTAATGACCTATACGGGAAAAGAATCTTAAAAAGAGTGGATATATGTATATGTATAACTGATTCACTTTGCTGTACAGCAGAAACTTACACAACATTGTAAATCAACTATACTCCAATACAAATTTTTAAAAAATAAAAGAGATGGGATCAGGAATAATCTTCTCCTAATTAAAGCCTGGTGCAGTAATACGGGGGAAGTTTTAAGATTTATTGTAAAAAGTTAAGGAACTAGGAGAGTTTTTATCATTCAAGTACAAAATGAAAAAAAAAAATGTAGGGACATGGGTTGCCCTTTTAGAGGGTTAGGGACAAAAACAGAGGACAAATAAGATGCCACCAAATGGAAAATGATGAAATGCGTTGTAAAACAAAATGAGAATGCTGAAATTGCTATTGATTTCAGCTCTTTATGAAGCAAAGGAATTGCCAGAATTACTAAATTTTTGAAATAAACCTGTAGAGTAAAAACTAAGTAAATAAATAAAATGAAATAAAATAAAATTCAGGTCTTACTAAGGGTTAATAAGATAATGAATTCCAGTATTTTTTTTCAAAACAAGGATAGATAAAATTTTTACCCTTTTTCTTCATATTCACTTGAATATATGTTGCTGTTGCCTTTTGTAAATGTTCCATAATTCCATTAACCACATTTTGTTGATCTGAAAGTTCATACAAGCTTGAAGTTTCAAAAGTACAGTTTCATATCCAATATTAATAGTGTTACAGCCAACACACCAAAGGAAATAAAACCTTTAAAATTTAATGCCTCACAAGGGAGAACTGTGTTAAAACAGTGCCCTCTTACAAGTTACAAATGGGAAATACATTTTAAAAGAAAAGGCATTTGCTCTAGAAGAGCAGATCACTTTGTTTTATAGCAAGTTCAAAATTCAGAGAAATATTCATCCTTCAGTTACCAGACTAATAAATTGAATCAAGGTGGGCAAGGAGAGAGATAGAAGAAAAAAGGGGAAATAAAGTAAAAGCAGGAGGTGGGTTAATAAAGGGCTTTTTCTTGTGAACTAACTTCTCCCTACAAAAATGATAAGAAAATAGCAGACAGAGCAACAGAGATAAAATTGCATCAGGCTTCAGGGTTTATGTTTTTGATGGAAATGTACAAATAATTTCCATCCCTTGCGGTGCTGTCATGCTCCATCACTTTAGTCCATTTTCACCTTGCAAAGAATTCTGAATGGGAGGGACTTCCTTCTCTGGCAGCTAATTAATCTCTTACAAGCCTGCTCTTGCAGCCTGTCTACCTGGAATGCCCCACACATTAAACAAGTGACTTGGGAGCAGATTTCTTGCCCCCTTGAGCAGTTCTTTCTTCCTTTAAGCTATATGAAGACCCAGCTTTTTCTTTTTGTTTGGGAAACTATGAGCTCTAGAATAAATCATTGAGGAATCTCTCCCTCTATCCCACTACCATAACTGAATACACTCCCAAATAATTAAATTGGGTTTTAATGACAACAGACAAAGCCTGAATATAAGTTTTGAATGTGCACAGTGCACATAATATGGAAGGACACAATAGTGCACATATGTAAGGACACACATTTCTAAATTATACATTTTCTGTGTACATGTTAGATCTTCATTGTGATGAAACAGGTATAATCATATTTATAATACTGTTGCATTTGCCTTAAAAATAGTACCAGATTTTGCGAATAGGAGACTTTTTAGTTTTTTGGCAAATTCTGTCTGTAAAAAAGATTAAGGTAAGAACATACTTATTTATAGGTTGAAATGCTTCAATTAAAAAATAATAGAAATTCTATTCAGGTTTATTCTATTTAATAAATACAGCCTTTTAAAAAGTTACCACTAATGAACTACTTGCAAATAGCAATGCTTAACTTTGTCAGAGGTGGAACTATCTTTCAGTAATAACTCACAGGAGGTTAGAAATAGTAATCATTCTTTAATATTTTGCTGATGTTGTTCACACATCTTTTTCATGCAGTTATCTGTATTGTTTTATTTTCTCTCATGTTTTTCTGTTAAACCTTTTGTGGATTTTTGTTTGTCTATTTCTTTATATTTCCTTTTTAATTAAACATAAAAGACTTCCCAGTAACTATGTTATGCATGCCTTTAGAAAACAAAGATATATATGTTAATGGTATAGCTATTCCAAATATTAAAGATTCTTTATCCATCTATGAAGATGCATGCAATTGACACATGCACGTATGGAGATGTACTTGATAAGAGAATAGGATCACTATATATATTCAATTATTCACAGAAATGTATATTAAGTAGTTATTGTGTCCCACATACCAGGAGAGTGAAGCCAGAAGGAAAACGTATTCTGAAAAGTGTTATTTATTTTTAATTGTTTAGTCAAGGTAATATATACAGTGAAATGGGCAGCTTATTAAGTGTTCAATTAGATGAGTTTTGACAAATGTATATACCTTTAAAACTAATGAAGATATAGGCCATTTCTATGACTACAGGAAATTTCCCATTCATCTAATGAAAGCCCACTCCCCATAGCAAACACTGTCTGGTTTCTATAACCATAGAGTGTCTGTTCTTGAACTTCATATGAATTTAATTATATGATACATAGACATATTTATCTGGATTCTTTTATTCAGTATTATTGAGATTAAAGTATATTGTTGTAATAATCAACAATTTATTATTTTTAATCACAATCTAATGAGTTAATATGGTACTACTTCATCTAATACGTAAGGACCTTAAAACAGTGTAATTCCACGTTTACCCCATCTTCGCGATTTTGCTGTCTTGTATTTTACTTTTACGTACTTAAAACACTGTCCAGTACAATGATGGTATCTTTACTTTAGCCAGATATCTTTTAAAAATTAGAAAAAGATGTTTTACATTTACCCATATATTTATCATTTCAGATGATGATATTCTTTTCTGTATACAGATGTTTCCATCTGGTGTCCTTTCCATTCAGTCTGAATACCTTCTCTTCAGCATTCATATAGGAAAGACCTGCTGGTGATGAATTTTCTCAGCTTTCATTTATCTGAAAAGTTGTTCCATTTTCATTATTGAAGGTATTTTAACTGATTATTGCGTTTTCAGCCCTTAAAAATGTTGTTTTATTGTATTCTGTCTATTGTTTCTGTTGAGAGGTCAGTTGCCATTGACATCATTGTTTCCTACATGTTATGTTTCTTTCATTGATTGTGACTGTCAGATTTTTTTTAAGATTTTGCTTTTAGCCGTTTTACTATGATATGCTTAGGTGTGTTCTGTCTATTCTTAATTATGCTTGGATTTTCCTGAGCTTCTTGGATCTGTACATTGGTACTTCTCATCCAATTGAGGAACAATTTAACCACTATTCTTTCAAAAATGTTCTGACCCTTTTCTCTTTCCCTCCTCCTCTACACCTACCCGCCACCTCTGAAAACCCTGTTATTCCTGTGTTAGACCATGCGATTACCCCCACTGATGACTGGGGCTCTATCTATGGTTTTTCAATATTTTTTTCTCTGTTCTTCAATTTAGGTATGTTCTATTGATCTTATTCAAGTTCACTGATCCTTTTTTCTGCAGTATCCAACTTACTATTTTGCTCATGCAATAAACTTTATTTCATGTGTTATACTTATCAATTCTTTTTTTATAGTTTCCATTTATTGTCTGAGAGTCTCTATTTGTACACCCATTATAACTGTTTCTTTAAATCCTTAAACATACTTATGATATATGGTTGAAGTCTTGATCTTTGATTACCAACATTTGATTCATCTTAGAGTCTGTTTCTACTACTGAGCTTTTTACTTGATTATGGGTCACATTTTTCACCTCTTCACATGTGTACCAATTTTTTTTTAATTATATGCTGGATGTTGTTAATAGCAAATTGTAGAGAGTCTATATTAAGTGATCTTTCTACAAAAGGTAGTGAGTTCTGTTCTGGCAATCTGTTTAATTATAGGCAGATAATTTTTTGCCCTTTCAGGCTTAGTTTTATTCTTGGTAAGGACAAGTCTATTTTGATTTTGAACTTAATTCATGAACCTGACCCTTACTCCTATGGTGGGTGCTTTTCTGTAGTCACAACTGAAAGTCTGAGGTGCCTACTGAGTTCCCTCCGCTCTAGTTGGGATTAAAGTCCAGTGTCTTCCATCAGTACCTGGTCTCTGATATCATTGTACAGCACTCAACCCACCCTGGTTGGGATTAAAGTCCAGTGTCTTCCAACAGTTCCTGGTCTCTGGTATCATCGTACGGCACTCAACCACACAGGGCTTGTAGAGTCTTACTCTGTCGAAATGCCATCTAGACCTTGGCCAACAATTCACAGCAAATCCCCATGCAAACTACTGCCATTTCCCATGCAGCTCCCTTTTCTCACATACCCTTCACTGCAGATTTCAGGCATAGCAGCAGGTCAAACTATTCCCATTTCCTCTTGGCTCAGTGAGACTTCAAATCTACTGGCATTCTACTACTATATTTGATAGCAGGGAAGTGCTTCCAAGGAGAAAGTCAGGGAGGTCATGGAGCTCTTTGAATTTTTTTCTTTGCTCAAGGTTTCCCATCCTGTGCTGTGTTTAGTTCAGTGCCAGAAAACAGTTGCCTCATATAATTTGTGTCATTTTATAGTTGTTTGTTGTGGAGGGAGAGGCACAGTACTGGTTACTTTATCATTGTAGCACAAATCCCAGCAAGACAGTTTTATTGCTGGATAAAGGAGATCAAGGAAACTGCCGGAGGTGAGGCAGGTTGAGGGTGGTAAGGGAGACAGGGGCCTTTAGAGTTAATATAGAGCCTGTGACTTGAGAGGTTTAGCAACAAGCTACATCCGTACTTTAAAATATAAAAGTGGAGGAAAGATGAACTTCAGGAATCAAGCCAGTAACACACTCAGTGAGAAGTCTTTTGGGAAGATAGCAAATCTGATTAGAAATTAGAGTTAACCTAAATCTAATTTCCCTCCTTTTGCCATTAATCTTTAGCAAGTAGCTGTCCCATATAATGTTAAGTCATAATAAAAAGAAACCAACCCAGAACTGATGATGAATTGTAAAAATTGAAGAATAAATGAATATAAACCAAATTCCACTGAAGATCATACAGTGCACAAGGAATTACATAAGTAAAGTTACCAATAATTCAGACAAAAAGTCCTCTATATTTTCAGTCAAATTACAGAAATGCTGTATTTCTTTTTTTAATAAATTTATTTATTTTGATTTTATTTATTTTTGGCTGCATTGGGTCTTCGTTGCTGAGCGCGGGCTTTCTCTAGTTGTGGCGAGCAGGCGCTGCTCTTTGTTGTGGTGTGCGGGCTTCTCATTGCGGTGGCTTCTCTTGTTGTGGAGCACGGGCTGTAGGCACACGGGCTTCAGTAGCTGTGGCATGCAGGCTCAGTAGTGTGGCTCGTGGGCTCTAGAGCACAGGCTCAGTAGTTGTGGTGCACGGGCTTAGTTGCTCCACGGCATGTGGGATCTTCCCGGACCAGGGCTCAAACCTGTGTCCCCTGAACTGGCAGATTCTTAACCACTGTGCCACCAGGGAAGCCCAAAATGCTATATTTCAAGTTGATTTTACATAATAAAATAGAACAACAAAAGAGCTAAAGCATTTTATTATGATTTTATAAGACAATAGATGCAGATGGAAAGCAGACTGAGAAATATTAGGAAAAAAGTGAAATCAAAAACATAAATAAAGGTTTTTGATTGCTCCCTCTTCACAGACACACAAATAACCACAACTAAGAATTATAAAGAACAGGTATGAAAAATAAATTTTATATATATATATATATATATATATAAGGATACAAGGATTATAGAGAAAATGTTAAATGTAGAGGAAAATGAGACAAAATAAAACATAGCTGGTGTTCTTAAGGGGGAAAAAACAAAAAAAAAGCAGAATAAATGGAAGAGAAAAACATAAAGATATAGTGAAAGAATAACTACTTACTAGGATAACAAAAGTCTAAGATGGAAATTGCTATCAAGCCATGCCATGGTGAAATTTCTGAACTCCAGTGTTTGCAAAAGAACTGTTAGGGCTATGGGTGTGAAAAGCAAATCATCCACAAAGGAAGTTAGGCAGGAAAGGGAAGAGAGATTCGGCTGGCCTCAGACTTTGCCCCTGGTATGAGACAGTGAAACATTCCTCCACAAACATTGGAGGAGGAGAACTGATGTTCCCAAGATATTGCAACCATTCAGAATTGCTCTTGAAGTACTGAATAATCAAGAAAATATATAAAAGTATGGGTTCAGAGGATTAATTTAAATAGATATTAATTGAACACTAGGAGGATGGGAGGCACTGAGCAACACTGGGATTTGTGATTACTGATCATATGTGTGTGTTATAATTTTTGACATTGTAAGATTAACAAAATGATTTCAAAAAATTGGTAGGTGAATAAAAGAAAAATGGGAGGAATTATATACATGTTATAATTATAAACATTTCCTTTTTAAATTATACTTTCTATAAATGAAATATGACTAAAAATAACATACTTAATATTTTCTTAATGTGAGGATGTTTTTTAGAGAATGATATTTCATAATAAACTATTGACTTTCTTATATAATTTAATTTAATAATTTACTACATTATATAATTTTCATTTTTTTATGAAATCAATCTCTCTTTTTCTCTGTCATAGAGCTATATCTGGAGCAATTACTCTAATAGTTAAAGATGATTATGTCAATATAGTGGGCTTTGGAATAAACGTTTAAAGAAATGTTTTATACTTATATTTTGAGAATCATTAGAAAACAGCAGGTAAAATTTCTGCATAAAACAGTACTTCTTTAAAAATAAAAGAATTTATCCTGTAAGTTTTAGCACACATCTCAAAAAAATGTCATAACTAAAATCTGAGCATATTTACAAATATCCAAATATATTTTTGAGGGGTCAGGTATTAAATATTTTACGCTTGTGAACCATATGGTCTCTCATAACTGTGCAACTCTGCTGTTGTCATGGGAAAGCAGCGATAGACATGTGTAAACAAATTGATGTGTTCCAATAAATCATTCTTTGCGAAAATAGGCAGCCAGCCATGGGCCATGGTTTTTGACCCCTGGTATATATTGACCTTTCATCAACCTTAATGATCAAAATATTATCAGCCTCTCTCAGAACTATTAAGATAAAGAAACAGATACAAAATGGCCCTGATTAATGAATTTATTGATTTTATTTCCTTGTTCCTGACATTAAGTACTATAATACTTCACTTTGATATGAAAAGTCTCAATCAAGGGGCAAAACTGAGTAACTTACATACATATCCACATAAATCTTAATATTTTCTAACTTCTCAAAAAAGCCAAAATTTAAGTAAGGAGGAACTAACTTTGCTCCAAACAGTTCTTAGATGTTATGCTCAATATGACTCCTTCCCTTGCCTTTTACATTTACAACCTTGGTCAAAAATCTCAGATTGTCGAAGCTAGATTGTACCTCTCAGTGTATCAGATTAAGTGATCTCATTCTCACAAGAAGGACCCCTACTGCCACTGAGGTTAATAACTTCTCTATGGTAACCCTGCTAGTTCTTGTCAAAGTTAGGACTGGAACCCAGGCTACCAGCTCCCATAGCAGAGTTTTTTCCACTCCACCATACTGTCACATATGGCATGGCTCAAGCCAGACAGCCATCAGCTGATCAGAGCTTAATGAGCTGGTTATCATACTAGAAATGTACCTATATTGACACCTCTGTTCTCAGCATTATTAGTTATCCTGTTTCTTCTCTATTTTTAAAGTAGGTTTATAAATAAAGTTAATTAAAAGACAATCAAACATTACAAATGAGAAGTGATACTGCTCTATGAATATATCCTGCTTCATTAAGAAACAGTCCTTTCATAAAATGGCAAAAGGCAAAGCTGCAGTTATCTTTCCTTATGAGTTATTTCTAATCATTTAAATCAGTGGTTCTCAGACTTCTGTGAGTATCGAATCAACTGGAGAGCTTGTAAAACACAGACAGTTGGGCCCCAGCCCCAGAGTTTCTGATTCAGTGGGTTTAGGATGAGGCCCAACTTGCATTTCTGATATGTTCCCAAGGGATGCTGATGCTGCTGGTCTGGGTAAAACACTTTGAGAACCACGGGTTTAGATTTGTTAATTCACACTTCTGCTCAGGCTCCATCTCAGATCCAGTGAAACAGAATGTCTGGGGCTTGAGGTGGAGTATCTTCTAAAAGTATCTCAGGTGATTCTAATGTAAACCCAAGCAGCTGAGGTGGGGGTGGGGCGGGGGGAGGAAGAGAGACTGAGTAACTTAAAGAAGTTTCTCTGGTCTTCCCATATTATGAAATGTTTTCTTCCTCAGTGTATTCCTTTATGAGATGGGAACAGTTTTTAAGTAGTCATTTCATGATAAGGAATAAATGAGGTAGTATAAAGATGACTTTACCAACTGACTTTATAAATTGAATGTAATTTAAATTTAGTCAATTTTATGCTGCTAATTCTTTAAAGTGCTTAGAATATAAGGTGGTTGTAGAACTCTCCTTTTAAAATGTTATTTTTGTACATCTTGCCACTTGTAAAGCTACTTTATGCCTCAGATACTTGAACTATCTTTGTTAGCATTATATAGACAGCATAGAAACATGTAGCGCTAAGTCCTATAGCTTTAACTCTTACTGTTTCTCTATACAGTGAAAGATGCAGATGCACTTTGTATGGACATACAGACTCTGTGAACAGCATCGAGTTTTTTCCTTGCTCCAACATTCTTCTCACAGGTTCTGCAGATAAGTCCCTGTCTGCATGGGATGCAAGAACGGTAAGCAAATTATCAACACTTTTTCCAATTTTGGTAGGTCTAGTTACTCTTAGTCACTTTTCAGGTATTAGGTACAATTTATGAAGTAATTGTACAGGGGCATGTAGGTTAAAAGAATGGTAATAAGTTCCTATTTACAAGATCTTGTCTATGTGCTTTTATGTACCCTGCCTCCTAAAAGTAGGACTATAAAAATAATGTAATTACTTCATTAAACATTAATGCAACAATTTTTTTTTTTTTTTTTTTTTTTTTTGCGGTACTCGGGCCTCTCACTGTTGTGGCCTCTCCCATTGCGGAGCACAGGCTCTGTACGCGCAGGTTCAGCGGCCATGGCTAACGGTCCTAGCCGCTCCGCAGCACGTGGGATCTTCCCGGACCGGGGCACAAACCCGTGTCCCCTGCATCGGCAGGCGGACTCCCAACCACTGCACCACCAGGGAAGCCCAACAATTTTTTATTGAGATAGAAACTCTGCTGATACATTACGTATGACAGGGAAATGCATAGCACCTCTCCTTAAGGACTTTGTAGCTTGGAAAGGAAGGAGAAATGAGATTTTAATGCAATGAGGTATGTGTTAAAATGGAAGAGGATACAAGACACAGGGGAAAAGCAAGAAGGAGAACTCTTATCTGCCTAGAAGGCTGTGGATGGCTCCCAAGAGGAGGCTGTGCTTGAGCTGAGATTTGGAGGGTAAGTAGGATATACCAGGTAATCTCGAGAAGGTGGATTCCAGGAAACAGCAGTGCATGTACAAAGCCATAGAAGTATGAGGCTACAAAGGCATATTCTGAGAGTAATAATATGTTTGAATAGAGCTTAAGGAAGGAGGAAGAAAAAACAAGCAAGAGTATACAGATGGACAAGGACAAGATCATTAAGTATCTGATTGAAATTTTATAGTTTTCAGAAGGAGTCTATTAAAGCATGTTAAGCAAACAGGGTAACACAATCAGGTTAGCCTTTTAGAAAGATTAATTTGATAGTAGAGTTAAGGGAGTCATTCTCATATAGGAGGCTTGTACAGTAGGCTGTGAGCAGGTGAGAATTTGAACTAGGAGACTGTGAGAGTATAAAGGAAAGTATGGATTCAAGATAAGCGGTTTAACTCTTACAATTTGAAGAGTGACTGGATGTGGAGATAATGGGAGGAAAGAAAAGGGGTTTAAAGGTGACCAACAGTCCCAGTTTATCTAGCTAAGACTGAGAGTTTTCTGGGTTGTGGGATTTTTCAGTGTTAAACTAGATAATCCTGGGTTACTGTGGCTTCAGAAGTGAATTAGATGTGAAGAAATGGAGATGGAATTTGGGAACTACACTTTCAAAGAGTTTGGCTGTGGAGATGAAGAAGAGAAAAGTCTATACCTGTAGGATCCAAATAGAGGTCTCCCTTGTTCAAATAGGAGACAGCATGTTTATTTGCTTAGCGGTAGGGCAGAGGAAGGGATTAAAGATTCAGGAAAGAGCAAACACAACTAATTGAGCACACACTTTAGTAATTTGAGGCATGCCAAAATATGCAAAACAGGGTCACCATATTTGTTCTTAGCAAAATTTGATGAGGATAATGTAGAAGTCTATACTAAAAAGAAAAAAAATCCATATTTTATGGTTCGTGAGTCAGGAAAGAAATGCAACTTGTAATGTTTCCCATTTATCTTCCCCTACACAATGCATGATTGACATCAATAAAGGAATATGATGATGAGCATCCAGATAGTATGAACAGGGACCCAAGTTCATTATGGGAGGCTCTATTTAGTCCTCTGAGGCAAATTGATTTAGGATAAATAGAGAATAAGGCGACCTTAGGTTCACTTATTATAGAAAAACAGCTAATGGTAGAATGATAAATACCTTAGACACAACTTCACATGTTGCAGCATGTCAAGAGGCAGCAGTCAAGGGGCACTGTGGGAAAAGTGTATCAGCCATGAATTAAGAGTAAAATCAGAATGATTTGTTGTTGGGTAAAAAAGGTGCCACAACCTCCTTCTTGCTTTAAAATAGCTTAGACCCTGGTGCAACAGAATTCACTCCTGCTAATGGAGCATCCATGAAAAAGCAAGATTTTCAATGCATTTAGCCTAAATACTTACATGTGAAGTGTGTATAAAAGCCATTGGTAAAGGAAAACCCACAGAGAAAATATTAATTTAGTAGTGACCTAAATTTTATGCTCATTTTCTTTTGATATCAGATTTTTTTTTTGTCTGTCTCTCAGAGTGCTATAACTGAATGTTATCAGAAAACATGTCTCTTATTTATTTTCTTTCCTGTGAAAAACTGGAGCACTAATGCTTGGAAGTAAAACTGCTCTTACAAAGAGAAGTTGCCTCTCGTGTATCTGCCTTAAATGCCTAGAGTTGCTTGTAGATGGTGGCCTTCCTACCTCTTGTTGGGAACTCCTTGTATACTGGTCTTATTTCCTACAATATGTCTGAGAGCGGGAGAAAAGAGGGATTCAGCACAGCACAGCGCATTTAGCATACAGCAGGATAGCATGTGGATTGAATGTATGTCCATAAAAAGGTTGTATTTCTTTAATCAATATTAATATATATTTTTCAAATTGGCTTTAATGGCAAATTAAAATTTTTATTATTAATGTTATGATTACAATTTTATTAGTAGTATGCATGCTAGGTTTATAGTCATTAATACTAGGGAAAGGACTCTAAAATACTTTGGTATAAATAAAATGTTCATAAATTATGGTAAATACATCAATGTTTAGAAATAAAGTTCATTTAGTTTATTTTCTGAAAATATTTCAAACCAGATGTTAAAATATATATATTTAAATTGGTATCTATATAAAATAGAATTAGCATGTAAAACAAAGGGAAATTCACTTAATTTAGGTTATTAATAATTAGACAATTCAAGTTGTTAACTAAATGTTATTATAAAACACTACAAATAATATATGACAGCAACTCTAGAATTAAACAGAATCATTTCACTTGAGTTGCATTAGCAATTCCGGTGACTAGTTTCAGATCTACCACATTTTTTTTAAAACACAAAACAGAAAAAAAAACACTGAAACAGCCAGATTTTTAAAAATTCATATTTTATATATAGTTTTTTTTACATCTTTATTGGAGTATAATTGCTTTACAATGGTGTGTTAGTTTCTACTTTATAACAAAGTGAATTAGTTATACATATACATATGTTCCCATATCTCTTCCCGTTTGCGTCTCCCTCCCTCCCACCCTCCCTATCCCACCCCTCTAGGTGGTCACAAAACACCGAGCTGATCTCCCTGTGCTATGCGGCTGCTTTCCACTAGCTATGTACCTTATGTTTGGTAGTGTATATATGTCCATGCCTCTCTCTCGCTTTGTCACAGCTTACCCTTCCCCTCCCCATATCCTCAAGTCCATTCTCTAGTAGGTCTGTGTCTTTATTCCTGTCTTACCCCTAGGTACTTCATGACATTTTTTTTCTTAAATTCCATATATGTGTTAGCATATGGTATTTGTTTTTCTCTTTCTGACTTACTTCACTCTGTATGACAGACTCTAGGTCTATCCACCTCATCACAAATAGCACAATTTCGTTTCTTTTTATGGCTGAGTAATATTCCATTGTATATATGTGCCACATCTTCTTTATCCATTCATCCAATGATGGACACGTAGGTTATTTCCATTTCCGGGCTATTGTAAATAGAGCTGTCATGAACATTTTGGTACATGACTCTTTTTGAATTATGGTTTTCTCAGGGTATATGCCCAGTAGTGGGATTGCTGGGTCACATGGTAGTTCTATTTGAAGTTTTTTAAGGAACCTCCATACTATTCTCCACAGTGGCTGTATCAATTTACATTCCCACCAACAGTGCAAGAAGGTTCCCTTTTCTCCACACCCTCTCCAGTATTTATTTTTTCTGGATTTTTTGATGATGGCCATTCTGACTGGTGTGAGATGATATCTCATTGTAGTTTTGATTTGCATTTCTCTAATGATTAATGATGTTGAGCATTCTTTCATGTGTTTGTTGGCAGTCTGTATATCTTCTTTGGAGAAATGTCTGTTTAGGTCTTCTGCCCATTTTTGGATTGGGTTGTTTGTTTTTTTGTTATTGAGCTGCATGAGCTGCTTATAAATTTTGGAGATTAATCCTTTGTCAGTTGCTTCATTTGCAAATATTTTCTCCCATTCTGAGGGTTGTCTTTTGGTCTTGTTTATGGTTTCCTTTGCTGTGCAAAAGCTTTGAAGTTTCATTAGGTCCCATTTGTTTATTTTTGTTTTTATTTCCATTTCTCTAGGAGGTGGGTCAAAAAGGATCTTGCTGTGATTTATGTCATAGAGTGTTCTGCCTATGTTTTCCTCTAAGAGTTTGATAGTGTCTGGCCTTACATTTAGGTCTTTAATCCATTTTGAGCTTATTTTTGTGTATGGTGTTAGGGAGTGATCTAATCTCATACTTTTAAATGTAGCTGTCCAGTTTTCCCAGCACCACTTATTGAAGAGGCTGTCCTTTCTCCACTGTACATTCCTGCCTCCTTTATCAAAGATAAGGTGACCATATGTGCGTGGGTTTATCTCTGGGCTTTCTATCCTGTTCCATTGATCTATCTTTCTGTTTTTGTGCCAGTACCATACTGCCTTGATTACTGTAGCTTTGTAGTATAGTCTGAAGTGAGGGAGCCTATTTCCTCCAGCTCCGTTTTTTGTTCTCAAGATTGCTCTGGTTATTCGGGGTCCTTTGTGTTTCCATACAAATTGTGAAATGTTTTGTTCTAGTTCTGTGAAAAATACCAGTGGTAGTTTGATAGGGGTTGCATTGAATCTGTAGATTGCTTTGGGTAGTAGAGTCATTTTCACAATGTTGATTCTTCCAATCCAAGAACATGGTATATCTCTCCATCTATTTGTATCATCTTTAATTTCTTTGATCAGTGTCTTATAATTTTCTGCATACAGGTCTTTTGTCTCCTTACGTAGGTTTATTCCTAGATATTTTATTCTTTTTGTTTCAATGGTAAATGGGAGCGTTTTTTTGATTTCACTTTCAGAATTTTCATCATTAGTGTATAGGAATGCCAGAGATTTCTGTGCATTAATTTTGTATACTGCTACTTTACCAAATTCATTGATTAGCTCTAGTAGTTTTCTGGTAGCATCTTTAGGATTCTCTATGTATAGTATCATGTCATCTGCAAACAGTGACAGCTTTACTTCTTCTTTTTCGATTTGGATTCCTTTTATTTCCTTTTCTTCTCTGATTGCTGTGGCTAAAACTTCCAAAACTATGTTGAATAAGAGTGGTGAGAGTGGGCAACCTTGTCTTGTTCCTGATCTTAGTGGAAATGCTTTCAGTTTTTCACCATTGAGGACGATGTTGGCTGTGGGTTTGTCATATATGGCCTTTATTATGTTGAGGAAGGTTCCCTCTATGCCTACTTTCAAGAGGGTTTTTATCACAAATAGGTGTTGAATTTTGTTGAAAGCTTTCTCTGCATCTATTGAGATGATCATATGGTTTTTCTCCTTCAATTTGTTAATATGGTGTATCACATTGATTGTTTTGCATATATTGAAGAATCCTTGCATTCCTGGAATAAACCTCACTTGATCATGGTGTATGATCCTTTTAATGTGCTGTTGGATTCTGTTTGCTAGTATTTTGTTGAGGATTTTTGCATCTATGTTCATCAGTGATATTGGCCTATAGTTTTCTTTCTTTGTGACATCCTTGTCTGGTTTTGTTATCAAGGTGATGGTGGCCTCGTAGAATGAGTTTGGGAGTGATCCTCCGTCTGCTATATTTTGGAAGAATTTGAGAAGGATAGGTGTTAGCTCTTCTCTAAATGTTTGATAGAATTCACCTGTGAAGCCATCTGGTCCTGGGCTTTTGTCTGTTGGAAAATTTTTAATCACAGTTTCAATTTCAGTGCTTGTGATTGGTCTGTTCATATTTTCTATTTCTTCCTGATTCAGTCTTGGCAGGTTGTGCCTCTCTAAGAATTTGTCCATTTCTTCCAGGTTGTCCATTTTATTGGCATAGCGTTGCTTGTAGTAATCTCTCATGATCTTTTGTATTTCTGCAGTGTCAGTTGTTACTTCTCCTTTTTCATTTCTAATTCTATTGATTTAAGTCTTCTCCCTTTTTTTCCTGATGAGTCTGGCTAATGGTTTATCAATTTTGTTTAACTTCTCGAAGAACCAGCTTTTAGTTTTATTGATCTTTGTTATTGTTTCCTTCATTTCTTTTTCATTTATTTCTGATCTGATTTTTATGATTTCTTTCCTTCTGCTAACTTGGGTTTTTCTTTGTTCTTCTTTCTCTAATTGCTTTAGGTGCAAGTTTAGGTTCTTTATTCAAGATGTTTCTTGTTTCTTAAGGTAGGATTGTATTGCTATAAACTTCCCTCTTACAACTGCTTTTGCTGCATCCCATAGATTTTGGGTCATTGTGTCTCCATTGTCACTTGTTTCTAGGTTTTTTTTTTATTTCCTCTTTGATTTCTTCAGTGATCACTTCATTATTAAGTAGTGTATTGTTTAGCCTCCATGTGTTTGTATTTTTTACAGATCTTTTCCTGTAATTGATATCTAGTCTCATATCGTTGTGGTCATAAAAGATACTTGAAACAATTTCAATTTTCCTAAATTTACCAAGGCTTCACTTGTGACCCAAGATATGATCTATTCTAGAGAATATTCCATGAGCACTTGAGAAAAATGTGTATTCTGTTGTTTTTGGATGGAATGTCCTATAAATATCAATTAAGTCCATCTTGTTTAATGTATCATTTAAAGCTTGTGTTTCCTTATTTATTTTCATTTTGGATGATCTGTCCATTGGTGAAAGTGGGGTGTTAAATCCCCTACTATGAATGTGTTACTGTCGATTTCCCCTTTTATGGCTGTTAGTATTTGCCTTATGTATTGAGGTGCTCCTATGTTGGGTGCATAAATACTTACAATTGTTATATCTTCTTCTTGGATCGATCCCTTGATCATTATGTAGTGTCCTTCTTTGTCTCTTCTAATAGTCTTTATTTTAAAGTCTATTTTGTCTGATATGAGAATTGCTACTCCAGCTTTCTTTTGCTTTCCATTTGCATGGAATATCTTTTTCCATCCCCTTACTTTCAGTCTTTATGTGTCTCTAGGTCTGAAGTGGGTCTCGTGTAGACAGCAAATATATGGGTCTTGTTTTTTTATCCATTCAGCCAATCTGTGTCTTTTGGTGGGAGCATTTAGTCCATTTACATTTAAGGTAATTATCGATATGTATGTTCCTATTCCCATTTTCTTAATTGTTTTGGGTTCGTTATTGTAGATCTTTTCCTTCTCTTGTGCTTCTTGCCTAGAGAAGTTCCTTTAGCAGTTGTTGTAAAGCTGGTTTGGTGGTGCTGAACTCTCTCAGCTTTTGCTTGTCTGTAGATGTTTTAATTTCTCCATCAAATCTGAATGAGATCCTTGCTGGGTTGAGTAATCTTGGTTGCAGGTTTTTCTCTTTCCTCACTTTAAATATGTCCTGCCAGTCCCTTCTGGCTTGTAGAGTTTCTGCTGAAACATCAGCTGTTAACCTTATGGGGATTCCCTTGTGTGTTATTTGTTGTTTTTCCCTTGCTGCTTTTAATATGCTTTCTTTGTATTTAATTTTTGACAGTTTGATTAATATGTATCTTGGCATATTTCTCCTTGGATTTATCCTGTATGGGACTCTCTGTGCTTCCTGGACTTGATTAACTATTTCCTTTCCCATATTAGGGAAGTTTTCAACTATAATCTCTTCAAATATCTTCTCAGTCCCTTTCTTTTTCTCTTCTTCTTCTGGAACCCCTATAATTCGAATGTTCGTGCATTTAATGTTGTCCCAGAGGTCTCTAAGACTGTCCTCAGTTCTTTTCATTCCTTTTTCTTTATTTTGCTCTGCAGTAGTTATTTCCACTATTTTATCTTCCAGGTCACTTATCCATTCTTCTGCCTCAGTTATTCTGCTATTGATACCATCTAGAGTATTTTTAATTTCATTTCTTGTGTTGTTCATCGTTGTTTGTTTCATCTTTAGTTCTTCTAGGTCCTTGTTAAATGTTTCTTG
This sequence comes from Aethalodelphis obliquidens, assembly GCF_003676395.1. Classification (NCBI taxonomy): domain Eukaryota; kingdom Metazoa; phylum Chordata; class Mammalia; order Artiodactyla; family Delphinidae; genus Aethalodelphis; species Aethalodelphis obliquidens. Next base: position 22,944,990 of record NW_020837946.1, on the reverse strand, counting down.
CATTTTGTCCATTCTATTTCCAAGATTTTGGATCATGTTTACTATCATTATTCTGAATTATTTTTCAGGTAGACTGCCTGTTCCCTCTTCATTTGTTAGGTCTGGTGGGTTTTTATCTTGCTCCTTCATCTGCTGTGTGTTTTTCTGTCTTCTCATTTTGCTTATCTTACTGTGTTTGGGGTTTCCTTTTTGCAGGCTGCAGGCTCGTAGTTCCCATTGTTTTCGGTGTCTGTCCCCAGTGGCTAAGGTTGGGTTCAGTGGGTTGTGTAGGCTTCCTGGTGGAGGGAACTAGTGCCTGTGTTCTGGTGGATGAGGCTGGATCTTGTCTTTCTGGTGGGCAGGTCCACGTCTGATGGTGTGTTTTGGGGTGTCTGTGGACTTATTATGATTTTAGGCAGCCTCTCTGCTAATGGGTGGGGTTGTGTTCCTGTCTTGCTAGGTGTTTGGCATAGGATGTCCATCACAGTAGCTTGCTGGTCGTTGAGTGAAGCTGGGTGCTGGTGTTGAGATGGAGATCTCTGGCAGATTTTCACCGTTTGATATTATGTGGAGCTGGGAGGTCTCTTGTGGACCAGTGTCGTGAAGTTGGCTCTCCCACCTCAGAGGCAGATCACTGACTGGCTGCAGCACCAAGATCCTTGCATCCACATGGCTCAGAATAAAAGGGAGAAAAAGTAGAAAGAAAGAATTAGTAGAAGTAGAAAGAAAGAAAGAAGGAAAGAAAGAAAGAAAGAAAGGAGGAAGGGAGGAAGGGAGGAAGGAAGGAAGGAAGGAGGGAGGGAAGGAAAAAAAGAAAGAAAGAATATAAAGTAAAATAAAATAAAGTAAGATAAAATATAGTTATTAAAATAAAAAAAAATAATTGTTAAGAAGAAAAAAAATTTAAAAAAAAACAAAACAAAACGGGTGGATAGAACCCTAGGACAAATGGTGGAAGCAAAGCTATATAGCATAAATCTTGCTCTCAAAGTCCACCTCCTCAATTTGGGATGATTCGTTGTCTATTCATGTATTCCACAGACATCAAGTTGATTGTGGAGCTTTAATCCGCTGTTTCTGAGGCTGCTGGGAGAGATTTCCCTTTCTCTTCTTTGTTCTCACAGCTCCCGGGGGCTCAGCTTTGGATTTGGCCCCTCCTCTGCGTGTAGGTGCTGGAGGGCGTCTGTTCTTCGCTCAGACAGGACTGGGTTAAAGGAGCCACTGATTCGGGGGCTCTGGCTCACTCAGGCCGGGGGGGGAGGGAGGGGCGCGGAGTGCGGGGCGGGCCTGCGGCGGCAGAGGCCGGCGTGACGTTGCACCAGTCTGAGACACGCTGTGCGTTCTCCTGGGGAAGTTGTCCGTGGATCCTGGGACCCTGGCAGTGGCGGGCTGCACAGGCTCCCCGGAAGGGGGGTGTGGATAGTGACCTGTGCTCGCACACAGGCTTCTTGGTGGCGGCAGCAGCAGCCTTAGCGTCTCATGCCCGTCTCTGGGGTTCGCGCTTTTAGCCGCGGCTCGCGCCCGTCTCTGGAGCTCCTTTAAGCAGCGCTCTTAATCCCCTCTCCTCGCGCACCAGGAAACAAAGAGGGAAGAAAAAGTCTCTTGCCTCTTTGGCAGGTCCAGACTTTTCCCCGGACTCCCTCCCGGCAGCCGTGGCGCACTAGCCCCTTCAGGCTGTTTTCACGCCGCCAACCCCAGTCCTCTCCCGGCACTCCGACTGAAGGCGACCGAAGCGGACTGAAGCCCGAGCCTCAACTCCCAGCCCCGCCCGCCCCGGCGGGTGAGCAGACAAGCCTCTCAGGCTGGTGAGTGCCGGTCGGCCCTGATCCTCTGTGAGGGAATCTCTCCGCTTTGCCCTCCGCACCCCTGTTGCTGTGCTCTCCTCCGCGGCTTCGAAGCTCCCCCCTCTGCCTCCCGCAGTCTCCGCCTGCGAAGGGGCTTCCTAGTGTGTGGAAACGTTTCCTCCTTCACGGCTCCCTCCCACTGGTGCAGGTCCCGTCCCTATCCTTTTGTCTGTTTTTTCTTTTTCCTTTTGCCCTAACCAGGTACGTGGTGGTGGTGGGGGAGGGTTCTTGCCTTTTGGGAGGTCTGGGGTCTTCTGCCAGCGTTCAGTAGGTGTTCTGTAGGAATTGTTCCATGTGTAGATGTATTTCTGGTGTCTATGTGGGGAGGAAGGTGATCTCCGCGTCTGACTCTTCCGCCATCTTCCAGGTTACTTCTATATATAGTTTTTAAAGGGTGCATGTTATTTATATAATATGAAATTATTAGCTTTTTTATTTCACAATGATTTGTGAAGAAGTTAAAAATAAATTTATTTTTGTAGTTAAATATTATGAGATGTTGAAAACAGTAACCAGGATAGCTGTAGTTTTTTTCTGTGTAATAGTAAAAAGTGTACAACATATTGATATGGATGGTATTATTAGACTTGTAATATCAACCACATCTGTAGTATTCTGGTATTCTCCTTTTTTATAACTTTTATATTATGTTAATTCCTTGATAAATGGTAAACTGTCAGGTGGTACTGAAAGACTGAATGTAAAGTGAGATGAATGACTTCCTTCACAGTAAAGCAAAAGCAGAACATGTTGTCACCTCAATGTGATCAACTAGTATTGAGAAATTTTCTAAAATATTTTTTTGATGAAACATGAATGTGACCAGTGGATTATATTCCTATAAATAAGTTTTAAACCTCTTTCTCCCATTCCCAAACATATACTAGTCTTAAATCATTAACCTAATCTAACAGCTTATTGTCAAAGATAATGAATGTGGAGACCTCTAAGTCAGTCTCTAAGTCAACTGGACAGATCGGCTCTGAATTTTGTGGGAGACAAGGAAAGGAGTATAAATCTTTGTAATTACCAAATGGAGGCTATTAAATAACTTTCAGTTTGGAAACTCATGAAATTGCTCTGTTTTATAGGACTACATGCAGAGTATTTTTCCTCAAAGTTATGAAACAAAGTTATTTTATTAAAATTAAAAAAGAAGATTGTAATATTGTCAGAAAATGATGTATAATATAGTACATTTAATGAAAACTTATAATGCCGTCTCAAAAAGCGACATGAAGGGCTTCCCTGGTAGCGCAGTGGTTGAGAGTCTGCCTGCCGATACAGGGGACACGGGTTCGTGCCACGGCCCGGGAAGGTCCCACATGCCGCGGAGCGGCTGGGCCTGTGAGCCATGGCCACTGCGCGTTCGGAGCCTGTGCTCCGCAATGGGAGAGGCCACAACAGTGAGAGGCCCGCGTACTGAAAAAAAAAAAAAAAAAAAAAGCGACATGAAAAATTCAAATATACATCAGTGATTTGGAAGCCTATTTAAAATAAAGGCCGAGATTATTAGTCATTCACAAGTCCAATGAAAATATTAAGGATTTAGAATGTTTTTGAAAAAAAGAAAAAAAAGAATGTGCTCACTGTACAGTAAAACAGAGAATAGAATGAGTAATATGTCTGTGAGTTCAGAGCTAGGCTGACAAAGATCAGAGTTGCTGACATTTTGCCTCTTGCAATGAATCAGACACACAGAGTTCATGGCCTGGACTGCCTTTGGTGTCCATGTCTTGCTGCCTAGACTAACTGCAGGCTCTAGTCCAGCATACTGTGTTGTCCCAACTTAGCTGTAGCCAAAAGATCCAGTAACTGACCACTCTGAGTTCCTATGAAGTGAAAAAACTGAGAACTCACCAAAAAAGTTACTCTTGGGTCCTGTGTGGTGCTAACCCATTGTGGACTCCACAGTTCAACCTGCACCCTGCCTAGGCTGTTGTTCTCCTCAGATGCTATCTGGTGAACTCTTAAAGGAGCCTGACATTATTCAGAAGCCCAAATGTGGAAACAAAGGCAAAGATTGTACCTTCTCTCTCTAGGTTTTATTCCTCAGCCACATTCAGCTTAGTAATATTTATTGAAGATCTTTGTGCCAGGCAATATCCTGGGTTCTGGACTGTTGACTGTGACAGAGTCCCTGCCCTCAGTGTACACACAGTCTACTAGGAAGCAGACATGAAGGGAAATTATCTTAAAATTAAAGGTAGTAATTGAAATATACTTGATATAAACTCAATATAACTATAGCTTTGGCTTCTTGTGCCAAAGCTCACTATTCCAAGAGGTGATTTAGTGAATAACACTTATTGAATACCTACTATGTGCCATCACTTTACCTGTAACAGCTATGTAATGCTTAATGGAATCATCATTATCATCTGTATTAGGAACTGAAAAAACAAAGGCTCAGAAGAATAAAATATGTTGCTCAGATCAGCCAATTGGTCAGTGCAAGAGTCAGGACACAGGCTGACTCTCCAAACTCAATTCTGTATTTTTATTTTACGGCCTCTAGTTTTAGTTGGTTCTCACTGGCAATCAGAATAGTGTTAAAATGGCATTTCAGTAAGAAAAGATAATTCAATATGCTTACATCTTCAAAAATATTTAACACTGTAATTCAATGATTAGTCAGATCTATGCTTGGATTTAACAACTATCAGATGTGCAAATGATCCCTCACAAAGACACAAAACTCTGAAGAAAAAAGTGCATCATGGTCTGTAGCTATCAATTTGGATAATGGATTTTCAAATTCATCCAGTTATGCAGTGGCATTTTTGTTAAAATTTGCTAGGCATTTCTCCCCTCCTGAGGTTGATCAGTTGGTTTTATAAAGTAACTAGAAGTTTTCAAATATTTTAAAACAAAGTAGAAAATTCTTTTCCTACATTTTTAAGGGTTTGACTCAATAGCTTTGAAAGGTGATCGCCCTTACATATTGGCAGGGGAAGCACTTCCAAACAATTGTTATCAAATGCTCCATAGAGCAAGTTTCTTTTTAAAATGATTCCTTTTTTGTTCACTGTTAAAATGTCACCTTTACTTTGATGGAATGATTAACTTTATTATTATTTTCAAAAATACTTGCTTTATAGTACATGGCTAACAAATGCTTATCAAAACATAAAAGGTCAAGAAATTAGGAATACTTGTGTTTTGGTGAAAAAAGCACATGACTCATCTTTAAGGTCAACTTTAAAATACATGCTTTGCTAAAATGTAACAATGAAGTTCCCTGAGGGTATGAAACATTTTCTTGGACACTGTCTGATTCATTACAAAAGATTGTGAAGATTCTAATCATCAAAGGATCTATTTGAATAAAATTAAGCAACTTAAAAATACTCAGTGTTCCAAACTGCAATAATATGTTGCAATACAAGAAGAAAGCTTCACTCCATTGTTTTCCATATATTGTGATGCACCTTGCTTTGGAGACCTCAGTTCAAAGACCTTTACATATGTTATACAAATGCTATGCAAAGCTTACTGCTCCCTCACTAAATAAATGTCAGCTACCATCAGTTATTAAACTCACTATATACCAACCATGTGGAATTAGCTAGTATAGCGCAATTATCTTTTCTTTCGAAAAAACCTTTGCTCTTTTTTTCTAGCTAAAATACCACTTCCTCCCTTCAAATGGAGAGTCTACTTCTATTCTTAAAGATTTACTTATCCTTCCCTAAAAAAAGTTCTCCATTTTGCCCCTGTGCGATTAGGTGTCTCAAGAGGCAACTAAGAAAATTTTATACCACATAGAATTTTGCCTTTTTGGGGGGTAAAGTACTTAAAATGTTGAACTTGACAAATGAGGTATTTTTTTTTTCCACAAAAAGACAAACCCTACCAATTTGCTGACTTTTTTGTAATAACTAATGGTTTCAGTAACATGGTACCAGCAGTTGTGTTTGAAAAATAAATGTGCTTAATTGTGTTTCTATAGAGTCCTTGGCTTAAATCTATGTTATCTTGCATGTATGTCAGACAGTACAGCACAGTAATAGCACACAGCCATTGTGCCTGGATTCAAACCCAGATTCTGCTGCTTATTGGCAGTGTGGCCTTGGCCATAATTGCCTAAAATCTGTGTACCTCAGTTGCCTCATTTGTAAAATATAGTCATAGCCCCTATCACATAAGGGTATAATGGGGATTAAAGTGCTTAGAAAATTGAAGTGCTTAGAAAATTGACTAATACATGTAAGAACTTAATATATTTTACATATACTTATAGAAACTGTCCTATATCACAGTTGTTTACCTACTAATATTTCTCTAACATGAAACTCTGAGCACTCTTCTATACTTTCACAGCCTTTGGCATAATAGATGATCAATAGTTGTTGAAGGAAGGAAGGAAAGAAGGGAGGGAGGGAGGAAAGGAGGAAGAGACCAAAAATCAGATGTTTTGCTTTTTGGGTAGGAAAACATTTTATCTGAAAAAAATCACTGTTTTCTAAAAATTAAAAATAAGTATTTTTTAAAAAATAATCAAATAATCCTATAGTAAATAAATCAATTTAATATGTTATAAGGTTTCAAAAGATTATTTATCTCATAAAATGCCACAGTTCTTTTTATATCTTGTATACACCATATAATATCTTTGCAGACATAACACAAATACCATCATTCTTTTTCTCTTATCCTTTGCAGTTAATATAAGTAGCATGACAGTGGCCAGCAGTGGGAAGACTAGATTTTTGTATCTGGTTGTCAGGCTTTGAAAAAAGTCATATTTCAATAATGGAAACAATGATTAGTAATGACTGTGTATTCCTAACAAACATGGATAGATTCGTTTTATGGGATTATTTCAATTCTGTAAGAGTTAGAAATAAAGTCATACTTCATGCAGTTTATTTAAGTTGAATCCAATAAAGATGTAGAGTTGAGGTAAAAGAAGGTATAAGAATAAGTAAAATCCCTAACCAGTTGTTTAGGATAACTTGGATATTCTTGACAAGATAGCACTGCACTTTTGTCATGGTTAAGACACTGCTTTGCACTTACATATTGAATTGTATGGATTGGGTTGAATTCTAGGATTAGTGGGAACAATCCAAAGGAAAAATACAAGATATTAACAACTCATCCTTTGAGTAAAACTAATACAGGCTAAATTTTCTCAAAAACATTTTTCCATATGCTTGCCCAATTTTTATTTCATGGCTGAAATGGGTTATTTGTATCAATTTTAAAGTATTTATATTATTAGAAGAGAAATAATTATCTAGGAAGGTATGAAATTTAGTATGGTAGATTCCTAAATTCAGTTCTTCTTAGGTCATTTAATAATAGCTGAAATAGGACTTCCCTGGTGGCACAGTGGTTGAGAGTCCGCCTGCTGATGCAGGGGACCTGGGTTCGTGCCCCGGTCCGGGAAGATCCCACGTGCAGCGGAGCGGCTGGGCCCGTGAGCCATGGCGACTGAGCCTGTGCGTCCGGAGCCTGTGCTCTGTAACGGGAGAGGCCACAACAGTGAGAGGCCCACGTACCCCCCCCAAAAAAAAAAAAAAAAAAAATAGCTGAAATAAAAATAATTAGCATTTACTCTGTCAGGCATTTTAGACACATGGTTATATTTAATGATCATGCAACACTGCAAGTTAGAGAATATTTTTACCATATTATAGCTAAAAAAGCTAACATCTCTGAAGATCAAAGATGTTAAATAACTTTTTCAAAGGTCTACAGCTATAAGTGGTGGTCTTGAGATTGGAAACCTGTTCCTTCCAGCAACAAAGTCCATATCCCTTTACCGCTACATCCTATCTCTATTTTAACATGATATTAAGTAAAACTTGATTATTGAAAGGCATTTGTAAGCATCTGTCTGTGATACTGAGTTTTATACTCTTCCGTATAAAATGAAAAACTTCTAAGTCTAATTCTACTTCATAACCTTGCCTCTTTTATCATGATGTATGTTCTTAGGGAAGAGTAAAGACAAATGTAGGATAAAACATAATTACTTAGTTTAATATCCTTGTAACAATCGTATAATATGCTCCAAAGTTAAACAGAGATGTTTTTTCATTCCCTCTTTTGATAATGCAAATGACTGTTTCTTACTTTCATTCAGATTGCCAGTGAAATTATATGGATAGATAATTGGTGGAAGTTAAAAACCAAAGGAGGGGTATGGATATCACCATTTTAGATGTGGTTGAACCTAGGTGTGGTCTCTTGGCAAAAATAAATTTTTGGCCCTATTTGAATTGAATAAGATATGGGATTATCATGTAAGAATATTGAGGGTAACTTAATCATAGAATGTGTTTGACCAAAAGGAAATACCTGTGCATTGCATTCAGCCCTTTCTGCCTTAAATAGAGTATAGAGAAAAATATAGACTTTGAAGTCAGATAGAATGGAGTTTGAATCTAGGTTCTGTCACTTCCTGGTTGTATATAGTAAGGCATGATATTTAATATCTGTAAAATTCAGCATTCTCTTTTTAAAATAGAAATAATTAAATCACAGTGTTAACACTGGGAGCATGTATTTGGAAGTCAGAAACAGTTATTTTATCCTATATTGGTAGCTAGTGGCGAGTCCTCTCATGATTTGTGGTTCTGTCTCTTTGGTTGATGAGTTAAATGATGCTTAATGAAATTGAACAATTCCATTGCAGATTGCTTCACCCAGTGTTTTATCTGTTGTTGTCACTTTCAAGAACTCAGTGACTGTAATTCATTGCATCAATTTGTAATTCCACTGTCCGAATAATGTTCATTTGACCTATCTTGTCCGTAGTCCCCTAATTGCAGTTCAACATATAGAAAATACTTAAGAATAATCTTGTCACTTGGTATTTATTCTTTTATACACTCAATCCATTAAAGCTTCAATAGTGATGGCTTGGCTGTACTTCAAGATCATCTTAACTTTTAATTCATTGTAGCACTACATGTCAATTATAATCTTAAGGTACCATTGATGAAACTAGAAATTAAATGCAGCATTTTTGGCAACTGTTTCTGGCATCCTAGTGTGTCTGTGATCAGTGTAAAGTAAAGCTACATCTCTTGCTATGTAGATCTACAGCACCAGAAAATTATTAACGATTAATTAAAGTACATTTCTAATGAATAATCATAAACGCTCCATGTAATCATTTTACCATTAATTATACTAAAGCCTTTCATTCAATAAAGGAAATACTGAAAGAAAAAAAAAGAGAGACAAGCTGCCTTGTGTGTATCCCCCTTTACTCATCACATACCACAAATTATCTGAATTCTTAGTAAATGGAGGTAAATTCAGACACATCAGTTTGCAGCAGTTATGTATCAGGAGTTCTGGGGTTTTCTGTGTTTGTTTTGTGGTTTCTAGGAAATTAGCATATGGATCTGCCCATTTAGAACTTCGAATCTGAAAGGAGTAATGCAAAGACGGAGGATCAGGTAGGAAATTCTGGTTGCAGTATTGTTGAGAGTCCACATTTACCAAAAACAGTGTCCTGACCAGACTTTTCCTATCAGGTATTTGACAAGGTTATTGTTACTTAGTTTCCTTTGGTTCTTAGATTTTTTTCCAAATCTTATAAAAGTTTTCTCTATATTTTATTTTTTGCATGTGTGGATATAATTAGCAAACTAAGTTTCTGTTGCTTATATTCAAAACCCAAATAGTACAAAATGATTAAAGATGGTTTATTAGATACTGAGTGAATGCAAAAAGAAAGCAACGATAATCAACAATAAAAAGGAACCCATGAACCACAGTATTTATAAAGACCTATAAACCAAAGAAGAATCCTCAATACTTAAATATGTGTATGCATGTATTTTCATCCTAAATTACTCATGAGTCAAAGAATAACAAATTATTAAAATAGCAATAAGGAATTTATTTCATGATAAAATTCATGAGCAACAATCAAAAATATACTTAGAAGAAGTCATAGTCCTGAATGCTTTCATTACTGCTCAAGAAAGTCTAAAAATGAAAAAGTTACTTCACAACATTAGGGATAATACAATAAATTTAAAGTGAAAGCAAATAGAAAGTAATATTAAAGCACAATTTAATGGAGGGGAGAAAGAATTTGTTGCTATGAAAACTTTTTTTCATAGCAACATATTGATTTTTTGGAAAAATCAATAACAAACCATACTTAGACCTGCTTTGTCTTTGCCTCACTATTTTTTATCATCTTCTTATAATTTATACTCTTTCAATAATATACAACTCTCTGTGTATGTGTGTGTGTGTGTGTGTGCACGTGTGTGTGTGTGTGTGTGTGTGTGTGTGTAAAACAAATATACTGCCAGTTACTTGTTCAACAAGGACGGGTTTATTTGGAATCACCAGAGAATTACAATTTGGGGTGTGCAAGCATTCCCTGCACAGCAAGGGAAAGAGAACAGTTTTATAAAGGGGAAAGGAAGTTGGGAGGGATGTAGTAAACAAAGAGTCCATGGCTTTTCATAGGCTGCTTCCCTTCCAGGAATGGAGAGAAGACTTTTTTCATCCTGTTGGGCTCTGCTCTTGTCACAGGGTGTGAGACCTCTCAGTTCTGGTCTCCCAACTATATTTAATTGAGATTTCTGTTATTAAATTTTTACATTTTTCCCTTTTGATTAAGTGCTTTCTCTGAAACCACTGCTGATCAAGAGTCAGGTTTACCAATTTCATACGCTTTTCACAGATTTCCAGGAAATCTTTACTTTTAGGTCACCAAATGATGTGCAGTTTCAGTTAGGGTTCAGTGCTTTCCTTGGGTATGTCACATGAATCCAAAAGTCTGTTCCTTAGAGTTGGTTGGCATAAAGGTTGCTTAGTAGTATCTGATAGGAACCTTTCAAATGAATTAGAAGAGAGTCTTTCTGGAGGTATTTTTTCTAGTAGGTTAAATCTCCAGGTTGCAAGGTGTAATGCTTACTGTCCTTGTCTACTGAGAGTGCACTGTGAAGAGATTGTTCCAGTAGAGCAAGGTTATTTTTAACAGAAACAATTATTCCTTTGTTATATTGGTATATCTCTCCCTTTATCAGTTGTGAGTCAAAAGAAGCAGAAGTTGGGGGCTTCCCTGGTGGCGCAGTGGTTGGGAGTCCGCCTGCCGATGCAGGGGTTGCGGGTTCGTGCCCCGGTCTGGGAGGATCCCGCCTGCCGCGGAGCGGCTGGGCCCATGAGCCATGGCCGCTGAGCCTGCGCATCCGGAGCCTGTGCTCCGCAACGGGAGAAGCCATAACAGGGAGAGGCCGGCGTACCGCAAAAAAAAAAAAAAAAAAAAAAAAACAGAAAGAGGCAGCAGTCAAGTACATTGGTGTCCTGTGACTATCTCAAGCGTGAAAGTTTATAAGTTTTAAAAGGGGTGGATCTAAGATTTAGAAAGATCAACAGCGATGCTTTTGTCCCAGGTATTTGGAGGACCTCTACAAATTTTGCCAACTGAATCTTATTTTTTTTAAGATCTTTATTGGAGTTTATTTGCTTTACAAGAAGTTAGTTTCTGCTGTATAACAAAGTAAATCAGCTGTATGTATACATATATCCATATATACCCTCCCTCTGGCTTCTCCCTCCCAGCCCCCTATCTCACCCCTCTGGATGGTCACAAAGCACCGAGCTGATCTCCCTGTGCTATGCAGCTGCTTCCCACTAGCTATCTATTTTACATTTGGTAGTGTATGTATGTCAGTGCTATTCTCTCACTTCGTTCCAGCTTACCCTTCCCCCTGCCCCCCGTGTCCTCAGGTCCATTCTCTACGTCTGCACCTTTTTTCCTTTCCTGCCCCTAGGTTCATTAGGACCATTTATATTTTCTTAGATTCCATATATGTGTGTTAGCATACAGTATTTGTTTTTCTCTTTCTGACTTACTTCACTCTGATTGACAGACTCTAAGTCCATCCACCTCACTACAAATAACTCAGTTTCATTTCTTTTTAAGGCTGAGTAATATTCCATTGTATATATGTGCCACATCTTCTTTATCCATTTATCTGTCAATGGACACTTAGGTTGCTTCCACGTCCTAACTATTGTAAATAGTGCTGCAATGAATATTGTGGTACATGTCTCTTTTTGAATTATGGTTTTCTCAGGGCATATGCCCAGCAGTGGGGATGGCTGGGTCATATGGTAGTTCTATTTTTAAATTTTTAAGGAACCTCCATACTGTTCTCCATAGTGGTTGTATCAATTTCCATTCCCACCAACAGTGCAAGAGGGTTCCCTTTTCTCCACACCCTCTCCAGCATTTATTGTTTCTAGATTTTTTGTTGATGGCCATTCTGACTGGTGTGAGGTGATACGTCATTGTAGTTTTGATTTGCGTTTCTCTAACGATTAGTGATGTTGAGCATCCTTTCATGTGTTTGTTGGCAATCTGTATATCTTCTTTGGAGAAATTTCTATTTAGGTCTTCTGCCCAGTTTAGGATTGCGTTGTTTGTCTTTTTGATACTGAGCTGCATGAGCTGCTTGTATATTTTGGAGATTAGTCCTTTGTCAGTTGCTTCATTTGCAAATATTTTCTCCCATTCTAAGAGTTGTCTTTTCATCTTGTTTTTGATTTCCTTTGCTGTACAAAAGTTTTTCAGTTTCATTAGGTCCCATTTGTTTATTTTTGTTTTTATTTCCATTTCTCTAGGAGGTGGGTCAAAAAGGATCTTGCTGTGATTTGTGTCATAGAGTGTTCTGCCTATGTTTTCCTCTAAGAGTTTGATAGTGTCTGGCCTTATATTTAGGCCTTTAATCCATTTTGAGTTTATTTTTGTGTATGGTGTTAGGGAGTGTTCTAATTTTATTCTTTTACATGTAGCTGTCCAGTTTTCCCAGCACCACTTATTGAAGAGGCTGTCTTTTCTCCACTGTATATTCTTGCCTCCTTTATCAATGATAAGGTGACCATATGTGCGTGGGTTTATCTCTGGGCTTTCTATCCTGTTCCACTGATCTATATTTCTGTTTTTGTGCCAGTACTATACTGTCTTGATTACTGTAGCTTTGTAGTATAGTCTGAAGTCTGGGAGCCTGATTCCTCCAGCTCTGTTTTGCTTTCTCAAGATTGCTTTGGCTATTTGGGGTCTTGTGTATTTCCATAGAAATTGTAAAATTTTTTGTTCTAGTTCTGTGAAAAATGCTGCTGATAGTTTGGCAGGGATTGCATTGAATCTGTAGATTGCTTTGGGTAGTATAGTCATTTCCACAATGTTAAGTCTTCCAATCCAAGAACATGGTATATTTCTTCATCTGTTTGTATCGTCTTTAATTTCTTTCATCAGTGTCTTATAGTTCTCTGCATACAGTTCTTTTGTCTTCTTAGGTAGGCTTATTCCTAGGTATTTTATTCTTTCTGTGGCAATGGTAAATGGAAATGTTTCTTTAATTTCTCTTTCAGATTTTTCATCATTAGTGTATACGAATGCAAGAGATTTCTGTGCATTAATTTTGTATCCTGCTACTTCACCAAATTCATTGATTACCTCTAGTAGTTTTCTAGTAGCATCTTTAGGATTCTCTAGGTATAATGCCATGTCATCTGCAAGCAGGGACAGTTTTACTTCTTTTCGGATTTGGATTCCTTTTATTTCTTTTTCTTCTCTGATTGCCATGGCTAACACTTTCAAAACTATGTTGAATAATAGTGGTGAGAGTGGGCAGCCTTGTCTTGTTCCTGATCTTAGAGGAAATGGTTTCACTTTTTCACCATTGAGAATGATGTTGGCTGTAGGTTTGTCATATATGGCCTTTATTATTCTCATATAGGCATAGGTTCCCTCTGTGCCTACTTTCTGGAGGGCTTTTATCATAAATGGGTGTTGAATTTTGCCAAAAGCTTTTTCTGCATCGATTGAGATTATCATATGTTTTTTCTCCTTCAATTTGTTAATATGGTGTATTACATTGATTAATTTGCATATATTGAAGAATCCTTTCATTCCTAGGATAAGTCCCACTTGATCATGGTGTATGATCCTTTTTTCTTTTTTTTTTTTTTTTTTTTGTGGTACATGGGCCTCTCACTGCTATGGCCTCTCCCATTGCGGAGCACAGGCTCCGGATGTGCAGCCTCAGCGGCCATGGCTCATGGGCCCAGCCACTACGTGGCACGTGGGATCCTCCCAGACTGGGGCACGAACCCATGTCCCCTGCATCGGCAGGCGGACTCTCAACCACTGCGCCACCAGGGAAGCCCTGTATGATCCTTTTAATGTGCTGTTCGATTCTGTTTGCTAGTATTTTGTTGAGGATTTTTGCATCTATGTTCATCAGTGTTATTGGCCTGTAGTTTTCTTTTTTGGTGACATCTTTGTCTGGTATCAGGGTGATGGTGGCCTCATAGAATGAGTTTGGGAGTGTTCCTCCCTCTGCTATATTTTGGAAGAGTTTTAGAAGGATAATAAGTGTTTTATCTTCTCTAAACGTTTGATAGAATTCACTTGTGAAGCCATCTGGTCTTGGGCTTTTGTTTGTTGGAAGATTTTTAATCACAGTTTCAATATCAGTACTTTTGACTGGTCTGTTTATATTTTCTATTTCTTCTTGGTTCAGTCTCGGAAGGTTGTGCTTTTCTACAAATGTGTCCATTTCTTCCAGATTGTCCATTTTATTGGCATATAGTTACTTGTAGTAATCTCTCATGATCCTTTGTATTTCTGCAGTGTCGGTTGTTACTTCTCCGTTTTCATTTCTGATTCTGTTGCTTTGAGTCTTCTCCCTTTTTTTCTTGATGAGTCTGGCTAATGGTTTATCAGTTTTGTTTATCTTCTCCAAGAACCAGCGTTTAGTTTTATTGATCTTTGCTACTGTTTCCTTCATTTCTTTTTCTTTTATTTCGGATCTGATTTTTATGATTTCTTTCCTTCTACTAACTTTGGGTTTTTTTTGTTCTTCTTTCTCTAATTGCTTTAGGTGTAAGGTTAAGTTGTTTATTTGAGATGTTTCTTGAGGTAGGATTGTATTGTTATAAACTTCCCTCTTAGAACTGCTTTTGCAGCATCCTATTGGTTTTGGGTCATCGTCGTGTTCATTGTCATTTGTTTCTAGGTATTTTTTGATTTCCTCTTTGATTTCTTCAGTGATCTCTTGGCTGTTTCGTAACATATTGTTTAGCCTCCATGTGTTTGTATTTTTTACGTTTTTTTTCCCTGTAATTGATGTCTAGTCTCATAGCTTTGTGGTCGGAAAAGACACTTGATAAGATTTCAATTTTCTTAAATATGCCAAGGCCCGATTTGTGACTGAAGATATGATCTATCCTGGAGAATGTTCCGTGAGCACTTGAGAAAAAAGTGTATTCTGTTGTTTTTGAATGGAGTGTCCTATAAATATCAATTAAGTCCATCTTGTCTAATGTGTCATTTAAAGCTACTGTTTCCTTATTTGTTTTCATTTTGGATGATCTGTCCATTGGTGAAAGTGGGGTGTTAAGGTCCCCTACTATTATTGTGTCACTGTCGATTTCACCTTTTATGGCTGTTAGCATTTGCCTTATGTATTGAGGTGCTCCTATGTTGTGTGCATAAATATTTACAGTTGTTATATCTTCTTCTTGGATTGATCCCTTGATCATTATGTAATGTCCTTGGATTTATCCTGTATGGTACTCTCTGTGCCTCCTGGACTTGATTCACTATTTCCTTTCCCATGTTAGGGAAGTTTTCAACTATAATCTCTTCAAATATTTTCTCAGACCCTTTCTTTTTCTCTTCTTCTTCTGGGACACCTATAATTCAAATTTGTTGTGTTTAATGTTTTCCCAGAGGTCTCTGAGATTGTCCTCAATTCTTCTCATTCTTTTTTCTTATTCTGCTCTGCAGTAATTATTTCCACTATTTTATCTTCCACTATTTTATCTTTTATCTTTATCTTATTTTATCTTATTCTATCTTCCATAGACCTGGAAGATAAATAAAAGATAAATATCCATTCTTCTGCGTCAATTATTCTGCTATTGATCCCTTCTAGAGAATTTTTAATTTCACTTATTTTGTTGTTCATCATTGTTTGTTTGCTCTTTAGTTCTTCTAGATCGTTGTTAAAACGTTTCTTGTATTTTCTCCATTCTGTTTACAAGATTTTGGATCATATTTACTATCATTATTCTGAATTCTTTTTCAGGTAGACTGCCTATTTTCTCTTCACTTGTTTGGTCTGCTGGGTTTTTACCTTGCTTTTTCATCTGCTGCATATTTCTCTCTCTCTTCTCATTTTGTTTAAGTTACTTTGTTTAGGGTCTCCTTTTTGCGGGCTGCATGTTTGTAGTTCCCATTGTTGTTAGTGTCTGCCCCCAGTGGATGAGGTTGGTTCAGTGGCTTGCGTAGGCTTCCTGATGGAAGGGAATGGTGCCTCTGTTCTGGTCGGTCGGCTGGATCTTGTCTTTCTGGTGGGCAGGGCAGTGTCTGGCAGTGTGTTTTGGGGTGTCTGTAAACTTATTATGATTTTAGGCAGCCTCTCTGCTAATGGGTGGGGTTGTGTTCCTGTCTTGCTAGTTGTTTGGCATGGGGTGTCCAGATCTGGAACTTGCTGGCCATTAGGTGGAGCTGGGTCTTAGCATTGAGATAGAGATCTCTGGGAGAGCTCTCACTGATCGATATTACATGGGGCTGGGAGGTTTCTGGTGGTCCAGTGTCCTGAACTCGGCTCTCCCACCTCAGAGGCTCAGGCCTGACACCAGCCCAGAGTACCAAGACCCTGTCAGCCACACGGCCAGGTACGTGGGGAATTTCTTGTCTTTAGGGAAGCCTGAGGTCTTCTGCCAGTATTCAGTAGGTGGCCTGTAGGCATTGTTCCATGTGTAGATGTATTTTTGATGTATTTGTGGGGAGGAAGGTGAGCTCTACGTCTTACTCCTCTGCCATATTGAAGGTCCCCCTGCAGTAGGAGACTCCACTGAAGATGCCAACTTTTGCAAGAGGTAGAGGTGCAGAGGCATTTTTTTCAGATGGTTTGCAGCTTGCTTTTTTATCTTCTTTTCCTTTGTGCTTTGTCTAGTTTCACTTGTTCACAGGGAGCTTCATGCAGTGGCCTCACACCTGGCACTTCAGATCAGAGTTCACAGCAGGCTCTTAATTTCAGAATCTTAATGTGCTGGTTGGAATTAGCTGTATCTTTGGAGAAGTGCCTGATATTGACCATGTCCTCCTTTGGAGAGACTTCCTAGTTGGTTGGAGGCATCAGCAAGATGCCTTGTCATTCTTGTTTTAATCCTTTGTGCTTGGTCTTGGTTCACTTGCCCATAGGGGGCTGCAAGTAAATGCCTTCCCCCAGGCACTTGGGACCAGAGTTCCTAGTGCTGACATCTCAGCTCCCGGCCATGCAACTGCCAGTTGAATCTTAGTAATGCTATTAGTGCATTTGACTGAACCAGAGGATTGAGTTTGGTAAGCACAGTGAAAGTGGTGTAAAACTGGCCAAACAGCACAGACTTGTTGAAGTACCTGACTAGTAAAAGGGGTCCCTTGATCACTATGAAGTTCAAGGAAATTTCCCCAGGTAGGGATAATTTTTTTTTATCAAAATGACTTTAGCCACAAAAGAAGCAGTAGCCTGTCTGCAAAAGAAGACTTAAGTCCAGTCTGAAAACATAGAGACAGTGACTAAAACACATTTATATCCAGAGGCAGAGAAAGTTGCATGATATCTATTGCCATAACTCTACTGGTCCATTAGGCAGTCTGGGGAAAGTATAAACAGGCTTCCCTGGGTTGTATTTTGGACAACTGGGTCAAGTGAGATTGGCACTTTTTGTGGCCTTGTTAATGTTTCCCCCACCAATATTGATATATGAATATCATTGTGTCAGTAGACCAATGGTGTAATGCATGTACAGTGGTGAAGGAGTGGGAATTTTAGAGTCTCTGGTAGGAATGGGTTTTTATTTGGTCCAAACCAGAGCTTTCTCTTTTTATCAAACTAACAATTGTTGAACTTCCAATCTTGTTTTTTCCTTTTCTGAAGCCAGTTGTTGGCTGCTATAGCCAGTTTTTCTAAGTTATCACTTGGTGAAATATCCCATCAGACCATAACAGAAGTTTGGCTGCTGTTAGTCCCTTTAAGAGCAGGATTCCTTGCTAAAATGTCAGCAAGATGATTTCCCTTAGCTTCCAAAGAGTCGAGGCTTGAATGCCCCAGAATCTTAATAATTGCTAAGTGGCAAGTAGAATTACTATATCCAATAATTCCTGAATATAGAGGCCATTTTTTATGTTATTTCTGCTGTAGGTGAGGAAGCCACAACATTCCAAAATCATGAGCTACTCTGAAAGCACATCTACTATCAGTATAAACATTGACAGTTTTGCCACTGGCTGCAGCACATGCTCATATAAAAGTGTACAGTTCAATCTGTTGGACTAAAGTAGCCATAGGTAAAGGTGCTGCTTTAACAACATCAAAAGGAGTTGTAATAGCATACCCAGCATAATATTTGCCATTGTCTTCTTTTAAATAAGAACTATTAATGAACCATGAGAAGTCAGCATTACCCAAAGTAAGTTCCTGTAGCTCATCATGAGGAGTCAGGTGATCTAGCAGCATTAAAGAATTGTAAGGGATTTTGTTGGTGACGGAGTGGAGAGGAGTAGCAGGGTTAAGATTATTACAACATAAAAAAGTTATGTGAGAAGCACTTAATAAAAGGACTTCATAAGAAGTGAGGCAGCTGAAGGAGAAATGTTGAATGTGATGAGAAATCAGGAGGGCTTCTGCTGCATGAGGTACAGAAATGGTTAAAGTGGATCCCACAACAATTTTCTTTTTGATCTTAACCAAAACGTCAGTGGCTGTAATGATTCTAAGGCAAGGGGGGGTGTCCCCGTGCCAGAGGGTCTGGTTGCTAGCTGTGGGTTAATCGTGGTCCATGTGTTTCTGGGTGAGTACTTCAAGGGCATTCCCTTCCTTTTCAGATACAGAAAGGAAAAATGGGAATCTGATAATTGAGATGCCCAAGGGCAGGTGGGTCCATCAAACTCTCCTTTAAGGCCTTAAAAACTATGTTGTCTCATTCTTCCCATACAATTGGGTTGGAGTTGTTGTTGTTTTTGAGTAAAACAGATAGAGATATGGCCATAAGAGACAAATCTGGGATCCAGTTTCAGCAGTAACCAGCAAGCCCAAGGAAACCTCACAGGTGGCACTTAGTTTTGGGTTTTGGGAAATTTGGGACGTAACAAAGTCTTTCTGGGTAGCCCTTGTACTGATATCAAATGCCCTAAGTATCAAACCTGGGTTTGAGCAAATTGCGTTTTTTCTTTGATGACTTTATGTCCCTTTAAGGCTAAGCGCTTTAGCAAGTGGATGCTATCTTCCTGTGAGGAGGCTTGAGAAGGAAAGCAAAGAAACAAATCATTCACTTACTACAAGTAGAACTTCTTGGGAACTTGATGTCATCCAGATGAGCCTTCAGGATTTGTGAGAAATAAGAAGGACTCTCAGTATAATCCTGAGGCATTACTGTCCAGGTGCATTTTTTTCTTCCCAAGTGCAAGCAGAAAGGTATTGGCTAACTTCAGCAACTGGAGTACTAAAGAATGCATTGCATAAATCAATTTCCCAGTTGTAATTCTAGAAACCTTTCAGAATTTCCCAAAGTGTCAGTTTTTATCCAGTGTTGGGCCTGACCTTAACCAACAAGTGTATGAAGAAGATGCTATAAGTCAGAGAAACCAGGTTGATAAACTTGAATGACTACATTAAATTCCTCAGCAAATCTGTGAGGACCTTTGGTTACTTTGGGAAAATCGTTGACTATGGCTTACAGTTCAGCTTTAGCCCAGGGAGTATAAGAAATTATGAGTTAACTTCTGAATCCTCAGAAGGCTTAATTTTAAAGAGACAGTTTCTGCTAAGTTCAGAGGAAAGGAAGTAGAAGAGTTTCAGAGAAATGGGGAAGTTTAGAAAGATAATTCATGTGGGTGAACTGAGGGTATAGAGGAGGTAAGGGCAATATAGAAGGGAAGGAGAAAGAAGGTGCCAGAGGCGGAGCCAGAGACAAAAAAGCCAAGGTAGAAGAGCCTGAGGCTTCAGGAGCCATTTTATCATTCTTTAACCATTTGTTTGCCTCAGTTAATCTTAACATTTTATTTTGCAGAGAGGTAATTTTAGGCTCCTGATAATGTTGTGGAAGGCTCAAAATACCAATTGAAATAGGCATGCCATTCAGTTCTGGAAATTTTTGTACTATTACAGTCCAATTTGGTTTTTAGAAAATTAAGTTTGGAGATTTCAAAAGTTCCTCATAATGGCCATTGATATTCTAAATTGTCTTTGGTCAGAGTGGTCCATTTAATTCGAAATGTGCATGAAGAAGGACTGAGGTTTTTAAACATGAAATCAGCTGGAGTCCCTTGTAGGCATGATACCCTCAACATATTTAGGTAACTGGAATTTCATTTCTCAGAGGTTTTTCTTTAGAGTAAAAGAACAATTTTGAAACATTAAGTGGCATGCACCTCAAACAGTTCAGTTCAAACAGCTTGCAACTCAAACAGCCTGCAGACCTAATATCAACTAGTTCTAAGGAAACAGCTTGGTCCTGGAGGAACCAGGCTGAGGCCTCTCAACCAGTTCCCATGAATAGCTTCTATTCCAAAGGAATGGGCAAATGCTAAAAATTCGCACAATTTTAGTGAAACAGTCCCTGCTTCCAAAGGAATGGGCCAAAGACTTCTCAGCCAGTTTCATTTGAAACATTTATTTAAATCAATACTAAATATGCAAAGGTTTCTATCCATGACTTATATCTTTCAAATAAATTCAATTCTGCAAGTGTTCCCTGAACAGCTCTGTGTTCAGAAATGATGTACTACACTGAGTCAGCCTCCAAAATAAAGCTAGGAGACTGTAGTAAATGCGGTTGATGCCTTGCCCCATAACCTTGCATTCATCCATAGCCCTGCTGGACAGGGCCCAGGCCATTATGAACTTCCCACCTCAAGGGCTCACAGCTACACCTTTCTGAGGTTTCTTTCCCTGAGGGCTCTTCTTAGATGCCACAACTTACTAGGCTCAAGTGTGAGGAAGTTAGTGCCTCCAGGGACAGATGAAGTAAGTGGATAATTAACTCAGCATTCTTACCCCTCCCTACAGTGCTACAGTTGTGAAGCGTGTTTTATATGGTTCCTCAAAGGGTCCTCAGCGAGCCCTAGTTCTAGCTGCTCGTAGTGTATAGCTCATAGAGCTTTCTCTCTTCTTTGTTTCACTTTTCCCACTCCCTTGCATGTGCTTTCTAGGTTCACTTCCCAAATAAACGACCTTCAAAGTATTTGTCTCAGTGTGTGTTTAGGGGGCCCACATCAAGCCAGGTGCAGACACTTGAATCAAGTTGCTCATGTCTGATTGACAAAGCAAAAGATCCAGGAACATTCCACAGGAATTAGGCAAAGGTGAGCAGTGGCCCTTTTGGCTTTACTTGACTCCTCTTTGTCCTTGTGGGTGTCATTTCTTCCAGCATGACAGAAACAAAGGATCCTAAAGAGCTAGTGAGCTCTGTGTGTCCACCTACCAATGCACTGTTAGTGTTAACATATTTTACAGTGGTGAATCTGGCGCTACTTCCATAATTAATCATTTTTGTCAATAGTTACAAGTGAATACAGCCATGAAATGCAGAATGAATAACAGGGAGCTGAAAATTTATGGACATGCCAAGGAGATATAATGATCACTTGTATTAGTAACAGAGAAGCAGGAATACAGCTGCTTGGAGCCAGGGTCAGATTGAAGAACAAAAAGGAGACTTTGCCAGAGGACTATGTGTTTCTACCATCTAGAGTAAAGCTAGGGAGAATTTAAAGTGCCATAGTCATCTGGAAGTCACAACTGGATTCACAGTTTGACTGAATTCTGGGAAAAATCATACCTTGTTAAGCCCTTGGTAAAGATCAGATCGTGAAATTATAAGGAAATGAAGAATATAGAAAAGACAAGAATAAAACCCCCTAGTTCTATATTAACTTTTGATATTAATATACTTTGAAGGTATAGCAAGGGTTTCTGGTTTAGGAAAGTTGAGCTATAAAGGCTATAGATGAGCAAAATATTCAGTGGTCCTTTTCTTTCCCTCTTCTGGCATACTCTAAGCCTTAGGAACAGAAATATCCAGGATGCAGGACACTGTTTTTTCTGCTATATAAAGCATCAGAAAGACGCTACTTGTTTAGAGGTCTGAGAAACGGTTAACAGAGAGCACATTCTTGTGCCGTGAAAAGAGTTTCAGATAAATCAGGTGTGGGAAAAGACATGAAGAGAGACTCTAAAGTCAGATACCCTGTATCATTTTCCTGCAATGATAGAAAAAGTGAAATGTTTTTTGATCAAAGCAGGGTAAACCAAATTAAGATAATATGATGTAACAACTAATAAACTTGTAAAGTAGGTGAAAATTGCAGCAAATGCATGATCATGTGTTTTCCCCATGATTAGTGCTAACAGTGTCAGTACTCTGATGGGTGTGTACATGTGGTGAGAGAAAATGAGGCAAGCATAAATAAAATGCAGTTCTTTCCTTGAGGAATTTACTGTTTAGTGGTTGGAAATGATACGTAAACCAGTTATTTCAGTACAGTGCGAAAAGGGCACTGTGTCCTTAGATGCAAAGGAGAGACATGATCTGATTTACTTTTTAAAAAATTACTCTGGCTATCCTGTTGAGAACACCCTGAAAGGGAGCAGAGAGACAACTATCCAGCCAGAAAATTTTGGTGGGCTTGTAACAAAATGGCAGCAATGGAGGTGATGAAAAAAGGTTTTATTTATTTATTCATTCAACATGCATGCATGCATGCATTCATTCATTTAAACACAGATGCAGCTTACTGGAAAGAATAATACAATACAGTCATCCATGGGAGACTGACTCCAGGCCCTCCCACCCCACAGGATATCAAAATCCTCAGATGCCTAAGTCCCTTATATAAAATGGCAGAGTATTTGTATATATATGTATAACCTATGAACATTCTCCTGTATACTTTAAATCATCTCTAGATTACTTATAATACCCAATACAATGTAAATGCTACGTAAATAATTGCCAGTTTGTGGCAAATTCAAGTTTTGCATTTTGGAACTTTCTGGAATTGTTTTTTTCTGAATACTTTTGACGTGCAATTGGTTGAATCTGTAGATGTGGAACCCACAGATATGGCCATCTGTACACACTTCACCTCGGTTCCCCAAGTGTTAAGATTTTGCTATATTTGCTTTGTCCTTTTCTCTCTTTCTGAATATATGCATCCATATATGTTTTTCCGAAACATTTGAGAATAGATTGTAGGCATGCTATCCCTTTACCCATAAATAGTTCATTATTTAATATCTAGAAACAAGGACATGCTCTTAAACAACTACAGGAAAATTATCTAAAATTTCAATTAAAAAAATTCAGTAAAATTTCATTGATATAATTATCTAATCTATAGACCTTGTTCAAATTTGTCCAGCTGCCCCAATAATGTCTTTATAACAAAAGACATTCAGTTGTCTCTTCAGTTCCCTTTAATCTGGAATAGTTGCATTCAGTTGTCTCAGTTGTTGCATTCAGTTGTCTCTTTAGTTCCCTTTAATCTGGAATAGCTCCTCAGTCTTTGTGGTTCGTGGAATTGACGTTTTGGAAGAGTAAAGGCCAGTTATTTATAGAATGTCCCTCAATTTGTGTTTGTGTGGTATTTCCTCTTGTTGAGATTCAGCTTTTGAAAGTTTAACAAAATACCTCAGAAGTGATGACCTTCTCAGGGAATTGTATCAGGAGGCATGTGTTGATCTATCTTATTAATGGTGATGTAACTTTGATCACTACACTGCTAAGTCTTTGCACTATAGAGCTAATATTTCACTTTGTAATTAATAAATATCTTGTTATTTTTGAGATGGTGTATGTATCCTGTCTTCTCAAAATTTCACCTACTCATTTCAGCATTCATTTATAATTCTCACCTTCATCTATTATTATTGTAATGGTGATTTTCTAATTCCATCATTTCTTCTTCATTTATTAGTTGATTTTCTACTGAAAGGAAGAGCTTTCTTATTGCCCTCATTTTTCATTTATATCAAAGTGGATTAGTGTATTTCTAGTTATTCAGCAAGTTATAACCCTTTATGTTACTACCTTAATACTCAGATTGTTCCTTTCTTCATTAATGAACGCTCCTTCAAGATGTCCACAGTGTCATTTTGACATGTCCCCTTATTCACATACAGACACTCCTATGTCTATCTATACATCTAACTAGCTGTATTAAAATCTATGTGTTCACACTGTTTATCTCTAATTCCAATCTAGTAACAGAATTCATTCTATTTTCTCGCTTTCCATATTTAAAAGTCTCCTCTCTGCCATTGACAAACATAGCTACCATTATCTACAATATATTTACTTATACGGTCAATCTTATAATGTACAGAAAGTAGTTTCAGTATTACTAACCCAGGTCTCTAAGAAAGGAAGCCTGTTAACTGGCATTCAGTATTTGTTTATAGTTCTTTTTGCTTTATCCTGAATAGTCCAACTACTACTGTGTTCAACAGTTATTTGGGTTAGATCTCCCCATTAGTTAGTGTTATTTATTCAAATGTTATTTATTGAAATATGTTGAGTCATCTATTTCTGTTTGTGTTCATTCTTAGGATATTACACCCTTTTTAAAATTTTATTTACTTATTTTCTTTCTTTTTCTTTGAATCTGTGAAACATTAACATTTTAAATGTCAGACATACATTAACTTCTACTTACACCTATATTATTTCTTCTCTCTCTTTTCTTTTGGTTTAGTTTCTTTTTTAGATTTCTAGATTTTTAAACAGAATATTTAATTGATTCATTTAATCATATTCTTTTATTTTGATTGATAATGTAAGGTTATATAATTTCCTTGCAGATTCTGTTGTATAATGTAATAGATATATGTATATATATATATATATGTGTGTGTGTGTGTGTGTTTATTTTTGTAATTTTTAATACATTCTTTAATTTTGTATTTCACAGTTTATTCAAGGATTATTTAATAAAAGATTTTTTGTTATGTCCAGTCAAAATGACCTTTTCACCATTTTCTGTTTTTCATAATTTCTAGTTTTATGTTATTGGAGCTTTAATTATAATATTTACAATTATGAAAAATTTTGTGATATAAAATATGATCAGATTTTTTGTTTCTTTCCTAATCTCATTTTCACTTTATTGTTTTCCTATTATTATTTTAATTAAAATTATGTTTTCATTTGAATCCCTTCTTCCTCGAGCACCTTGTGATTTAGTTTTCATTTTTTATGTGATTCTGTCTTTTAAAAACTTTCCTTAGTTTTTGAATTTCTGGTTCAAGTTTTTTGTTTATTTTCCACGCATCTCAAAATGCTTGTTGGAGAATAATTGATTTGGGTCTTTTTGGCCTCATGGCATGGGGGATCTTAGTTCCTGACCAGGGATCAAACCTGCACACCCTGCAGTGGAAGCATGGAGTCTTAACCACTGGATTGCCAGGGAAGTCCTGAGAATAATTAATTTTGTTTGGAGTGCTGTGTTACAGTTTTCTTTTTCTTCACTGTTGGTTTTGGTGGCTTGTAGAAGGAGGTTTATCAGCTGAGTTATTTGTAGTTTCATTTTCTGATTTCTAATTTATTTTATAATAGTTTTTAATAAAAGAACACTGTTTATACTTCTGCATTTTTGTTCACCTGGATTGACGATTTATGTTGGTTTTGAGGTTCATGGTTCAAAAATGTCCTCTGTTGTCATTGTGAAAAAGCATAGTTTTTCTTATTGCACGGATTCTTTTTTTGTTGGGGGGTGAGGACATTGTAAGGGGATGAGTTATTCGTCCTCCAGTTGTGCTTTATTTCCTTTTATCTTGCTGAGTTCTAAATTTCTCCCTCTGGCTTCTTTTTCCCTTCACCAGACAATATCCAAATAGCACTTCTTTCTTCCTTTTGATTCTCTTCTTGAAGACTGACTCTTGGTATCCTTTTTATTCTTATAATCATTGTTCTAACATTTTCAGAATTTTCACACATAGGCTGTCTTTTTATGAAATATTTTTAGATGAAAAAAGTAGGCTAAATTATAGGAGATATTATTTTTTCAAATAATATTTACAAACATACATAAATATACCAAAACCTATCAGCTGGAAGTCCTCCAAATCTTGGAGACCTAATTAAATTTGCTTCAAATAAATAATTTGAAGAAGTAAAAAAAATCCCTTATCTCTATGTATACTTTTTGGTTTTTATATTCCTTTCTGTGCCCAAGTATGATTTCTCTGTTGTTTTTTTTTTTTTTTTATCTCACCCTAGTAAAGAGTATTATCCCTTGGATGAGTTCCTATAAGAAATATACATAGTACAATAATTTCCTGAGATTTAGTAGACTTTGTTAAGATTTTGGCAGGTAGAAGAATACAGCACTTACTTTTTTAGTCTCTTTCCCTTATTTCTGTGTCTCTTGATTTATGATGCAATTTCCCTAGATCTTTTCTTTCTAGAATGAAGAGCAGTGCCACTCCCCTAAGTTTTTTCTCCAACTTTATCTACACAAGTTCATCAAAGTGCTCAGCAGTAAAAGGGACCTTCCATATCCACCTTTTCAGAAAGCAGTTATGTTGAAATGTAGCCCATTTTTACCCTGTTAATACAGTAGGTGAAAAAAGTCTTAAAATCTATACTTGTTAACATAGAAATCTCTTCAGGGTAGTGAGCTAACATAAAAGAATGGATTTTCTAATCAGACTTACAGGAATTGGAGATTTTTACCTAGTATGAAGTTCTAAATAAGGTCAAAACACCTTGAAATATAGAGAAGATTCTAGTACAACTCAGGCAGCTTCCAAGATCTTGTCTTTCCACATTAGACACCCACTTCTGGACAAGAATTATAAATGAGGTCTCCATTTGAGGATCTTAGGGTCACCTCATGAACTGGGAATATTTAAATTAGGAAACACCTCCATTTAATAGCTCCAACACTTGTATATCTGACAACATATTTTCCAGGGATTTGAGCCTCATAGATCCTGGGTTCACCTTTAGCTAGAGCATCCTGTGAAGTGTATTTTAAAGATAAATTCTCTTCTTCCTAGAAAATATTAATAGTTATAAACCCAAGTATCCAGTTAACAAGGAGATTAGACAGAGTCACCTGCCAATATTCCTCTCTTTAGGGGCTCTCACTGCCTAAAGGGAGTGCTATGGTCTGAATGTTTGTGTCCTCCCGAAATTCATATGTTGAAATCCTAACCCCCAAAAGTGATGGTATTATTAAATAGGACCTTTGGGAGGTGAATAGGTCATGAGAGTGGAGCCCTCATGAATGGGATTAGTGCTCTTATAAAAGAGATCCCCAGAGTTCTCTAGCGCCTTCCAGCATGTAAGGGTACAAGAAGTCTGCAAGCCAGAAGAGCACCTTCAGGCAACCATGCCAGCACCCTGATCTCAGATTCCAGCCCCAGAACTGTGAGAGATAAATTTCTATTGTTTATAAGCTACCCAGTCTGTCTTATTTTGTTAGAGCATCCCAAAGACTAAGACAGGAAGTTAATGGATTTTGGACCAGCTGTCTTAATTTCTTCCTTCTGGCAATTTGATGTGAATTTTTTTTTTTGCATTTTTCTAACTTTTTCCTAAAATACTAGGTATTGAATGGATAGCTGGAAGAAAAAATAACGTGATGGAAGTTGGAGGAAAAGTCTGGGCATTTAGACATGAAGTTAGAACCATTCATTTAACAAGTTGCAGCAGTGGTCTATGTTCATATAAATAGCAGATTTTATACCTGAAGATTCATTCATCTCAAGGAATAAGCAGTGGCCTAGTTTCTTAGGTAATTGGTGTTATCCATGATATCAGAGGAAAAATTGAGATTTTTATTAAATCCCTTTAAAAATTAGGAAGCAATGTAGGTAGTCTATGTATGTATAATACTAAATATTATACACACACACACATATGGGTTCCTTTATTCTCATTACAGTAAATGGGAGTTCTAGATGTGTATATTGGTCATCTGAACATAAATTTCTACTATCCTTCTTTGCTTTCTAGTGCCTAATTCCATGTAGAATATGATTTATGGTCTATCATTGTCCTGTTTTCTGAGCAGAAGCTGTGTGGAATTACTACTCCTCCAGGGTCTTGTCTTCTCTGTCTCTTCTATTTCATGTCAATATTTTCCTGATGTTTTCTATCACAAAAATGAAATACTAAGAAAATAATAATTGTAAAAGTCCTTATATATGTATAATTTTTTAATTTATAAAACACTAAAATACCCTAGAAACTACTCTACAAATTTCTAGTAATAAAATAATTTTTTGAGAAATACTGTAAACACCATCTCAGTCATTTCAGCTCACAAAACACCACTGACTTTAGTCTTCTCTCTGCTACCAAGCTATAGTTTTTCCCAGTCAACAAACAGCATTGCTTACTGAGGCTCTCTGAAGGTCACAAACACCCCTTTACAACTTGACAGATGGCTTTCAAGAAAGAAACAAGCAACTCTTATCCATTATTTTCCACTGGTGAAATCTAAGGAGAATTTAGTATTTTAGACATTTTCTAAAGTGAAAATTTACTCATAGCAAACCTTTGCCTCAGTTGACTAGAAAGGAGCAGTTAAGAAATTAAATTGGGCTTTGCTGTATTAAAAGTAGTCTTGATCTTGATCATTTGAGCCGAAGCTTCTCACCTTTTCCTTCAATATTAGGCTTTTTTGATCTGGATTATATGAATGATAGCCTCACCTCCTCACCCAGAATATATGAGTTAAAGATGCTTTTTTAAAAACTCCTCTTAAGCTTTCTGATTTGCAATATTTCAACTTTGGTTCAGAAATAACAATGCTGTTTTGGGGAAAAATCATATATATATGAAAAACAAATTAATTATTCTTGTTACGTCTATTTCATTGTAGATTTATTCCTTTTCCTAGCTGGTGATGGAAGTTTACATTGATGTAAATTATGAACTTTAAAACACTTGCTTATAAATAAATGTTTTCTATTCATATAGTATTATTTTTCCAAGATGTCTCAAAACCAGATTTTGCTGTCGTGTGTTCAGTGGGTTCTATGCCAGGTAGCTGGTGACCAGCGGGCTGTCTCACAACCGTTGTGAGTTTATTGTGAGAAATCTGGAGGGAGCCCTGGGGATTCTTAGGGTCAGAATCTCAGGAGGGCAAGACTAGACCAGTATGGAACTAATTTTTGAAGAGAAGTTGTATAACATACGTCAAATTACAAGGCAAAAGAAAAAAAGTATTTTTTTAAATCATACTTTGTTATATAATTTATAGAAACATCGTTTGAAAAATGTACAAAAGAAATACAAGATGTTCCTGTAGTAAGAAACAGAGCTGATGAAAGGAAGACTATATTAAAGTTAGATTTTATTTGTATATACATTTGACCCTTGAAAAACAAGGGTTCAAACTGCACAGGTCCATTTTACCTGGATTTTTTTCAATAAATACATTGGAAATTTTTTTGGAGATTTGTGACCATTTGAAAAAACTTGCAGATGAACCACATAGCCTAGAAATATCAAAAAAAATTAAGAAAAAGTTTGATATGTCATGCATAAAATAGAGGTAGATATACATATAAGATATAAAATATGCATTAATCAACTGTTCATGTTATTGGTAAGTCTTCTAGTCAACAGGCTATTAGTAACTAAGTTTCAGAGGAGTCGAAAGTTATACCCGCATTTCCAACTGCCTGGGGTCAGGGTGGGGGGAATCAGCTATATTTCAGATAGAATTCTTTATTTAGAAGGGCATCAGCAAACTGAAAGCACTTTTATTTTTCACATTTCATGTTATCAAAACTTGATGAGTTAAATTACAGTATTTGATTCCTTTCAGTAAGAGCCTTTATTTTAAAGGTTGTTTTATTTCTATTCCTTTGGAGACCATTGACATGATTGGCATAGCCCTATTAAAGAGCCTATTAGGAATACCCAGCAGTGAGCTCCAGATGGTGGGTAGAGGAGAGAATTGAAACCAGAAAAGATTGTCTTTTTATGCCATAGGGACAAGACGGTAGTCTCAAATACCAAGACCAAAAGGTGAAGAAAATTCTAGTCCTTGTCCTTTAGCTTCACGGTGCTTAAGAATCATCTGATGAGGTTGTGTTTAAATGTAGAGTCGGACTTGGCTCAAAAATTCTACTTAAGTTTATCCTGGAGATCCCGGGAATGTGGATTATAACAAGTATCCCAAGTTGTTTTGATTAAGATGATTGATTCTCTGAGCATACTTTGAAAAACAGTCTTGGTACTTTCTGTGTCAGCATCAATATCTAAGTGGTCTAAACTGAGAAACTCAGGTAGCACACAGCGGTAGAGCTTCAATTCATGACTTTCTCATCCAAACACTTGATATTGTTCATATCCCTTAAGTAATTGATATTATTCATGAAATCAGAACAGAATTTGGGCTCTTATTAAGTTCCATAGAAAATTAGAAAACAGTATACATACTCCGTATATGTTCATATGTAAAAAGTTTTATGTACATGTATATATATACTATATATATATATATATATTTATATATGTATGTAATGTCAACTTCAAAAATAAAATAGCCAGTTGTTTTACCAGCAAAAAAGGTTTATTTGGTAATAGCAAAGAATTACAATTTGGGGCAAGCAAGATATGGTGAATCATAGGCAAATCCAAAGTCTCAAAGGGAAGGTCAAGTAATAGGAGGAAATTGGGGAGGGTTGTTTTGAATAAAAGTTCATCAGAGAAGAGCAAGAGTTCAAGGCTGTGGTGGTTTCTTATTGACTGTAAGTGGTGGTTAGTGCACTGTTGCTGGGGCAGGGAGGGATCTTCCTTCCTTTTCTTAAAAGTAGGAGATGAAATTTTCATGTGAAAAATGTCCTCCCTTGTATCAGAAGAAAAGTAACATTCTTATCATCATGGATGAGACGTTGAGACTGAGATAATTTGTACAAAGAATTTTATACAAACAGATCTTGTTAAATTAGTTCTTATCTTCCTTCTTCCTACTGGTTATGCAGGCTGCAAGGAGAGGTATGGTATGTAGTATATGAGAGCTCTCCTTTCAGGGCTTCCTGATTTCATTTTAAATGAGGTTTTCCTCTATTTATTTTCACAATAAACAGATACAATTTCCCTCCTTCTTGTTACAACAAATCAGAATTCTAGATCAGTGTGCTGAATAGCTGAATATAAAACTTGACAGCCATTGATACGAGGATACCAAAGGTAGGGTTCATCCATGGGATAAAAGGTCTAACTTGGTCCACGTGAGATGATCAGGGCACAGCCTAACAGGTGATTGTATTAGTAAGGAACTGGAATTAAGCAGATGAGTAGGAGCATAGGAAAGGGACTATTATGGACTGAATTGTGTCCTTCTCAAATTCACATGGTGAAGTTCTAACCCCTAGTTCCTCAGAATATGACTGTATTTGGAGATAGGACCTTTAACGTGGTAATTGAGGTTAGTTAAGAGCCTATAAGGTCTTATGGGTATGCCCAATCCAATATATCCTTGTAAGAAGAAGAAATTTGAACAAAGAGGCATCAGGGATGTGAACCGACAGAGGGAAGACCATGTGAGGGTACAGTGAGAAGGCAGGCATCTGCAAGCCAAGGAGAAAAGCCACAGAAGAGACCAATCTTGATGGTACCTTGATCTTGAACATCCAACATCCATAACTGTGAGAAAAATGTCTGTTGTTTAAGCCACCTAATATGTGGTATTTTGTTATGGTAACTCTAGCAAACTGATTGCTGGCAAATAGATTTTGGTACTAAGAAGGGGGTACTGCTGTAACAAATGTCTGTGGAAGTGGCTTTGGAACAGGGTTGTGGGTAGAGACTGGATGAAGTTTGAGAGGCTTGTTAGAAAAAAGCCTCAATTGCCTTAAAGAGAC
The DNA here is from genome assembly GCF_003676395.1 of Aethalodelphis obliquidens. Taxonomy (NCBI): domain Eukaryota; kingdom Metazoa; phylum Chordata; class Mammalia; order Artiodactyla; family Delphinidae; genus Aethalodelphis; species Aethalodelphis obliquidens. The sequence continues at coordinate 22,913,297 of NW_020837946.1, read as the reverse complement.
TGTTGGTAGAAATATGGATGTTAAATGTGCTTCTGATGAGGCCTCAGATGAAAATAAGGAACATGTTTTTGGAAACTGTAGGAAAGACAATCCTTGTAAAAGGTAGCAAAGAACCTGGCTGAATTGTTTTCTAGTGTTTTGTGGAAAATAGTAAGTGACAGACTTGGATGTTTAGCTGAGGAGATTTCTAAGCAGTGTTGAGGGTACAGCCTCGTTTCTCCTTCTGCTTATAGTAAATGTGAGAGATGAGATGGATTAAAAAGAGAACTGTTAAGCAAAAATAAACCAGGACTTGAAGATTTAGAAAATTCTCAGCCTAGCAATACTGCAAAAAAAAAAAAAAAAAGAAACTGTATTCTAGAGAGAATGCCAAGGGTGTGGCTGAACAATAACCCCAAAAGGAGACGATGAGTGTGACTTATAGATCTAATCAGCCATCTCAGCAGAATCCAGGAATAGAGATGGATTTATACCAGCAGAAGCACTGCCAGTGTAGACCAAAGGGGACAGAGGTGGGACAAAATGAAGAAAGGCCCTTGGACTTCTGGGATTCTGCAGGATAGGACAGTAGAGTTCTCTGACTGTGAACATGTGTTATCCTCCAAGAAAAGGGAAGAATGACCCTGAAGGCAGGGCTGTCACCCCCTGAGTTCCAGAGAGGAGGGCCACCTCCTTTAGTTATTTCTGTAATAATGTCTTTTTTCCTTTTTTTTTGCCTTATGCGGGCCTCTCACTGCTGTGGCCTCTCCCGTTGCGAAGCACAGGCTCCGGACGCGCAGGCCCAGCAGCCATGGCTCACGGGCCCAGACGCTCCGTGGCATGTGGGGTCTTCCTGGACCGGGGCACAAACCCGCGTCCCCTGCATTGGCAGGCGGACTCTCAACCACTGAGCCACCAGGGAAGCCCCTGTAATAATGTCTTAATTAATTTATCCATATATAGTCTATCTGACACCCATCTTTTCTTTATATTGTAGCCACAGTGATTTTCCAAAGTGCATTCTGATTTTGTGTATTCATACTTCCCTCCAATCCCACTTCCCTCCAGTTTAAGAACCATAAGTGGCTTCACAGTGTTCTTAGGGAAAATCAAAATCTCTTAATATGACCTATAAGACCTCAGATGACTTGGCCTCTGCCTACCTCCCCAACCTCATCTTATATCATCCTCCTCTTTGGTCTGTCTGCCCCCAATCCAACTGATTTTTCCTATAGCCCCCATACTCACCAGCTACATCCTCTCCAAGGCCTTTGCATATGATGTTGTCTCTATACTTATAATGGTCTTCCTACCTTTCTTTGCCTAGTTAACACCTACCAATCCTTTAGATCTCAACACTAAAATCACTTCCTCAGGGGAACCTGACCACATGAAATTTCACTGTCATAGTCACTCATAGAGCTGCAAATTCTTCTTCACACAACACTGTCAGCTCGATAAAGGCAGGAAATGTGTCTGTTTGTACTCACATATGTATCTTTACAGATGGGCACTTAAATCCGAATAGGAACCTAATGAATATTTTTGAATAAATACATGTGTGAATGAATGAATGAATTTAAAATCACAAAGAGAATATGGTTTTGTATTGCTATTACTGTCTGTTTTAATTCTGACTATCTAGCTTTGTTTAATAATACATTTAAAAAAAAACCCATGTAAACATTAAAGAATGAAGTGGTTAATTTTAACCCCATCCCATATTCACATTAAATATGTAAAGAAGCAAGCTTATTTGCATAGAATGAAGCAACTAATGTAAAAGTCATTTCCCGAAAATGGTACAAGACACCATCCACTCCTGATACGTACTTGAAGTTTGGTACTCTGCACTGCTAAATGTCTCCACCCCCCTTTCCTACCTTCTTTTCTTTTCCCCTTCTCTGTCACCATACCATTTCTTCCCCCAAGTTATTAAACTAAATTCTTTTCCCACCAAAATCATTATGGGCTTTGGAAAAAAGAAGTTCACCTACAAAGAGATTATAGGGTATGAGCCAAACCGTGACAGTCACTGGCAGAACACTATTATTCATTTTTACTCTAAAACATCATTGTTGAGTACTTAGAATGCAGAAGGGTGAGCCATGCCAGAAAATTGGGGTGGCTTGTTTCCCCAAGGAATAGTTATGACTCTACTTTTTGAAACATACAATCACAGCCAGTGTCTCACTCTTTAATACTGATGACATAATGTTTTGTTATGTTTTAATTTAGGCCTAAGAATATCTCTGCACTTTAGCATTTCCTCTCCTGTGGCCTCCACCCTTTAAAGTACAATGTGCAGTACTATTTTGCTAACGCTCGTGTTTTACATGCCAGTCTCTTACTCAGCTCATTGTGGTTTTTTTTCTTTCTGAAAATATTTTATAGCAAAGCAATAATATCTCGAAAAGAAAAGACATTTATCAAAACAAAAGGGTAGAAAAGGGAGGCCAAGAAGAATAGCCAAGAAAAGCCTTTCCTAATGTTCCATATGAGGAATAGTTATAGAAGCACATTCTTTGAGTGATGAAATGGCCAACTTTAGAGAGTTCTGACAGCGTTTAGAAAGTAGAGTTGTATCAAGCTCATTTGCCTTTTTATTTGCTATTTTCTTCCCCATCTCATTCACTTCAAAGTTTGTGTTTTCTCTTCCCTTGTGGGTGCTAACTTTCATTTTGCTTTTCTAAATGGTGTACTATATGTGCTGTAACATTCTGATTAGGCCTTTTCCAGTTGTATTTAGAATAGTGAAAAATCTCACGATAGAACTTTTCTTGCATCTAGAGAGTAGACGACCCATGATGGGGAAGTTCAGATAGAGTTGAATAGAGTCAGCAAGAATGCTGACATACCCATGGGGGATCTGCCTTCCAGAGTCTGACAGATGATATCTCTGTGGAAGACGATGTACATTACCATCACTTCCCTGGATAATCTGTTGTCAGGCTCCAAGCAGCTGCATATCACAGAGTTTTTATCCTATGTTGTTAGATGTACTTGATAATTTAAGTCTGCCAAGAGGCAGATTTAATTTTAACATATTCCAGTTTATTTAATGAAAAATAGATTTCCCTCTTTTCCTATAAGATTTGTAATATGACATATCAATACTAAAAGGAACATACTTGCATATTGTTTTCAAACTCATGAATAGGCTGTGTAAACTCTATTCATGTCAGTTAAAACAATGATTTTCTTTTTTTCATTATTGTGAAATTATTTTTATTGGTGGGACTATTTTTTCATGGAGTAGAGGAGGGTAGCTCATTTTAAAATCTTCTTATAATATAAACATTAACATCATCCTTCACCTAGTACTTCTTATAGTCCTTCATAAGCACTTGATAAAGTAAATTGAATTAACTGGTCCAAATGTGCTAGATTGGATAAAGAGCTTGGTGACCGGTGGTCAGCCATCAGGTGACCTTCTTTGAAGCAGAAGTGGACTCTCTAGAGGTCTTATGACACTTGCTGTAGTTTCATTGCTTTTGAATTTTTCTCGTTTAACTCAGAGTGTGGCAGTTAATTAGGAAGGGAACGAGACACCTAGTCCCTGGGGCACAACTAATTCATTTCCAGATATTTCCTGTCTGGTAAACTCTGACTTGCCCGCGTGAGCCACCAACTCCAATGCTGATTGCAATGTTACTCACAAATGAACTGGAGTCAAGGTCTCGTCCATTTCTTCCAGACTTAGTTTTGGAGAATTCTTTTCCTTTTTGTACCATAAATTATTGTAACATGAGTATAAATTCAATACAGAGGAAGTGCTTTTTTTAATAGTCAAGTAAAAAATTCTCCCTGCCAATTTTAATTGTACTTTGGCTTCACTTATATATGCTGATACCCAATTTCCATGCAAGGCTGACTTTTTCTTTTTTTTTCTTGTAGTTCCCCTTTGCCTTCTCCTAACAGCAAAGCTTCATTAAAAAAAACAGACAGAGGAACAAAACAAAAAAAATGAACACAAGATGAACTAAAAAAAGGGAATAAAAAAGGAAAACTTTATAATTTAGCTAATTTTTTATAAAATTTCCTTCATACTTTAGCAACGTGGTTGAGGTATGTGGCAGAAAGACAAATATAGGCAAAAACTGAAAGCCTCTTTTGTGAAAATGACAAAATCTTCTGCCTACATTCAACATTGGGTGGGCCTACATATCTTCCTCTTTGAGACCATAACTCAAGTGTTCCAGAGTTCAGATGGGACCAAAAAAGAGTGACTTAAGACATGAAAACTGGAGCTCATGCAGAAAAATGAGATTATCTTACGTGGAGGAGAAAGACTAAGGAAGAATACAATTCAAGCATGGTTTGAGATGCTGCATAAAATATGGAAGACAGCTATTCCATTTGAACCAGAGATTCAAATTTAGTTCCAATTAAGCTAAAATTAAATTTAGTTTTAATTTATACCAGGAGGAATGTGTACTTCCTATGCCATCTTCTTAAATAGACCACAACAAGGGAAAGTGGAAACTAGATATTCTTTAGTTATAATTACAAATTGACCAAAAATTGTCTTTGATTAAGGCTGCTTGAAAGGAGAGATGGGTTGTAGATGAGAAGGGGTATGACTGTGTGATCAGTACTTATTCCGTATCAGATCATTAAAAGCAGAAGTGGGCCCTCTAGAACTCCTGTGACCTCTATGTAGGCACACTGCTTTTAATTTCCCCTTAGTTTAATCCAGAGCCAGGTAGAGAAGCACAGAGCAAAAGAGAAGCCTTGTTCCTGAAACACAGCCAGCTCACTTACAGATAATTCTTGGAAAACTGACTAGAGGCAGCAGCCACAGACTCCAATGCTGACCGCTGTATCGCACATGAATTATTGAGAGTGGAGGTCCAGGCTGACTCAGGTTTGCTCCTCTAATGATCACAACAGTACAAGTGATGAAATGGAAGCCCAGGGAAGTAACTTGACCAGACTCACACAGCCAGGAAATGGCAAGCTGAGAAAATATCAGTCTGTTGATGCGAAAGATTATGTTCTTTCCATCATTCCACACATCATTCCTTTTCAAACTTCGGGTTGTATTAATACACGTTGTTAGCAAGAGAGTTGAACGTTTTGGTTTTCTTTAAGGGGCTAAGTGGAATTCAAGAGTTTAATAATAATGAAACAAGGAAATAGCTTCTTCTCCACTTCTCATTTTTTATCCTAAGTCCCTTTATCTCTTTATTGCTAAATACAAACTAGAAAATTCATGGGGAATTCTTAGTTCCAGGATTTATTTACGTAATTGTTCATATCAGAAGCTTTTAAAGTGTTTCATAGAGCATTAAAGACCATAAAAGAGAAAGCAGGAGAATAGCATATTTCCTTTGCAAAGCTTGATGTGTTTTTGAGGTATAATGGACCCTATTATCAATTAATTAATCATGAACTAAACCCATAGGAAAGAGAGCACCTAGTTTATTGTTTCTGTAACTTTCTGCTGAACGTGACTCACTTTGATGAACAGTAGCCTTGGACTCCTTGCAAAGACAGGATGCATTTGTGTTCCTTTGCTTGTATAGCTACATATATCATTTCAGTCCAAAGAGATTTTTTGTTGTTGTTGCAAATTTAAGGTGATTGAAATGGTTTTTAATGGCAGTAATCTTTCAGTTCTAATTACAGTGCTTATTATCATGAAGAATTTGATATAAATATATGGCAATTAACAATGTTCTATTGAAGGCTGAAAATAATTTGTCCTAATCTAGAGATTTTCTGAGATCGTTAATATGTGTACACTAATTCCTTTGCCCTAACAATACCACTGTATGAAATAGCTCTAGGGTTAAAAAGATATTCACAGCAGGAGAGGTTAAAAAAAGATATTCACAGCAGGAGAGTGACAGAGTATATACAGGAAACCTAAATTCTGCAGCCGTTTAACAGGATTTTTCCCCATTAAATCACAGTAGCACAAAATTAGATATGTAAAATCACTTCATTACACTTATTTTTCAACTAGAGTTTATATATTTTTAAAGTTTCTGGGGAAAACTCTTCAAATTTCTTTTCTTGTACCCTACTGTATTTGAAATCCTATGAGAATTTCCAATTATATGTTGGTGATTTCTATTTTTAAGGATAATTTACATGTAGAACTTTAAAAACATCAATCCTATAAAATAATCCTACTGAATGAGCTGGGTTACTTTATCCATTAGCCCATCCTGCAGTACTAAATGGATAACTTTTCTTAATTAACTTGGCACTTCTCAATGTATAAAGAAGCAAACAGTAATGATTTTTTTTTTTAAATTTGATTTTCAGGGCTTTCTCAATTTTAACCTGCCAAAAATGAAACAAATGCCCATGGAAAAAGTAATTACTCTTCTCCATCTGTAACTTCTTCTTAATTAACTTTTAATCTGTGCTGTTATACAGGGAGCATCTCTTAATACTGAATGTGTCTAAAATGTAGGAGACAAAGATTTAAATGATTTAGGTAAATATCTGCCTAGCGCAGAGGCATAAAAATTACAAAATTAGGATACGGGTGGCTGAGTGCCAATTTCAGTTGCCAGCAAAAGAAAGATATTGCCATCATTTAAAAAAAATAATTTGCTTACAAATAAAGCAACTTAATAAATGCCTTCTAACCATGCATCCTTATTTTGGAGCATGTTTCTTGGTTTGTCCTATACAAAATTCTGAAAACCTATGAATTAGAAATTGTAGGAAAGCAATTATGCTATCATTTATGAAAGACATATATTATTAGAGAAAAGTCAATAAATGAGAATTTCGTTATGAAGTGAAGCACTGTTGTTTTGTTTAGTTGGAATGGATTCTATCAGCAGTAATTTAAAATAATCAGTTCAGTGATATGACTCCTAGTGGTGTTGAGATAATTACTATACTTATGTCTAGTAATGTCCATCTATTAAATGGAGCACAGAGTGGCAAGTAAAGACAGGAAGCTTTGACTCCTAACACCTTCTTTATTATATGTACATAATTTGTCTTCTAATAACTGAAAGAACATGACAAAAATCCTTATATACAAAATAGAAACAGTCATACATTCTTTATGCATGTCCAGTTAACCAAAATATCTTGAATATTTTTGTACAAGATACAGTAGAAATGTGCATGTGCGTGCACACACACACAAGTACACACGCACAGAGGTGCAAGCATTTATCTCCCTTCTGTCTCCAAATCCCACTGAAGTAAAGGAAGAAAAATAAACACATGACTATATTCATGGAAATACTAAGAAGAGTAGATGGGGACATTACAGACCAGAGATTTCTGTGAACTTCTGAAACTAAAAAGTGGATAGGTCCTATAAAGTGGATAACCCAAATTAAGGGAACCCCAGGAGACTGCTACAGTGGTATTGAGAAATTAATGGATTTTCAGCTGGTTATAGGATTTGAGGATTGTAGTCCTTTTCTCTCAGTAGTCTGTATGTGTTGTTCTACTCTCTTCTTGCTTCAGTAATATATGTAAAATCTGTCAGTATAATTTTCATACCTTTTCAAATATTTTACTCTTTATGTGGATTTATCTTTGATATGTCACACAAAATTTTTTTTTGGTTATTTTTTTAACATTTTTATTGGAGTATAATTGCTTTACAATGGTGTGTTAGTTTCTGCTTTATAACAAAGTGAATCAGTTATACATATACATATATCCCCATCTCTCTTCCCTGTTGCATCTTCCTTCCTCCCACCCTCTTTATCCCACCCTTCTAGCTGGTCACAAAGCACCGAGCTGATCTCCCTGTGCTATGCGGCTGCTTCCCAGTAGCTATCTATTTTACATTTTGTAGTGTATATATGTCCATATATACACTATCACTCTCTCACTTTATTCCAGTTTACCCATCCCCCTCCCCGTGTCCCCAAGTCCATTCTCTAGTAGGTCTGCATCTTTATTCCTGTCTTGCTCCTAGGTTCTTCAAGACCACTTTTTTTTTTTTTTTTAGATTCCATATATATGTGTTAGCATATGGTGTTTGTTTTTCTCTTTCTGACTTACTTCACTCTATATGACAGACTCTAGGTCCATCCACCTCACTACAAATAGCTCAATTTCGTTTCTTTTTATGGCTGAGTAACATTCCATTGTATATATGTGCCACATCTTCTGTATTCATTCATCTGTCGATGGACACTTAGGTTCCTTCCATGTCCTGGCTATTGTAAATAGAGCTGCAATGAACATTCTGGTACATGACTATTTTTGAATTATGGTTTTCTCAGGGTATATGTCCAGTAGTGGGATTGCTGAGTCACATGGTAGTTCTATTTTTAGTTTTTTAAGGAACCTCCATACTGTTCTCCATAGTGGCTGTATCAATTCACATTCCCACCAACAGTGCAAGAGGGTTCCCTTTTCTCCACACCCTCTCCAGCATTTATTGTTTCTAGCTTTTTGATGATGGCCATTCTGACGGGTGTGAGATGATATCTCATTGTAGTTTTGATTTGCATTTCTCTAATGATTAGTGATGTTGAGCATCCTTTCCTGTGTTTGTTGGCAATCGCTATATCTTCTTTGGAGAAATGTCTATTTAGGTCTTCTGCCCATTTTCGGATTGGGTTGTTTGTTTTTTCGATATTGAGTTGTATGAGCTGCTTGTAAATTTTGGAGATTAAACCTTTGTCAGTTGCTTCATTGACAAGTAATTTCTCCCATTCTGAGGGTTGTCTTTTGGTCTTGTTTATGGTTTCCTTTGCTGTACAAAAGCTTTTCAGGTTCTTTAGGACCCATTTGTTTATTTTTGTTTTTATTTCTATTTCTCCAGGAGGTGGGACAAAAAGGATCTTGCTGTGATTTATGTCATAGAGTGTTCTGCCTATGTTTTCCTCTAAGAGTTTGATAGTGTCTGGCCTTACATTTAGGTCTTTAATCAATTTTGAGTTTATTTTTGTGTATGGTGTTAGGGAGTGTTCTAATTTCATTCTTTTACATGTAGCTGTCCAGTTTTCCCAGCACCACTTATTGAAGAGGCTGTCTTTTCTCCACTGTATACTCTTGCCTCCTTTGTCAAAGATAAGGTGACCATATGTGCGTGGGTTTAACTCATGGCTTTCTATCCTGTTCCATTGATCTATCTTTCTGTTTTTGTGCCAGTAGCATACTGTCTTGATTACTGTAGCTTTGTAGTATAGTCTGAAGTCTGGGAGCCTGATTCCTCCAGCTCTGTTTTTCTTTCTCAAGATTGCTTTGGCTATTAGGGGTCTTTTGTGTTTCCATACAAATTGTGAAATTTTTTGTTCTAGTTCTGTGAAAAATGCCAGTGATAGTTTGATAGGGATTGCACTGAATCTGTAGATTGCTTTGGGTAGTAGAGTCATTTTCACAATGTTGATTCTTCCAATCCAAGAACATGGTATATCTCTCCATCTATCTGTATCATCTTTAATTTCTTTCCTCAGTGTCTTACAATTTTCTGCATACAGGTTTTTGTCTCCTTAGGTAGATTTATTCCTAGGTATTTTATTCTTTTTTTTTGCAGTGGTAAATAGGAGTGTTTTCTTGATTTCACTTTCAGAGTTTTCATCATTAGTGTGTAGGAATGCAAGAGATTTCTGTGCATTAATTTTGTATCCTGCTATTTCACCAGATTCAATGATTAGTTCTAGTAGTTTTCTGGTAGCATCTTTAGGATTCTCTATGTATAGTATCATGTCATCTGCTAACAGTGACAGCTTTACTTCTTTTTTTCTGATTTGGATTCCTTTTATTTCTTTTTCTTCTCTGATTGCTGTAGCTAAAAATTCCAAAACTATGTTGAATAATAGTGGTGAGAGTGGGCAACCTTGTCTTGCTCCTCATCTTAGTGGAAATGGTTTCAGTTTTTCACCATTGAAGATGATGTTGGCTGTGGGCTTGTCATATATGGCCTTTATTATGTTGAGGAACGTTCCCACTATGCCTACTTTCTAGAGGGTTTTTATCATAAATGGGTGTTGAATTTTGTCGAAATGTTTCTTTGCATCTATTGAGATGATCATATGGTTTTTCTCCTTCAATTTATTAATATGGTGTATCACATTGATTGATTTGCATATACTGAGGAATCCTTGCATTCTTGGGATAAACCCAACTTGATCATGGTGTATGATCCTTCTAATGTGCTCTTGGATTCTGTTTGCTAGTATTTTGTTGAGGATTTTTGCATCTGTGTTCATCAGTGTTATTGGCCTGTAGTTTTCTTTTTTTGTGACATCTTTCTCTGGTATCAGGGTGATGGTGGCCTCGTAGAATGAGTTTGGAAGTGTTCCTCCCTCTGCTATATTTTGGAAGAGTTTGAGAAGGATAGGTGTTAGCTCTTCTCTAAATGTTTCATAGAATTCGCCTGTGAAGCCATCTGGTCGTGGGCTTTTGTTTGTTGGAAGATTTTCAATCACAGTTTCAATATCAGTGCTTGTGATTGGTCTGTTCATGTTTTCTATTTCTTCCTGTTTCAGTCTTGGAAGGTTTTGTATTTCTAAGAATTTGTCCATTTCTTCCAGGTTCTCCATTTTATTGGCATGTATTTGCTTGTAGTAATCTCTCATGATCCTTTGTATTTCTACAGTGTCAGTTGTTACTTCTCCTTTTGTATTTTTAATTCTATTGATTTGAGACTTCTCCCTTTTTTTCTTGATGAGTGTGGCTAGTGGTTTATCAATTTTGTTTATGTTCTCAAAGAAACAGCTTTTAGTTTTATTGATCTTTGCTATCGTTTCCTTCATTTCTTTTTCATTTATTTCTGATCTGATCTTTGTGATTTCTCTCCTTGTGCTAACTTTGGGGTTTTTTTGTTCTTCTTTCTGTAATTGCTTTAGGTGTAAGGTTAGCTTGTTTCTTGAGATGTTTCTTGTTTCTTAATGTAGGATAGTATTGCTATAAACTTCCCTCTCAGAACTGCTTTTGCTGCATCCCATAGGTTTTGGGTCGTCGTGTTTTCATTGACATTTGTTTCTAGGTATATTTTGATTTCCTCTTTGATTTCTTCAGTAATCTCTTGTTTATTAAGTAGTGTATTGTTTAGCCTCCATGTGTTGGTATTTTTTGCAGATTTTTTCCTGTAATTGTTATCTAGTCTCATATTATTGTGGTCAGAAAAGATACTTGATAAGATTACAGTTTTCTAAAGTTTACCAAGGCTTGATTTGTGACCCAAGTTATGATCTATCCTGGAAAATGTTCCATGAGCACTTGAGAAGAAAGTGTATTCTGTTGTTTTTGGATGGAATGTCCTATAAATATCAATTAAGTCCATCTTGTTTAGTGTATCACGTAAAGCTTGTGTTTCCTTATTTATTTTAATTTTGGATAAACTTCCATTGGTGAAAGTGGGGTGTTAAAGTCCCCAACTATAATTGTGTTACTTCAGTTTCCCCTTTTATGGCTCTTAGTATTTGCCTTATGTATTGAGGTGCTCCTATGTTGGGTGCATAAATATTTACAATTTTAATATCTTCTTGGATTGATCCCTTGATCATTATGTAGTGTCCTTCTTTGTCTCTTGTAATATTCTTTGTCTTAAAGTCTATTTTGTCTGATATGAGAATTGCTACTCCAGATTTCTTTTGATTTCCATTTGCATGGAATATCTTTTTCCATCCCCTCACTTTTAGTCTGTATATGTCCCTAGGTCTGAAGTGGGTCTCTTGTAGACAGCATATGTACGGGTCTTGTTTTTGTATCCATTCAGCCAGTCTACGTCTTTTGGTTGGAGCATTTAATCCATTTACATTTAAGGTAATTATCGATATGTATGTTCCTAATACCACTTTCTGAATTGTTTTGGGTTTGTTATTGTAGGTGTTTTCCTTCTGTTGTGTTTCCTGTCTGGAGAAATTCCTTTAGTATTTGTTGCTAAGCTGGTTTGGTCATGCTGAATTCTCTTAGCTTTTGCTTGTCTATGAAGGTTTTAATTTCTCCATCAAATCTGAATGAGATCCTTGCTGGGTAGAGTAATCTTGGTTGTACGTTTTTCCCTTTCATCACTTTAAATATGTCCTGCCACTCCCTTCTGACTTGCAGAGTTTCTACTGAAAGATCAGGTGTTAACCCTATGGGGATTCCCTTGTGTGTTATTTGTTGTTTTTCCCTTGCTGCTTTTAATATTTTCTTTGTATATAATTTTTGATCATTTGATTAATATGTGTCTGTGTGTTTCTCCTTGGATTTATGCTGTATGGGACTCTCTGTGCTTCCTGGACTTGATTAACCATTTCCTTTCCCATATTAGGGAAGTTTTCAACTATAATCTCTTCAAATATTTTCTCAGTCCCTTTCTTTTTCTCTTCTTTTTCTGGGACCCCTATAATTCGAATGTTGCTGTGTTTAATGTCCCAGAGGTCTCTGAGACTGTCCTCAATTCTTTTCATTCTTTTTTCTTTATTTTGCTCTGCAGTAGTTATTTCCACTATTTTATCTTCCAGGTCACTTATCCATTCTTCTGCCTCAGTTATTCTGCTATTGATCTTTTCTAGAGAGTTTTTAATTTCATTTATTGTGTTGTTCATGATTGTTTGCTCTTTAGTTCTTCTAGGTCCTTGTTAAACGTTTCTTGTATTTTCTCCATTCTATTTCCAAGGTTTTGGATCATCTTTACTATCATTATTCTGAATTCTTTTTCAGGTAGACTGCCTATTTCCTCTTTATTTGTTAGGTCTGGTGAGTTTTTACCTTGGTGCTTCATCTGCTGTGTGTTTCTTTTGTCTTCTCATTTTGCTTAACTTACTGTGTTTGGGGTCTCCTTTTCGCAGGCTGCAGGTTCGTAGTTCCCATTGTTTTTGGTGTGTTCCCCCAGTGGCTAAGGTTGGTTCAGTGGGTTGTGTAGGCTTCCAGGTGGAGGGGACTAGTTCCTGTGTTCTGGTGGACGAGGCTGGATCTTGTCTTTCTGATGGACAGGTCCACGTCTGATGGTGTGTTTTGGGGAGTCTGTGACCTTATTTTGATTTTAGGCAGTCTCTCTTCTAATGGGTGGGGTTTTGTTCCTGGCTTGCTAGTTGTTTGGCATAGGGTGTCCTGCACTGTATCTTGCTGGTCATTGAGTGGAGGTGGGTCTTGGCATTGAGATGAATATCTCTGGGATATTTTTGCCGTTTGATATTATGTGAAGCTGGGAGGTCTCTGGTGGACCAGTGTCCTGAACTGGCTGTCCCACCTCAGAGGCACAGCCCTGATGCCTGGGTGGAGCACCAAGAGCCTGTCATCTACACGGCTCAGAATAAAAGAGATAAAGAAAGAAAGAAAGAAATGGAAAGAAAGGAAGAAAGAAAAAGAAAGAAAGAAAGAAAGGAAGAAAGGAAGGAAGGAAGGAAGAAGGGAGGGAGGGAGGGAGGAAGGAAGGAAGGAAGGAAGGAAGGAGATAAAGTAAAAGTGTTATTAAAATAAAAAACAGAAAATAATTATTAAAAAAAATTTTAATTAAACAAAAGAAAGAAAGGAGAGCACAACCAAACCAAAAAAACAAATCCACCAATGATAACAAGCGCTGAAAACTATACTAAAAAGCCCCAAAACAAACCAAAAAAAAAAACCAGACAGACATAACCCTAGGACAAACGGTAAAAGCAAAGCTATACAGACAAAATCACACACAGAAGCATACACATACACACTCACAAAAATGGAAAAAAAATATATATATATAAAATATATATATTTATATAAAATTTATATATATATAAAATTTATATATATAATATATATATTATAAATATAAAAAAATATATAAAATATATATATATATATAAAAATATATATATATCGTTGCTTCCAAAGTCCACCTCCTCAATTTGGGCTGATTCATTGTCTATTCAGGTATTCCAGAGATGCAGGGTATATCAAGTTGATTGTGGAGATTTAATCTGCTGCTCCTGAGGCTGCTGGGAGAAATTGCTCTTTCTCTTCTTAGTTTGCACAGCTCCTGGGATTCAGCTTTGGATTTGGACCGGCCTCTGCATATGGGTCGCCTGAGGGCGTCTGTTCCCGCTCAGACAGGACGGGGTTAAAGGAGCAGCTGATTCGAGGGTTCTGGCTCACTCAGGCCCGGGGGAGGGAGGGGTACGGATGCGGGGTGAGCCTGCAGCAGCAGAGGCCTGCATGACATTGCACCAGCCTGAGGCGCACTGTGCGTTCTCCCGGGGAAGTTGTCCCTGGATCACAGGACCCTGGCAGTGGCGGGCTGCACAGGCTCCCAGGAGGGGCAGTGTGGATAGTGACCTGTGCTTGCACACAGGCTTCTTGGTGGCGGCAGGAGCAGCCTTAGTGTCTCTGAGGTCCACGCTCATAGCCGCGGCTCGCGCCCGTCTCTGGAGCTCCTTTAAGCGGTGCTCTTAATCCCCTCTCCTCGCGCACCAGGAAGCAAAGAGGCAACTTTTAAAAAGTCTCTGGCCTCTTCAGCAGCTCCACACTTTTTCCCAGACTCCCTCCCAGCTAGCTGTGGCGCACTAGCCCCCTTCAGGCTGTGTTCACGCCACCAACCCCAGTCCTCTCCCAGCATCCGACCGAACTCCGAGCCTCAGCTCCCAGCCCCCGCCCGCCCCGGCGGGTGAGCAGACAAGCCTCTCGGGCTGGTGAGTGCCAGTCGGCACCGATCCTCTGTGCGGGAATCTCCCCGCTTTGCCCTCCGCACCCCTGTTGCTGTGCTCTCCTCCGCGGCTCCAAAGCTTTCCCCCTCCGCCACCCACAGTCTCCACCCGTGAAGGGGCTTCCTAGTGTGTGGAAACCTTTCCTCCCTCACGGCTCCCTCCCACTGGTGCAGGTCCCATCCGTATCCTTTTGTCTCTGTTTATTCTTTTTCCTTTTGCCCTACCCAGGTACATGGGGAGTTTCTTGCCTTTTGGGAGGTCTGAGGTCTTCTGCCAGCATTCAGTAGGCGTTCTGTAGGAGCAGTTCCACATGTAGATGTATTTCTGGTGTATTTGTGGGGAGGAAGCTGATCTCCACGTCTTACTGTTCTGCCATCTTGAAGCTCCTCCTACCAAAATTTTTATATTAGATTTATCCCAGTCAGGGGCTTCCAAAGGATCAAGTTTTTGTTTTAGTTTATGAATTAGTCTATTATTTGTTTATTCTTTCATCTCCATTTGTTACTTTTTCCCTTTCTGAGACACTATTGGTATTTTATATCTCTAGGATCTGTCCTTCAGTTCTTTTGTCTTTCCCTTACCATCCTTATATTCTTGTATTTCTTCTCTCTAAGTTATTTCTTCCGGTTAATCTTATCATTGCAAATGTAGTTTTGAGCTATTTCTGGCCTTTTATCTTTTCAGTTCCACCATTATATTTTATGCTATGAATCAATATTTAGTTATAGATTTCTAACTATATCCCTTTGATAGTTCTCATTCCTTTTATATTGATGTTTTCTTTTGACACATTTATCAGTTTTACTTTATTGGGAAATATTACTTATGGAATTTTGGCTCACTCACCATTTCTTCAGTTACTAATACCCTTTAAGTATTCTTTTTTCTTTGCCTGCTTTTTATTGTATGTACCCTTGGCCTTCATACGTATAGGGATATTATGGATTTTGAGCCATGGCAAATTTTCAGAAGGAAGTAGTGGAATGAATTGTAAGGCACAGTCATTTTTGCTCTTTGATTCAGGTTGCATTTTCTGTCAAATGGGTTATTCTTTCTTAAAGCATGGAAGTACAGTTTCCTTTGTCCTTATTTTACCTGGTTATAAGTAAAATCCCTCTGTCAGTTGCAGGAAATTGGGGCTGTGTAGCCCCTAATGCAGGTGTGTGCAGGGTGATTGGGTTTCCTCCAAGTCTAAGAGAGTGACCTTCAAAAGAAGACAAAGACATTGTATCCCCTTGTTAAGGGAATTTGCAGGCTTCTTTTAATTGATTCTCCTTAAGGAAAATTTTTTTTCCCACCTCATCCTCAGAATATTAGATGCATCCTTCAGGATCCACAGCTTACATACCCTAGATTCTCAACTACTCCAGAGAGTTAGAAGAAATAAGGGGCCAGGGATGAGAGCTTAAGTTCATGTTCTTTCTTTTGAAAAAGAAAGAGGCAAAAATACCATTAATTATGGAAAGTGTTACTGTATACCTCTAAAAACCAAGAGAATAAACAAATGCTTTTTGAAAGTAATAAGGAAATTCAATAAGATGATGGTTGACTAAATGTCCAAAAAATCAAACAAAAACACACAAAAAATAACAAAAGAAAAAGACCATTTTTAATAACAACAAACCATTAAAACTTTTAGAATGGAATCAGTAGGTAATACGTAATACTTATAATAATAAAACTATAGCATTTTCTTGGGAAACAGAAGAGACTTGTGTAAATGGAAAAGTTTTCTTTTTTCAATTTCAGTGGAATATTTAATATTGTAAAGAGGTCAGATCTCCCAAAATATCTTTATGAAATCAGAACAACTGTTCAAAATTCTAATAGGAATCCTTTTTTGAGGGGCAGGAATAAGGCAGAGATTTAGAAAGATGCAATACAAGATGAATCTCTAGTACATGATGTATTATTATATATGAGAAGAGTGAGAAAATTATTTCCAAATATAAATAAACTGTAAAATACTGACAATTAAAATGTAATATAGGTGAAGGAATACATGATGGAAGTGATAGTTTTCAAGACATTGGACATCAGGAATTGAGGAACGGTGTTACCTGAGTGATGGGAAGCAAATGATGGGAGCCCCATGAGGAGCGCCTTGGCTTACTTCCTTGAGAGAATTTGCAGGCAATGGCACATGACAGACTTGAGAGGAAAGAGTTGAAAGTCCAGGGAAACCAAGATGGCTAGAGTTTTCAGGGCAGAGTACTGGAGAGATGAGTGCTTCACAGAGAACTTTAAAGATCTTCAAAGGGACTCCCTTGAACATTTAGCAGAGTACTGATCAACTTATATTGTATGTGAGGAAAATACTTGAGTCTTGGAAGGAGCCATATAAAGGTTAAATAGTATCTAAAGCTCATATGGCACTGAGAATTGTGCCTATTCCAACCAGACAGGTTGGAAAAACTCATAATTCATGGGGCATTGCGTTGAGTGCTCAGGAAGTTCTTAGTATTTACTCAGTATATTTGTCAGGGTTCTCCAGAGAAATAGAATCAATAGAAGATATGTATGTATGTGTGTCTCCATATAGAGAAAGAGAGATTGAGCGAAAGAGGGGAGAATAAGCTCATGTGATTGTTGGGGCTGGCAGTATATAGAGAGGGGAATTAGCAAATGCAAAATCTTCCAGGAAGGCTGGCAGGCTGGAGACCGGAGAAGGGTTGATGTTGCACCTGAAGTCCAAAGGCAGTCTGGAGGCAGAATTCTGTCTTTCTCAGGGAACTTCGGCCATTTTCTTTTCAGGCCCACCCACATTATAGAGGATAATCTTCTTTAATCAAAGTATACTAATTGAAATGCTAATCACATATAAAAATGCCTTCACAGAAACATTTAGACTGATGTTTGACCAAAACTTGGGTGCCATGGTCTAGCCAAGCTGACACATAAAATTAACCACCACACTCTGGATTTTACAATACTCAGGATTGCCTCAGTAGTGGGAAATAAGCAGCCCTAGACTGAGCACTGCTCTGGACCCATCTAACAAAGTATAAAAGCAAGACCCAAAGGAGTGAAGCTATTTACAGGTGACTTCACTGCATCCCAGAAAAAAAAGGCACAAGGGGATTACTGGGAATAAGAAAAAATCCAGCACTCAACAAGGTAGAGTTCTGAATATATTTTACCCAATCAAAGATTACCAGGCGTTCAAAGAAGCAGGAAGACACTACTCATAATTGGGAGAAAAAACAATCAATTGAAATCAATCCAAAATTGGCACAGTTGTCAGAATTAGATCATAAAAACATTTATTCTAATTAAAACAGTTATAACTGTATTCCATATATTAAAAAAGATACACGGAGATGTAGAATATTAAAAAAGACCCAAATAAAATGTCTACAGGTGAAAATTATAATGCCTGAAATGAAATGTACACTGAATGAGATTAATGGCAGATTAGATGTGGTAGAAGGCAAGATCACTGAATTTAAAGATAGGAATTATCCAAATGCACAGAAAACAGAATTGTAAAAATTAGAGGATCCATGAGCTCTGGGACATCTTCAAGTCGCTGATTATATGTGTAACTGGAGTCCTTGAAGCAGGAAGGGATAGAAAAAATACTTGAAGAAAAAATTTCCAGATTTCTTAAAACTATAAACACACAAGGGCAAGACATTTAATGAATTCCAAGCTTAAGAAAAGAACAAACAAAAAATTACAACTGGCAACTTTCCTGGAAGCATCTCCAACATTCTGCTCCTTTACCTCACCTTCATCTGATGTGTCTGCTTTTTATCTCACCATTTGTTGAGTCCTTCTCTTTACCATGGAGTCACCCAAAGATCAGCCTTTGGGCCTCTTCTTTTTTACACTTACTCCTTTGGTGATTCCATCAAGTCTCATGGCTTTCAATACCACCACCCATATGTTGATGACTCACAAATGTACACACTCACGTACACAAACAGTATGTAGAATTCAAAGAAAAGATTGACATACGTATATCTTTTCTCTGATTTCTCTACTGATATATCCAAATGTCTACTCAACATTTCCATTTTGATACTTAATAGGTATCTTAAACTTAAGATCTAAAACCAACCTCCTGATCTTCACTACTGCTTCTCCAAACCTGCATTTCCTACCATACTGCCCATATCAGTTGATGACAGTACCATCCTTCCAGATGGTCTGACCTAAAATTTTGGAGTTATTTTTTATTCCTCTCTTTCTGATTCCACATCCAATTCATCAAAATATTGTTGGAACCACCTCTCCTACTGTAATATCCTTCTAACTGTTCTTTTTTCAGTTCCTGTCCTCTTAATGTTTATTCTTAGCATGGTATCCAGAGTGATTCTTGCAAAAGGTAAGTCTAATCAGTCACTCTTATGTCCAGTATCACCAAGAGCTCTTCATTTTATAATTTTATAAATTAGAAGCCAATGCCCTACATAACTACCCCTTCCCTTTCATTCTGAACATAGAACCTACCGTTCTTTTAGTCAACACTGCCCAATAGCAATGTCCTGTGAGTCACATATACAATTATAAAGTTTTTAAAGTTTTAAAAAAGTTAAAAGCATGTTAAATTAATTTAAGGACATTGTGTTTAATCTACTATATCACATATATTATCATTTCAACCCATAATCAACATAAATATTTTAATAAGATATTCTTCAGTATTTTACAGCACATCTAAAATTACGTTAGCTCAGTAGCAACGTGTGATTAGTGGGTACCATATTGGACAGCACAGTTCTAGCTCATTCCTCTCCAGCCACACTGGTTTCCTTGATATTCCTGGAACATGCCACCATACTTTCATCTCATGGCCTTTGTATTAGTCTTTTCCTTTTTCTGGAACCCCTTCCCTTAGATATGTACGTGGCTTGTGTTGTCACCTCCTTCTAGTCTTTTTCCAAATGTCACCACCTCAGTGAGGTCACGCCAGGCCACTCTATTTAAGACACCTTCTACCTCACCCCACACTTGCATTTCCTATTCCTCTCACCTGCTCTAGTTTTAAAGTATTATTTATCACCTTTTGGTAATACATAAATTATTTATTGTTTTTATTAGCTGTCTCTCCCCCAACTAGAATCACTCCCATGAGGGGAGTAACTTTGGATTGTTTCATTCATTTATGTATCCCTAGATTCCCAAATAAATGCCCAGTATGTACTATTTCCTCAATAAGTACTTTGTTGAATGAATGAAAAAATAAATGCAGTGTATTGCTATGCAGTCATTTAACAATGTAGAGTCACAGGTATTTGACGTTGAGATATATTCAAGGTACTTTGATAAAGGAAAAAAAAAACATGTTGAAGAACTAAGCATATATCCTTTTATTGTTTAGTAAAATATACATCTGTAGGTATAAGTGTAGCTGTGTTTAAGATAGCATATCACATAACATTAGTATTAGTTTAAAGAGTGGTAATAGCTATAAAATATTATGAGCATGTATTGTCTTGCTCTGAAAATTAACTCATTTAGGGTGCTAAAATCCATTTCTTAGAGGTCACCTTTGAATAACACGATAGGTATTTCTCCAGAAATATTCTGAGACCTCTTCATTATACATGTATTATTATGCCATCTTTTTGATTGTATATATAGGGCCATCTGGGTTCCATCATTTTAATTCCTAGAAGTTATTTGATCAACTGTTCCTCAGCTCACAGTCTTTGCAGTTAAATTGTATGTTGACCTACTAACTGAATTACAGAAATCAAATGTAAACAAATGAACAGATTTCAGCTGTCCATTGGATATAGTAATTTAAATTTGTTTTAATGGGCCCCCTGGCAATTTTCTAGCCTGTAACTGCTCTTAAAGAGGATTTTGTAAATTCACTGAAGATGTTTAAGTACACTGTGCAGTAATATAACTGATTTGTGTTTCATACAAGTAGCAACTATGGCTTGAATTAAAAAATATATATATACCCCGAAGGAAAGAGGGACTATTTAATACAGTTTTTATTTTATTACTTTAGAAAGTGCACTCTTTCAAATCAGTTTTTCTTTTGACAAATGGAAATTTAATAGTATTCGAGTAGTATCTAGAATTGCCACTATGCTGAGAGCTTTAGCTTTAAATATTTTATACCATGTGATTCTTACAGTAAGCCTATAAGTTGGTGGTACCAATATTACCCCTATTTTTACAGATGAGAAAATTAAGGTTTAAAGAGTTGAGGTAACTTTCCCATGTCTACTCAGCTGGTGAGATTAGAGTCGGTATTTAAATATCGTATTTGGTTTCATTCCAAACCCATGTTCTCAAGTATTATGCCAATAATATGTTTACCATAGTGAAACCAATGACTTTCAATTATCTTCAAAAATAGATAGTCCTAAAATTACAAAGGGATTTTGACCTAAAATCTATTTTAAGTTAGTTATATGAAACTGACATGTGTAATATTATATCACAACACTTAGAACAGCAACTGGAACAGAATAGGCCCATAATAAATAATTTTGAATTAATGAAATGAGGAAATCTTTGTCTATTGTAACAATTTACATCTTTACAGGGAAAGAAATAAAAAACTTTACAAAGAGGAAAGAGCAGAAGCAAATGGTATGGAGAACTGTTAGAAATTCAAAGTGGAATAGATAAATAAAGAGAATTAAAATTTATTAGACTAGAATCAGTTCTAAACAATAGATAAAGCTGGAAAGTGTCAGGATATTCCATAATCTATCTGAGGTGTCACTGGACCGACATATATTTTTGAATACTTTAAGTAGGTAATAAGGGACTTCCGTGGCAGTCCAGTGGTTGAGACTCCACCCTCCCAATGCAGAGGGTACGGGTTCGATCACTGGTTGGGGAACTAAGATCCCGCATGCTACACAGTGAGGCCTAAAAAAATAATAATAAATAAGTAATAATAGTAATGCACCTCTACTGATTTTTCTTAAAAAAACCAGGAGATCACCCGAGCTTGTATAACTGATAGAAAATTATTTATTTTCTCTGGTAATTTTATGCATTTTGAAATATTTGAGGGTGTAGTTAAAATATAAAACACTGTCTAAAGGCCAGATATAATGAGCTGTTCATTCTTCTCCATTAAAATGGGAGACTTGTCTTCGCCATTGAATTTTCACTTGGGCCTAGTCAAGCAAACTGATAATGCTTTATTTTCTCTTTGACCCACTCCTTTCTCTAAACCTTGTCAACCACTTTCAAAATATCATGTCATGCTGTATTCTATGCATGTAATTGTTCTCAAGTTCACCCCATCTTTTCATTCTTTCTACCACTTCATCAGTACAGATCATCATCTGTTGCTAGAACTAATGAAATCACCTTCAAAAGATTCTCCTCGTGTTAGAAGTCCATTTGACTTATCCTCCCTTCCTGTGGATTTATCTTCTTAGAACATGGATCTGTCCTTAAATCTTGTTAATTCTATATCACCTAAAAAACTAAAGTATAAAACTTCCACATGAAATTAAAGAATCCCAGAATCTTGCCCCAGCCACCTTTCCTGGCTCACCTTTCCATACACCTGAATTACAATCATAAAGAGCACCTTATGACTGCCCCAAGTGGCCGAGCATCATCTCATACTAAATCTTGTTTAAAATGTCGTGGTCCTTCCTCTGTCATCAAAATTCTCCTCAAGCATCAAAGCTCAGAAAAAATGTCATCTCTCTCATGATGCTTTTCCTAGTCTCCCACATTTCACTCCCAACTAATAATTATTTCCATCAAACTTTATTCATACCTCTATTTACTGCATATCTACTTCCCATCTTTATTATAGTTGTTATCATGCATTTCCTTATTGAGCTTGAACTCTGTGGACAAATACAATAGGTTAAGTTTTTCTCCTTCAAGTGCCTAGGATAGAGCAATATTTACAGAACAAAATCCAGTTAAAATAAATATATTTTGTCTACTGAAATATCAAAAAATTCAAAAAACTGCAATAATCTATTTTTTAAAAAATATACAGAACAAGGATGGCACAGGGGAGAAAACATAATCTCTGTATTATGGAAGTAGAACATGATAAAACTTATATTGATAACTGTGTGAATTTAGATGGATGTCTCACTGGAAATGAGAAACAGAAAAGCAGAAAGGAAAAATAAATCAAAATTATCCTTTGATTTCAAGTTTTCAGGGAAAAATTATTTTCAGGTATTAAGTTTGCCTGCATTGGGAAGGAGTGATTTTGTAATTTCCAGAACTGTCATCCTTTGTTACACTGTTGTCCTTCACGCACCACACGCTCTCTGGGGGTTTTCAGCAGATTGCACACCAGGAGCTTTGGACACAATGGCACCAAAGTTTTCTAGCACAGGAAGGCTTGGTAATCAATTCTTCACTTTCCAGGTGATGCTGCTTGGCTCCATTCACATTAACTTTTCAGCATTCGATGTGAAGAGAGCCTCCAGATAGTGCAGAGGGAGGGAGAGCAATAAGACCAGTGATTACAAATCAATCACTTTTATTGCTGCCAGAGCCGGTAACAGAACACAAATGATAGACACAGCAATGGTTTTATTCAATAATTGAGTTGTTTCTTAGGGGAGAGGGAAATGAAATCTTTTCAATATTCCACTCTTTTAGAAAATACATATATTGTTTCAAACATCGGGTGGCACACAATGGATCTTAGAGTGAACATCAAATGTTATAAGGCAGATTTGATTAGATTTGGGGGAGGGTGGGCTCTACCACAGGTATACAGCCAGAATGTCTGTGACACCTGTCCCCAGGAACAAGGGAAAGTGCACTTTCCCTAAGTTAGGGGGGATTCAGACAAGATACTACTGCTGAGTAAATTTAGAAAATGCACTCAAATCTTAAGCAAAGACATGAAAAAAGAATTTTATGCACATAGGTATGTGTGTATATTTCTCTCTGAAAAAAACTAAAATTATGGCAATGCTAATCATGAATACTGTATCATATTGATTAAAATATTAGTAAAATATCTGTCTGGATTTGAATACATCAGAGCTTCTTCAAGATGGACTTTGTCAGGACTTTATTGAAGTAACTTTTTATGCTATCAAATGTTCTAAATATTTGATATTAGATGCACCTTCTTGGTGTTTTTGTTTGTGTGTTTTTTGCCCCTATTTTCTTCCTCATTCTCTCACATCATTACCACCAAATGTCACACCTACATGATCTATAAGTGGGACAAAGAGATAGTATGAAACATTCTTCAGCAATTAGAAAGTAAGTAGTTACTTGGAGAAGATGCAAAACTATAAAAATAATGTGAACCTTTGTAAATAAAATTCAAATTAGAGCTTAATTCTCATTTTGGGGGGGAAAGTTAAGACAGAACATTCAATCTGTATACAAGCCCTGCAGTATAACAGAAAATGTCCTGTGGTACAGGATGAAACACAACTTATTCCCACAACAATCATTGGCTTTTATGACATTGGAGCCTGTCACTTAATTTCTGGAGTCTTCCAATCATATTATTTAAAATGGAAACAATGACACAGATTCCTGATGAGAGCATGAAAATATTGGGATGAAAAATAGCCTGGGAATGTATTTTAGTTGCTCAATATGCCATTTTTGTTTTTATTTTGCTGGAAAGATTCACTCCTAAAAGGAAATTACAGAAAATAAACACTATTGGTGTGCACTGTGCTATTAGATATTTTACAGAAACCATTATGCTGAACTCAGAAAGGGCATATTTTAACCAGACATAGAGCCTTTATTTGTTCTAATAAAACCCTAATTTGCCTAAGTTGTATCAGTAACCATGGTTTCCATGTAGTACTCATGGAGGTGACCATAGTTTTTATTTCCTAATAAGAGTCATTTCAGTACAAGGTCTGACTTAGAGATTTTCCTAGGAATACAAAAGAGATAAATAAAAATGTAAAAGAAAAATTACTAAACTGTCCCTTGATAACTAAATGGTTGATCATAAATTGGAGTGTCTATGCAAATGAAGTAAATAATTTAAAACTTCAAGAACAGCATCGACTAGGTGGTTGATGACTGGCAATTATAAAAGCTGAATTTTTAATATGCATGCATCTAAGGAGCCAGTAAAAATTAGCTCCCAGACTAATGGACTTGCCTTTCTTCCGAGGCAGAATTTTAATGAGAGCATTATTTATAACAGAGAGCCCAAGAACCAGGGTATTCTTGCTTAGTCTCATTTTTTTAAATTCCCTGACACCTTATCCATTAAACTATGAACTTCTTTACAGAAGAATAATACTTTATGCTCAAGGAAGTAAAGGTCAAAATGACCTCGGAAATTAGTCACACTATATATACTCTAAAGATGTGCCGCTTAGAAGAGAAATTATAAAGCCTGTGTTTCTAAATACCCAAGTAGTATGTGCTTCTTTTACATGTTCCGTATGGTTAAATTGCATTCCATGTAGTTTTACTCTTGATGCCACATACACTGTTACTCTTCTGCAAACTTTCTGTGTGATGCAGTTGTTTCCTACATAAGATAAAGTTTAAAATCAATCATTTTGTATATACTTTGATAATGCTTCAGTACGATTTGAATCATTCTGATACCTGTATGTTATTTAGCTGTTTATTTTTGAAGACCATTGAAAGGGTTCCATTTTTCCCTTGGCACACTATTTTATGATTGGAAATCTCTATTGTGAGCATCCCAGGGTCTTCTGGTGGTCATCTTAAGTTTAGATGATGACTTTCCAGTCCTGAGATTTCAACCAAAGCTATCTCTTGCTTCCATGACACCCCTCCCTCATATCTGTGACTAAGCAAGGAATATTTGGCAGGTTGGCATCTCAGGAGATTTAATTGGCTGTGTGACAGCCCCCATGAACTATGAGTCAGTCAAAAGCCTGGTGTAAGGATGAGTCAGAAGAGTGGTTTACTCAGATCTGCCTTAAACAGAAATTCACCAGTCCCTTTCCAATTCCATCCCTTCACCCTCACCCCAGCACTGACCTGAAATCATATGACCAAGAAACAAGTGCAGAGGAAGCACTGTCAGAGGGACATGATAAATGGGCTCTCCTTTGTTCAGACATGGCCCCTTCTGTCTTCTTTTTTAAGGCCCTAAGCATTTAATAAACTTCTGCATCCACTCATAGATACTGACAAATTTGGGCTTTCTAAGAAATCTCAGCTTTTATTAAAATTCTCAGGATGTATCAATAGTAGGTCCCTCACCAGTGTTCAACATCAGACAGCAGGCAAATGCCCAGGGTAATCTAGATCCTTTATATTAACCAGAACAAAGCAGCGATGCTGTCACTGGGAATCTCTGTTTAATAAGCTGGATTGGTACCGTGGCTTAACAGCATTAGAACGTGAATGCAGTTAAGTTCTTTTCATATATGTTTTGGCAATTTTGTTTTTCTTCTCTTTTTAATTGCTTTTGTGTCCTTTGTATATTTTTCTTTGGGGATTTTGTTTTCTTTCTGATTGATTTGAAAGAATTCTTCATACATTAAGGCTGTTACTTCTTTCCTTGCTGCAAATATTTTTCCAGCTTATCACTGGCTATTTAATTTTTATATTCTTAATGCATAGTTGTGTTTACTCTTCTGTGTGATCAAATATATCAATATTTCCCTTAATGTTTTCTTCCATAGTTTTAGGTTTAGAAAAGCTATCCCTATTCTGATATCAAATAAATCTTTACTTACATTTTTTTCTATAATTCTGGTTTGTTTTTTACAACAGATATAATTCATTTGGTATATCTTGTGGGGTAGATCTTTATTTATTATTTTCCAAATACTTAATCAATTGTCCAAAGACCATTTATCAAATGAAATTCTTTCTCTGCTGCTTTGAAGTAGCTTATTTATAACCTAATAAATAACTAAATGCACTATATATGAGTCTATTGCCAGGCTTCTTAGTCTGTATCAGTCATTTATTTATTTTTACTCCAACATCAGGAAATGTTCTACTATTGTAAGAAACTATAGAATGTATTAGATAACAAGTATTCAGTTTTTTCAACTATATTTTTGGGATCAATTGAGCTTATAACATACTTTCTCTCTTTTGATATGACAGTATAGGATTTAATTATATTAAAAGGGTTTCTAACATTTAACCATACTTGCTTTTCTAGAATAAATCCTACTTGGTTATGGTTTTATTATATTAACACATTACTAATGTTCTTTGGAGTTCTTCATAAGTAGTAAAACTAAGAATATTCTATGATTTTATTTTTGACCTGTCATTTCACAGAGTTTTACAAGTTTTTTCTTCTTGATTCATAAAATAAATTGGAAAATATAGCTTAAAAAGTTCTAAGAATATGGCTGAGTCAACTAAGACATTCAATGCTTCCCTTTCATCTACCTTACTCAGAAACTACAGAAATAATCAAAAGAACAAAGGCAAGAAAAACTAAAAGCCTACACCAATACTGGAAACGAAGAAAGGAGTATATCCACACACCAAAAATATTGAGTAGTTTCTGCTTCACGTGGTGCATGTGGGAACACATGGAAGAATTTCAGATAGATAATTCACAAGTCCATGTCCCAAGGGAACAGTGGGGTATCTCAGGAAGAAAGTAAATATCTAGGCAGATCTCTAATAAAGTCATCCAATTTGAATGGTTGAGCCCTGAAAGCAAGGACAGAGCTGTGGATAAATGAAATTTGAAATGTCTACCACCACTGCAATAGTGTGGCTAGGCCTAGCACATTCCATAGAAATGTAGCCATCTTAGACCAAAAGCCTTCAGACAGCTGAACTTGTCCCAGGCATGGCATTAAAAGCTTAAAGAATAAAAGAATGCAATAAATCATATAAAGAATATGGAGGACAAGCTTGAGATGATCATTCAGAATGCAGGGGGAAAAGGAAATATGATGAAAATAACCAGAGGAAAACCATTTGCATAGATAACTAATGATGAGTAGCTAAGATACTGATTTTTCTATAATGACCCAATGTGAACTCCAGCAAGAAGTTGGGAGTTGTTAGTGAATGTCTCCACGTTTACTGCACTAGTTACACAGGAAATGCAACTGCCAGTAAGCTGTGATTTCCCTTCAGTTTCAGTAACGGGTTGCTAAAACTCCCGAAGATTTTTTGGTAAGTGATGGCACCTTTCCCTCATTTTCAGCTCCCATTTTTTATATGTATGCCTTTGGTCATTGCAGTCAGGATCTAGGATGAAGAACCCAATTATTACCTTCTGTTCATCACATTCTTTTATTTCTGCCATATTTTTGTAAGGCAAAAACACTGTCATTTAGTTAGAAATTTATCTCATAGACTCAAAAGAGAAATTATAGCTAATTAATATTAAAATCTTTTAGGTTAGGTTTTAAAAGTTAACGACTTTTTTTTCCCCTTTGGTTGAGAAGTTAATTCATCCTAAATATGTGCAATTTTTTTTAAGGAACAACCCCTTGATCACAAAAGTCACCAACTGAGTTTTTAGAAAAGTTACTTTTTATCCTTGCTGTACTTTTTCTAAAGATAAATACATGACTCTTAACATTTCCAGTTTTCCATTTGTCACACTTTGTTAACAAATTGGCAAGCATCAATTCTGCACCTTTTATATGAGAGTAGTAAATGTTCCTCGAAATACTCTGACTGACAGATAAATTATAACAAAGTAAAGAAGAACAAATATTTTAATCTTATATAAAAATAAAATAGAAATATCTAATGAATAATATAAGAAAATTTATTGCTATTTCTGGCCTGTCTTTCTAATGCCTAAAATAGTGTTCTATTGTCTCAAAGTCTCAAATTCTGTGAAAGAAAACTGCTGGGAGATATGTTCTTGTTAAACGTATCACATCACACCATGCCACACTCACAACAGTCCTTTGCATACAAATCTGCCGCAAAATATTATTAATCAGGATTTTTTCCATCAGTTACCCATCACTTAAGTAAAGGGAGATATTGGACTAGGGAATCTGCTATTTAATGAAATCTGCTATTGAATAAAACTGCCATACATTTAATAAAACAGGTAATTGAAGATAAAAATTTAGATGTTTCATAGAAATTTAGGTGACCAAATGAAGGTATTTGAAGATAGACATTTAAGATATTTAAAAAATGGAATCCAAGGTGATGTCATAAAATCATCATTCTCTGAAAAAGTAGAAGAAAATGTACATTAATTAGAAAGTCTAGGATTAAAATTTTTTTTAATTCAAACATAATTCATTTCAACAATAAAAAAGGAGGGAAGAGCCAAAGCTAATTTTTGGTTATAAATGAATTTGGATTTGGTTCCTTTAACATTTTAATATTTGCATTTCTAATATAGTCATATACATACAACCATTAAACATATGTGTGAATTTGAACACACAGAAACATATTAGGCCATTCTTACTTTTTATCATAAAGTTAAAAATTATAATGATCATTATTGGCCTTTCATTCCTTTTAGAAAAGTTGCTGAATGTAAGGTCAATGTACAGAAATAAATGGTAGTTCTATACACTTGCAACAAATTATTAGAAAATTAAATTTAAAGTAAGATATCACTTAAAGTAGCATTTTAGAAAACCCAAATACGTAGAAATTAATGAATGATGTGGAAGTACTACAAAATATTATTGAGAGAAATTTTAAAAGATATAAATACATGTTGGAATATGCCCTGTAGAAAGAAGCACTGGAAGAATGCTATATTATAAAGTTGTCAGTTCTTCCCAAATTGATTTATAAATTCAATGCAATAGCGATTTTTAAAAATCCCATCAGTTTGTTTATGGAAAGACAAGCTAATCCTGAAATTCATATGGAAATTCAAAGGGTCATGGGGTAAAAATTTTTAGTTATATGTTGAATGTGTTCTGGGGAGCTAATGTACAGCATGATGACAATAGTTAGTAATACTATGTTGTATACTTCAAATTTGCTAAGAGAAATTTGCTAGATCTTAGTATCATCACCAAAAAAAGAGTAACTGTGACCTGATGGATGTGTTAATTAGCTTGACTGTGATAATCATTTCACAACATATATGCATATCAAATCATCACATTGTACACCTTAAATATATACAATTTTTGTCAATTATATCTCAATAAAGCTGAATGAAAAAGTGACCCAAAATACGATAAAAGAAGGATAGTTAGGGAGTTTGGGATAGACATGTACACACTGCTATATTTAAAATGGATAACCAACAAGGACCTACTGTATAGCACAGGGAACTCTGCTCAATATTATGTAACAACCTAAATGGGAAAAGAATTTGAAAAAGAATTGTTACATGTATATGTACACATAACTGAATCACATTGCTGTACACCTGAAACTAACACAACATTGTTAATCACATGTATTCTAATATAAAATAAAAAGTTTAAAAAAATACAGTGAAAGAATAGGGGTTTTTTTTTGTTTTTTTGTTTGTTTGTTTGTTTTGTAGTACACGGGCCTCTCACTGTTGTGGCCTCTCCTGTTGCGGTGCACAGGCTCCGGACGCGCAGGCTCAGCGGCCATGGCTCACGGGCCCAGCTGCTCTGTGGCATGTGGGATCTCCCTGGACCTGGGCACGAACCCATGTCCCCTGCATCGGCAGGCGGACTCCCAACCACTGCACCACCAGGGAAGCCCAGAATAGTTTTTACTAATAGTGCAGGAACCATTTTATATCTATATGAAAAATAATAATTATTGACTCAAACAATACACAGAAATTAATTCCAGTAGATTATAGACCTAAAAATGATATGCCAGTCAATAAACTTTCTAGAATATAATAGAAAAGGATATGCCAATCATCTTTGATGTTTAGGTAGGAGAAGCTCTATTAAACAGACCACAAAATATATTGCTACTAAAAGCAAAGACTGATAAACTGGAGATTATAAAAATAAATAGTTATGTCCATTAAAAGTACCATTATGAAGAAAAGACAACCAGAGTCAGAGAAAATATCTGAAAAAAAAAAATCCTGAGACATAAAAATATTCCTATAAATCTTAAGAAAAAGAAAATTTCCGTTTAAAAAAAATGGGTAAGAGGTTTGAACAAGACATTTAAAAAGAAGGTATTCGAAGGGCTAATAAACATTTGAAAAGGTATTCAACATCATTAGTCATTGGGAAATGCAAATTAAAAACACAGTGAGGTACCTACAACCACTACAATGGCTAAAAGCAAGAAGAAAAAAAAAAAAAGAAGTGCCAACTGTTGGCAAGGGTGTAGAGTAAGTGGAAAAAGAATATTCATATAGCATTATTTGTAATAACGATCACCTAGAATAACTTCAGATGTCCAACAACAGTAAAATCCGTCAATAAACAGAGTAGCTTCATACATTGGAATACCATAAAACAATGAAAAATAATGAAATACTGCTACACACAACATGGATGAATCTTATAAGCATAAACTTAAACACAAAAGAGTACATAATTAGTAGTTCCATTTATATAAAATTCAAAACCAGAAAAAAACAAATCTGTATTGATAAAAATCAAAATAGTGGTTACAGTGTGAGGAGGTAGTGATTGGGAGGGGCATGAGGTAGGCTTCTAGGTCCTAGTAATGATCTCTATGTTCATCTTGGTGTTTTCACTTGGCATAAACTCTTTAATTTAAACACTTATGTTTTCAGCACTTTTCTGTATGCATGTTATATACTTCAATAAAAATGTTTTCTTACAAAACAAAATAGAAATATGCAGAGAGAAACTGCACACCCTCTGGGGAAAAATAAAGCATACGTCTTTAAGACAGAAGTGAAATTCAAATGCAGCCAAACTCATTAAGTCCAAGACAAGGAAATACAAACGTGATGATAACTAAGCAAAACTGATTTATTTTTGTTTCAATATACATCATCATAGCTCTTTATATCTTTATGTATCGTGCTTAAGGATAAATGCATTCTGATGTCTGCAGTAAGAAAGAAACAATTGTAACTTCTAGAACTGTGCTTGAGTTTAGACTTTTCAAAAGGAATTGTTAATTTTCTTAAGTAAAGATTCCTGTCTTGATTACAACTGATTAGCAAAAGAAAATTTCTTTCAGTCACATTCCCTTATATGGAATCAAAAACATTAAAATAAGTTATGTCTATAATTGAATGTACTTTTATATGTGACTATTTTATATATTTAAATATGTGTTTATATAGTATATATTTAAATACAGAGTCACACAGAAACATATATTCAATCTTAAATGAATGGAAAATAGTGGTATGGATAATCTAAGAATCATTTTCATTTCTATTTAAATTTAGAATGCCTTGCATGATTTCTAAGGCATATTTATCTTCTTGATTAGAGTTTGTTTTGCCCAATATTAAAATTAGACACATACCTGATCCTGAAGAATTATATTTACAATATATGGATAACAGAAAGAAGCTATCTGGAGATTAAGACAGTATTCATCCAAAAAGATCAAACATACTGATAAATGAGAATTAGCTGTAAATTAAAATCAATCACTAAAATAAGGACATAGCTGAAAGTTAAGTAAAATTAAGAAATTAGCCTAAAGAGTGAAAATTAGGATATCTCAGTGAATTTTAATCCTTCTTAGTTCTATTCCTGTGTGTGTGTGTGTGTGTGTGTGTGTGTTTTAAGAAAGACCATGTGCTATAATAAAGAGATTACAGGCTTCAGATTCTGGTAAACAAGTGTCAAACACTGAGTCTGTTACTTTCAAGTTGTGTTAGCAAATTACTTGGCCTCTTGTAGTTCTTGTACCAGATTCTTGGACTATGATTGTGGGAATTCAACCACAATGGCATATAAATTAGTAGTTTGCTTTCAGTAGGGTAAAGTCAATAAGTAGGCAGGGGTCAGATGATGAGTTAGAGGTTTGTGTGGAAGAGGATGAATTCAGTTTGGGATACAGTCAGTGTAAGGGGACCATCCAATTGTATCTTGATCAATAGCAAGTTGAATTTAGGGAGATCTGGGCTGGAGATGTAAGTTACAGAGCCATCATACATTTTGGCAAAGGAAGCTATGAGCATGAATCAAGGCCCCTGGGATGAGGGTGTAGTGCAAGGGAAGAGAACCTAGAATCTAGAAACCAAAGAATATTTAAGGGAGGCCAAGAAGATATTTGTTTTGTGTCTTATGATCTGATGGTATGGACAGATACCATTTGACTTTGCATACAAATAAACAAAGTTGAGCAAGTGGAGAAACATTATTAAATAAAAATAACAGGTCACAATAGTCTCTGGGTACCTAAGGGCAAGAATACAGCTGTGCCTTATAAGGTACTAGATCCAGGAATAAGAAGCCGTCAGGGCTCCTGAGACTCTGCCCTCTCACGCCTGCCTCTGCTCCTACCTGCACATCTTCCTTACTCTTTTACACACAGACTTTATTTGTTCCACTGAACACATGACAAAAACAGTTTACACCACAGATTATGGGTTTTCTCTGTCATCCATCCAAGAAGCCAGTGCAACATGAAAGTAGAATTTAAGTCCTTATTCTGAGTTTTGGAAATGGGTATTGTTTCAAGTACAAATCCTGTGCATCTTCACTGACTGCCTCAGCGCTACCAGTCAGACTGCACTGATGTGCCAGAGCCATCTAGTCACTTATCCTGAGAGCGCTGAGCTCTCCCCTCCCCTTGGCTGCCCCAGGCAGGCAGGCAGACCAGCCATGTGCCAAGAATTCTGACTCCACTGATTACTTTCAGACTTAAATGAAACACCACACTGGAGGGTGTGGAATTAGGTATACTACAAGGCTGTCAAAGTACCTAGCTGGTGCACCCCAGAAATATAGGGGATTTTGATTTCCAAGAAGCAAAATTTAACTGAATCTCAGTCCTCCCTCCCTTCCACGGAGTATTCAGTCAATGTTTTTCCTGCATCCTGTCCTCAGAAACGCTGTATGCCGAGGGATGCGACTGCTGAGCAACGCGCCTCTCTTTGTACATAGGAGGCAATGCAGGGAGGGCTCACTCCCCATCTGTCCTGCCTCATCTCTCTCTCCTCACCTGAGCTGCCCTGGGTTTGCACCTCCCAAGTAAAGCATTAGCATATCAATCCTTGCTTCAGGCTCCATTTTCTAGGGAACTCAGACTAGGAGAGGCTGCTTATTGTTTAGATGGTCTCCAGGACCCCCTCCAACTCGATGTTCATGGGGAAGGAAGGTAAAGTACTCCCAACATATCCTGAGGAGAAAGAATCACTGCCATCAGGTCAGACACCCCAAAAGATATCTGACAGAAATTAAGTATAGTCATCAAAGATTATTCTGTAAGTTATTACTCCTTCCCTTTGGCTCTGATAACTGCAAATGCCTCCCTTTTACATTTTTGCCTCTTCCAGCACTTGAATGGATCTGATCAAATGAAGTGTAATAAATATGGTATATTGATAACTGTGAGAAAAATCATTTTACTGGGAAATTTATTATAACTAATAATTTTTGTAGATTGAGGTAGACGTGATATATATATTTATTATATATATGATATTTATGATACATGTTATATATGTAAATATAAAACTAGAATATTTCTCTAGAAAATTTAAGGATGTAATTATTTTCAATGTATATATCATAGCTCTGAGGTATAATTACATGCCCTTATCAAAATTATTTCCTTGCAAAGTGTATCTTTTGGATTTCCAGGAACCATACAATCACTGATTCAGTTCAATTCACTGAAGTAAGGTAGGGAAGATACTGTCACACTTTACCCTCGCTACCACAGAGGAAGGCTGCAGCAACCAGTGAGAAGATGGGTTAGGGCTTGACAGTCAATCTTTGTGTGACCTGTGGGATTGGTGTTTAGATCTTTTAAGGCACCTCAAATCTCTGCTCTTCCATTGCTTCTTATAAGCCTAAGAGACATCTAAGCATAGTTAGGAGTAAAGATAACCACAGCAAGATAGAAAACAATATAGAAAAACATGAAACCCTTCAAAATTAGATCTTTCAACCACTGAGAAAAATAAATAAATCACTAACTTTTCTTCACATCCCACCTCACTATCAGAAGGCACTATTTATCTTTCTTTGCTTCCCTTTAATGCATTCAGCAAACTGTATGAAGCATACATTATGTAGAGCACCATAGAAGGGCTATAAATACTAGACAAATTATATGTCCCTGCCCTTGGCAATAATCATTTCACAATCTGGGAGGGAAAGCACTTTGTTTAAATAATTTGTTATGTTCTCAATTCATGATGTTTAAAATGCTAAATTTTACTGTAGTTTTAATATTCCCTTACTCTTAGCAATTCTTACATGAGCCAAGTTAGAATTCCAGGGGAGGGGTTATTGCAAAAACTTAATCATTGTGTTTAAGTTTCCAATAAAATTCAAACAATACCTACAATCTAGCTATCCCTGTTGAAAATTTAAATCAGGGAAAATTGGAAAAGCAGCTAAGTTTTCCATTGACTAGAGGAATGACAGTGTAGAATAGAGTCTTATGTAAATCATATCAGATTCAGAAGAATCTAGGAGAACATCAGAAAGAAGAGACTGAATCTCTTCAGCCCTAACCCAAGGCCCAGATCTTCTGTTTTTGTTTTAGATGAATAAAGAGAGTTTAGAAAAGAAAACTAATTCTGATTAGTTTAAGCAGCTATTTAGGTCTCTAAATTGAAGCAAAGCAGTGTAGTTGAAGGAATATGGGCTTTGCAGTCAGTCAAATTGGATTTGAATCTATTTTTTGTCACTGCTTGCTGTGTAAATATCGGCAATTTACTTAACCTCTTGGTATCTGTTTTTCTTCATCCTTTAAAAGGGCGATAATATTTATGATAAGATTTTCATAAGAAATCATATACCTACCTCACTTAGTATATGACTCATATAAGGCACCTGGCATATGGAAAATAAAAGTGAGGCCAAGGACTTATTGGCAGCAGAATGATCTGAAGACTTGAAGCATTAAAACCACCAGTAGACATCAGTAAGAGATTCCAGTCCCAGAACTTTCTCAGATAAGTTCTAATGAACTAACAATACCTTTAAAACAATGCTAACCACATGAAAGATTTAAAATTTTTATGAATAACATAAGATAACAGTGTCATACTGATCCTCTTTATTAATCAGACTCTTCAAGATGAAAGCTTTTCAGCCAAAACAAACACAACCTTCACCTAACAGCTATTTTCCCTAATTACAGGCAAGGTTCTCTAAGCGGAATTATCTGATTCTAAAACCAGACTTGGTTTTAGAACCAGGAAGGCTTGGAAAAACACAAATGACTAGGCGCATCCCCAAAGTTCTAATTCGGTGGGTCTGGAATCTTTTCAAACAAATTCCCAAATGATGTTGACATACCTGGTCTGGGGACCACACTTTGAGAACTATTGTATAAGGCAATTTTCTCTTAGATGCTTTCAAATTCAAGGCTATAAAGTAATATAAAATAAATGGGAACATATATTTATGTACATAAAATTTAAATCATGTAAGGACATATATGTATTATTTAGGGTAACCAACTTTCTCCTTTATCTCCTCACTGAAAACCACAATTCAACTGAGACATCTTCGGAAATAGGACCCTTCCAGATGTAGGATCACACCAAGGCTCCAAGCTGCATAGTTCTTTAAATGCTTTCATTGACTAATCTTAGCTATCAACATACCCTCTGTTGTTGGTTGAAATGTGTCCTCCAGAAAAGATATATTGAAGTCCTAACCCCCAGTACTTGTGAATGGTACTAGATTGTAAGTAGAGTCTTTGCAGATGTGATTAGTTAAGATGAGGTCATACTAGAGTAGAGTGGACCCTAATTCAACATGACCGGTATTCTTATAAGAGGAGGAGAAGACAGACACAGAGGAAGAATGCAATGTGAAAATGGAGGCAGGGATTGGAATCCTGCAAGCCAAGGGATGTCCAGGATGCCAGCCACCATCATAAGCTAAGAGAGAAGTATAGAACTGATTCAACCTCAGAGCCCTCAGAAGGCACCAACACTCCTGACACCTTGATCTCATGCTTCCAGCCTCAATAACTGTGAGAGAAAAAATTTCTGTTGTTTTAAGCCACCCAGTTTTTGGTACTTTGTTATGGCCACTCTAGGAACCCAATACACCTTCCTTACCCCAGTACCTACAAGACTCTCAGCCTACCTCTCAAATTTGCTTCAAATCAAAACATTGTTAGCGTGTTTTTCCCACACTCATTTTATTTCCTCACCCTTAGAAGGGCTGCATTAAAGGAAGAAAGGAAGAAGAGGGTGGGGCAAGTGGGACCATCTCACTATAATCACTAGAACTCAAGAAAGCTATACCACTAAGGACATGATCTTCTGACCATTTCTCTCTGGCTCTACATCAGTTTACTCAAGTTCTGGGCACTATTTTAATTGTCCTTCACCTTTAGCTTCAACATCCTGGCTCAAATATTTATTTCTGCCTCTGTTCCTTGGCTTTCCTCCTGGTTTTCTTGCCCCTTGCTCTTGGTTTTGATACCGCTGCAATGTCCTGCAGCTGGACCTGGTGAAACTTTCCACTTGCCCTCCATTTTTGGCTCTTACCACTTGGATTTATCTATTTCTTCCCTGTTTATGCCTGAGTCCATCCACAGCAATTTAACAATCTCCTCACCTAAGAGGTCCACTCAACCTTGTTTTTCTATAAATAAACTCTTTATTAACCTCCTTTCATTAAATATGTCTGCACCTTGAAGACACAAGATCTTTTATATCCTTCTTAACTACGTTGTTTCCTTCTCCAAGTCCCTGGACTTTTGGGGCCCTGATGGATTCCTAATTCTTCAGGTCTACTGCCATTTTCGTTCTGTTTTTCCACTGCCTCCACTCAGTAATCTCCCCTACTTTTTCCTTTTTCTCTTCCTTGTCCTATCTGTCTTCTGTCTTCAGGACACCATTCCACATTCATCACTGTCTTTAAATCTGTTTCACCCTGTTCTTCCTTTAGTTCTTTCCTGATATGGTGATTCTCAATGCTGGCCACACATTAGGCTCACCTGAGGAGCTTTAGAAAACTGATTCTCTGACAGCTGTACCCTCAAGAGATTCTAACTTAATTGGGGAGGGCCCAAATATTATATTTCTTAAAATCTCTTCCCAGGTAATTCAACTCTTCATCCACTGTTGATAACCACTGGCTCAGCAGTTTCAACATCTATGATCAAGACCTTCCTCACTTCCTAGCCTCACAGTTCCTCAGTTCCAATTCTAAGTATTGTCATTTCTTTTCACCTTCACTCAGACATGCCTTACAACTCATCATAACTTGAAATAACTCTACCGTCTACCAGTGTAATTTCAAACTCTGACATTGAATTAATTGCAACCTTTTTCTCACCTTCTCCACTTCCAGTAAATAAGCTCTAAATTCTTATTATGACCCTATATTGCTTCTTGACTTTTTCCAGTTTATCATACCTGATGACTTCATTTACAGGTCTACACAACCAGAAATGTGGTCAGTAATTTCAATAATGCTACCATCTATCAGGAAGGAATGCTTTTTCTGTATTCATCACTTTTCCACAGAGGGGAAGGAACTTCTGCTTCCTAAGAGGAAAGTGTTAGAAAAATGATTGAAGCCTCTTCTCCAGAGCCTTCATAGATGCACCCCCCAAGGAAGATATGATTGATAAGCGTCTGACTGGTAAGCATGGAGAAAGAACCTGTGCCTGTATGGCTCAGTCTCTTTATCTGTCTGTCGAGTTGAGGATACACGATCGTTTCTTCTCTACGAGGCAGTAAGGTCAGTTTTTCTCAGCTCCACCAATAACTACGTGGATAAGTTCAATACGGTGGAGGGAATACTTAGGTATTGGTTTCTTATCTGCATTCTTTATTTCAGCTAAAACAGTAATAATCTTATGTTCCAATCCCTATCTATCAACAGACGAAACTAATTAACCTCCCTTCATTCTTTTTGTTGAGTATCTGAATCGGGAACCATAAAATAGGATTTCTGCCCCCCAGCCACTCTTGTTGTGCACATTGTTAGAGAAATGCACAAAGTCATACTTCTGGCATCCACAGTAATTCTTTACTTCTAAACACAACTTGACCCTCACTTTTGTATCATTTTGTTACTATTCCTCGTATATGCTTACTGTTTAGCTCCTTTCCCATAGCAATTCCTACCTTCCCTGTTCTAAAGCTCTATTACTAAATCCATCCCCTCCCAAATTTTCAATGGATAAACTCAGCTCCTACGGTTTTGAGGAGGCCATGTGACATTTACAGTCTTCACTTTTCTCATCTTTACTTTAAAATTTATCTCTATCCGTCTTCTCTTCCTTTGTGCTTTCTCTCTCAGGATTAACCATTCTTTTTCCCTTAGTAATCCTTCACAACCTTCTCAGTCTCTCCCCTCTCTGAGACCTCATTTCGTAAAGTTCTCCCAGTTGTTTCCATGTTTAACTTCTCCCTCTCTGTAAAATAATTTCTCTCTGCCTGCCAACACAGACACAACAAATGAGGCAATAAACTGAAAACAAAATCCTTAATCCTATTACTCCTTGAAATGACTTTTTTTTCTCTCTTTGGCACATGATTCTTGAAAGAATCACCTAGATTTGCAGACTTAACTCTTTTTTTTCTCACACCTCACAGCATTTTTAAATTCCACTTAAGTCAATGGAAATGCCTCATTTATAATTCATCAATAAAATAAATATCAAGTTTTTCTCTTTAGTTCTCATATTGTCTCTCTCCTCTCTTTCCCATTTCCTAATCCATCCATGCACTAGACTTCAGCTCCTGATGATATATAGTAATGTAAAGTTGTTGCCACTCCCCCACTTCATATTCATATTTATAATTATTCACTTGGACCTAAACTCAATGGGTCTTTACCCCAATTTCTCAGCTTACTCTTTATACCCCATTTCAGTAGATGACAACTTTATTTCCTCATGACTCAGGCTTAAAGTGTCAGTGTCATTCCATACATTCATTTATTAATTTTTCCATTATTCATTGTGTACCTGCTTCTTGCCAAGGAGTGCATTTATGTCCTGGGTTTACAAAGGAGAATAAAACAATATCTCTCTTCAGTGATCTTATACTATAATTGGAGAAGCAGACTGACAAACTATGTGATAAGTGCTGTTCTAAAGGTACAACTAAAGGGCCTTCGGAACACAGAGAAGAGAGTGATTCATGCAGAGTGGAGGAGTTGACAAAATGCTTCACGTGAGGGAGGTACTTCAGTTGAGTCTTTCATAAGAATTGAGCATTTAAAAAGTAGAGAAGACACTTCTGGGAGGTTACTAGAAGAACATTTATAAGGTCAGGAATGCAGTAAAGCAATACAAAATTTGGTTTGACTGGAGTAAAGAATTAAAATACAAAAGACTAGGGTAAAGGGGAATCAGTTTAAAGAGTTACTGTGAAGGTCTCCATATGCTAGTCTTCTGAAACTATGATCATATTTGTTTTTAAGGCATTCATGTCCAGGCTACTGATCTCTGACTCCAGACTCTACTATAAAATGGGACTTGCCGACATTTTCAAAGAGAACAATCCTCATCACATTATTGCCCTCTCTTCAGACACTAACCTCAGCTAAGCAGGCCCTCCCTCAGAGGTCTGAGTTTAAACCCTTCTTCTAAATTTTTAAGACTTAATAACGCAAACCTCTTCCCTTTGGTCTCTCAGCCCTAGGGATTATAGCGGCTTCCTACAGTTACTACCTCTAGGATACTTTAGGGTTCTCTTTTAACACTTTCAGCTACCTGGTTAGCAAATTTATTCTTATAACATTTTCCCTCTTAAATTCTCTTTTGGAATAAATGGCATGGTTTCTAACTCCTGACTCCACCTTGATATAATAAGGGTATATCTCATGTTATGGGGTTTTTATAATCACAATTAGGAAAAAATAATCACATACATATATACACACACACATATATATACATATATATATATGTGTGTGTGTGTATCCCCTCAGAAACCTTGAAAAAAGGACTTCTTTTCCACTGGAAAAAAGAAATCTTTATTAAAAATAACAGTAAACCCTTAAGTAGGCAATAAAATAAATAATAATGTGAAACAATATTCTGAATTTTGGAAACTTGAATTGCAGAGTACGATGGTGAGAAGAATTAAATAGCAAAAAGAGAAGTGTGGAAATTTAAAATCTATTTGCCCTGAGATGTGATTTTTTTCCTCCCATTAGCTTATCAGGAGCTAGTGGTATTGACTCTGAACTTTAATAGTTGTGTTTCCCCCTGCCTTATACTATATATCCTTTGCATTGTTTCCTATAACTATGTTTCCTGTAAATGTCTGACAATGTTTTCCACATGAATTACATGAGACTGGTGGTCTTACATATAGAGGTTTGTTTTGTTAATACAGAAGAACTTAGATATCTTCTCAAGAAAGAGGCACTTCTACAGGCAACTTTGGTTCATTTGATACTGCCTGCTCTACCCAGTCTCTATATTCTACTCAATCACTATGTTGGACATATTGTGACTGAAGGCTCGTTTTCATCAAAAGATGTTCCCAGAAGGTTTGCTTTCATGAAATGAAATTAATTAAATATACTCTAAAGGAAGGTAGTTAGAAATATATATAATAACAACTTAGTTTTCATGCTACTGGGAACATTGTTTTTAAACCTTCCTATCTAAATGGTACCCAGAACCCCTTGAGAAAGCTGTTCCTCCTTCTGTAAAAAAAATAAATAGATCTTGTTGTTCAGCAATTTAGCCTAGAACAGAGAAATCAAAAATACTATGTGCTAAAAAAAATTCATAGCATAAATTTTGTAGAGGCAAGGCAAACTAACATTAATAAATGAAGCTAATTAGGCTTGATTTGCGTATTTAACTCATCTTAATTACACATGCATTCAGCAAACATTTTAAAAGCTACAATCAGTCTTTCACAGACATAGTTAGTTATTTATATGGAATAACAAAAACCAGGAACCTCGTTAATGATTATTCTGTTTCCAATTTATATGCCAGTGGGATTATTTCAGTAATAATAATAGAGTGTATTTTTTTAACAATTTTTAAACCTATAAAGTTAAAATGCTTTGATTTACAAAGTTATTTTTAAAAAGATTTGCAGAAAATGTCAATGTTATACAAATTTTTCTATTATATTATTTGACCCTTTTCAATTAAAAAAGGATCTTTATAAAATTCTTTGACATTAATTTTTAAACTTGATGACTAAGGTAGTAGCTATAATAGAAACAAGCTACATCTCGCTGGTAGTGAGTAGGAGAATATTTTTCTCAAGCTGGTTTCAACTTTAATTTTGCTCACCTTTGGACACAGTTTGCTTTCTCTTCTTTACTAGTACTTTTCATTGGTCACATAATTTGAAATTAAAAACTCATAGGACACAATTGCACAATATAATCCTGTTTAACTTCAATAAGTTTATTTAGAGAATTTTTCCTTAAAAATTTAAAACTATTTTACTATAAGCAATTACTTTCTAGAAATATACACAGGAATAATGTTAGGAGGAGACAGTACCTCTGTACTGCAGGGCTGAGGGGTGGCTAAGTGCAAGGGGTGCTGTGGGCAAGAAACATCAGTGCACAAAATTTTATTCTGTGCAATGGTCAAATGGGTGTGAAATTCAATTATTAGGGCTCCATTTCCTATAGTTCCTCTCCATGAGGACTGTTTTATAAAATCAAATGTCCTGAGAGGTTAACCCTTTTGCCTGAATTGCCTTGAAAACGCAGAGGTCATGTGAAGAAAAGAAAGTTGATAAAGGGCAAACGTACTAAATTTAATAACTTTCCTAGGAATGGCCTTATTATATGTGTGTGTTTGTGTGTGTGTGTGTGTGTGTGTGTGTGTACTAACTCAAAAACTACTT
This sequence comes from Aethalodelphis obliquidens, assembly GCF_003676395.1. Taxonomy (NCBI): domain Eukaryota; kingdom Metazoa; phylum Chordata; class Mammalia; order Artiodactyla; family Delphinidae; genus Aethalodelphis; species Aethalodelphis obliquidens. The sequence goes on along the minus strand of NW_020837946.1, from coordinate 22,871,033 downwards.
ATTAAATACCTCTCATGAGGCAGCACGTCTCTGCAGTTATAATTATGAAGCAGTGAAGATAATAGATGTCATCCTGCTATCACAAAATTTATAATCTGCATATTGTTACTATGCGTTAATTAACATTTGCTGAGCACTTACTGTGTCCAGGCAGCAGTCTAAATACTTTACATGAATTAGCTTAAACCTCACCATCATGTAGATACTCTTATTATTCCTATTTTGCAGATGAGAAAACTGAGTCTCAGAGTGTTCCAAAGACACAATAAGCAGCAAAGCCTCAATTCACATTCAAGCAGTGTTACTCCAGATCCAGTGCTCTTAACCACTGCATTATATGCATGCATAATATTCATCTGTTTAGCTATATGCCCAAATATGACATAAAAATACAACTTTTCATTTTGAGATTGCATATTGGCTCAAAGTATATTTACATAATTATGTAAATTCTATATACAATACAATAAATACTGTAAAATAATGTCACAGTTTAACTCTTGCAACCAGCTAATGCCACAATGGCTCTTGCACTCCTAAGATATTTTATGCATAGTGGTATTAAGATATCTCCAGCCCTTTGTCATGGGCTGAATTATGTCTCCTCAAATTCCTGTTGAAGACCTAGCCCCCAGTACCTTGGAATCTGACTGTATTTGGAAATAGGGTCTTTAAAGAGGCAATTAAGGGTAAATGAGTTCATTGGGATGGACCCTAATCAATTTGACTAGTGTCCTTATAAGAAGAGGAGATTAGAACACAGATCCATACAGATAGATGGCTATCTGTCTTTACATGGAAGACCATGTAAAGACACAGGGAGAAGAGAGCCTTATACAGCCAAGAAGAGGCCTCAGAATGAAACCAGCCCTGCCAACGCCTTGATTTGGGACTTCTAGCCTTCAAAAGAATGAGAAAATAATTTTTTGTTGTTTAAACCACCAAGTTTGTGGTACTTTGTTATGGCAGCCCCAAACTAACACACCCTTAAACCTCTCTGTGGTGTCAAAGGAGGAGACCGCCACTCAGTATATGAAACAAACAAACAAAACTGAATTTGTCATATACATGAGTGAGACAGATTATACTTGTCAGAGCTATATCCATTGAGCAAACCCAGTTGCTGATCTCATATCCAGTTTTCGTAAAGAGCTTACTTTGGATTGTGTTGGTTATAGAGGCAAAAATAGGTTAGGTGAGTCTTAGAAGGTAGTTGTGTTGGTTATTGAAGCTCGTTTTTTGTCTGTTACCCAGGAGGAAAAAGGTTAATATCAGCCTTAGGAACACGTTTACTGTAGTGAATCTGGCCAAATGGCTGGCTGGCTTTCAAATCATGAGTCTGATGCGGTTTGGCTTTTCTAGGAGTGTTTACTGAAGTTAGTTGTCATTGATTAATTAGATAGTTTTAAAACCAGTTCTGGTTGTTTACTTGTAAGCAGGACTATGGAACAGTTACTAAGTGATTGGACAAGTTTAAGACTAGTCTGGTGTTTGTTAACATGGCTATAGAACAGTGAGTCCTTCCTGGGAGAGTGGCAATTTCTTTTTTTCTCAGTGATAAACAAAAATTGAAAAGTAGAACAAAAATAGAAAATAAGACTACCATTGATCTGTGAATGGCAATATCTCTTACTTGCGTAGGCACTATACGAATCACTTTACACAAATTTTTCCAACTGTAAATAAGAATTTAAATAAGAATTTTAAATATTACCAATTTCATATGGTAGAGATTGAGTTAAGATATATAAAATACTTAGCATAGTATTTAGACAAATGAAAAATATTACCAGTAACTTTCTAATGAGCTGAGTTCTAAATCCTGCAATTTCACTCCAGTATCACAATCTTTACCACCAAAATATACTATCTTTCATAATAAAATGCACATATAGTATGATTTCATTTTATGTGTAACTGAGGTAGATAACATGACACAGAAGTGTGAATGTATGTGCACAGGCTACTCCATGTAATACACAAAAGGCACTATGTACAGTGGTCACATCTAGGGATGACCTGAGATAGGAGACTAAATTTTCATTGGAGAGTCTTCTGTAACATTTGATTTTTTTCAACCATATTCCTTTATTTCTTTCCTTTAATCAAATATAGTTAATAAAAAATTGTGTGGATGCTTTTACTAAGAAGGGCATGAAGGAACTTTCTGGAAATGTTCTATATCTTAATCTGAATGGCAGCTACCCAGAAATATACATAGATAGAAATTGAGCTAAGCCTCTAAAATTTGTGCATAATTTATGTTATATGTTACTAGAGGTACTTTAACACATCAAAAAGACATTTTAAAAGTTAGCCTTGTTTAAAAACAAAAACAAAAATATGACCAAAATCTTCTGAGTTGGGAAGGCCCATTTTATATTTTCAAGTTTGTTAATTTTTTTTTCAAAAGAATATTTAATCCATTGGTTAAATAAATAAGTCATTATAATGAGAAGGGAAGTTTGTGAATCTCAGTCCTTTAATGATTTTAGTGATGGTATGTTTGGTTGCTTATTTTATGATTACTTGTGATTTTATATTTTATGATTATTTCATTATTTTATATTAGGCCTAATTTTTTAAGAGTTTTAAAACTTTTGAGTATTAGGCTTCTGTAAGTATTATTTTAGTATTTTTTTCAACTTTTCACATGGCACTATTGATAGTAGAAAAGCTTTTAATAACTAAAGAGGTAAGATTAATCTTCTTCCATAGGGTTTACATCAGTCAGGTTATGCTAGGTTGTGTTACGGCAACACAGTCTCCGAATCACAGCAACATTTATATCTTGCTCGTGGTCTGTGTCCTCCGTGAGCTGGAAGGGAGAGCTCTCCTCATCATACTCACCTGGGATCCAGGATCATCTCGCAGCCACCTTGAATGGTACTGGTTTCTGCCACAGGAAAAAGATATCCAGGGAGGGTGTTGTACCTCTAATTGAATGCTAGAGAGGGGTGGTTGGAGAGAGCATGAGAAGGGTGCTGCATGTCATTTCCAGTCACAACTCTTGGGCCAGAACTCATTACATGGCTCCACACAGCCACGGGGGGGGGCCAGGAGGTACACATCTACCAGAAAGGAAGAACACTGGAAAAAAAACTAGCAAATGGCACTAAAAATTGCCTCCGTCTTCTCACCCCAATTTCTTGCACATAAAATGTTAGATTACTTTGCAACAAAACAGAGGTATTGTCTTGGCTCTGGCATTCTTTGCTTCTGCCATCATGGATTAGTGCTTCTGTTTTCTCATCTCCAAAATGGGAATTACAATACTACGCATCACATTGAGTTGTTCTGAGAATTAAATGTGGTAATGAAAGTAAAGCACTTAGCACAACACTTTAAGTACATAATAAGCACTCACTAAATGTAAAGCTGCCTTTTTTACCTGGAGTCATCAGTTATCTCCATGTAGTTGTTTAAAACATTAAGACACAATGGCATAGTCAGTGGCTAAATATGCTAGTGGGTTAGAACCAAGTCATGGCAAAGGAATGGAAGGAATAAGACAGTGCACATTTCATGTCATGACTGATCAAGATAAAAAATGAATGTTGGAGAGAAGATCAAGCTATTTACCAAAAAATAAGCATATCTGGTGAGTGTAGATTTTTTCCAATTTTCAGTTGTGATCTTCATGTAACTGGTTACTTTTTCACTCAACAACTGTTTATGAAATCTTACCAGAGCTGTCTTGGGCTTTGGGGGTGATAGAGTGGTGGACAAAACAAACAACTTTTTCTTATGGGACTTAATTGTAGTGGGTGGAAAACTAACAACAAACAGGGAAACAAGTAATTTTATTACTTGTTTATTATTGTTATTAATTTCATTAAGTAATTTTAGTTAATGATGAGTGATACAAAAGAAACAAAACAGGGTGACCTATTTGTTGGGTACCAACATCTGCTGAAATAGTTAAACGCTGGAGTCTCACGGGCTTAATACAGTAGAAGCTTAGTTCTCATTCATAGACTGTCCAGTCAGCAGGTCCTGACCGGTGGCTTTTCTCCTTGTGGTGGTTCAGAAACCCAGACTCCTTCCATCTGTGCTCTGCCATCTTCCAGAAGCTCCTCTGCCTTCAGCCTGCAAGCAGACAAAAATAAAGAGCTTAGAGGATTGTGTGGGATATTTTGCAGGATATGTTGGACTTATTTCACAATTGCCCGCGTTTCACTGGGCAGAACTCAGTCACATGGCCGCACCTGACCTCAAGTCTGGCTGAGTGCCCAAGGGGAAAAGGAAAGCAGTTTCACAGAAGTTTCTGCTACTGTAATGAGAGGATATAATGGAGGGGGGGAGAATATTTGATAACAGACATCACTGGAAAGGTTCTATTGGAGTTGAAAGCAGAATGGGAAGAAGGACAAGGGCGTGTGTATAGCTTCCTGGAAACATCCAAGGTAGAGAAAATAAGATGTACAAAGGCAGGAACATGCTAGGCCTGTTAGAACAGAAACGACAGTGTGACAGTGTTATGCTTTGGTGTCTATAGTTACTTATTTATCCTGACAGGAAACAGGAGGTTTCTGGATCAGAGCTCACGCCATTTATTTGCTCACAGAGCAGCTCATGTTGATTTTCCATCCCCCAGTTCCCCATGGGGAGAAGCAGTGAGAACCAGGTGTACCCTGTGGGGACAGTGGGGTTACATACCATGGAAAGGAACCGCCACATTATGAAACCCAGTGCCCCTCCACTACTGCAGTAGAAAGAGAAAGAGAAACCTTTGTTCTGAAATGTAAGCAAATCCACTATAGGAGGAGGAGGGGAAGGGCTTTAGACTTCCCAACACTGTAATGTAAACAAGTGCCTCAAGGGGAGATACCCCTAAATCTCTCCGGAAGTCTCCATCTTCAGGGTTGCTATTCAAGCATCTTTTGACATCCAAGTGCAGTACTCTGCTCAGAAAGCCCTGACCTTATCAAAACATGAAAAGAATCATGGAGCAAAATGCGTGAGAAGGGAGAATGGTAAAGGATGAGGTCAGATAGTCAGACAGAAGCCAAATAATACAGAGCTTTCGGAACTAAGTAAAGAGTTTAAAATTTATTCTACATGCAATGGTAATTGTTTGGATGGCTGTAAGAAGCAGCATGGCATGATCTGATTCAGGTTTTATTGATCACTTCAGTGGCTGAGAGAGAAATCGATGGGGAGTAGGGTGAGGGTAGGAGCGGGGAGATGAGTAAGGATGCCCCTGCTGTTCTCTTGCTCCATGCGATGATGTCCTGCACCAGAGTGGTGACAGTGGAGGAGAGCAGAGGTGGGCAGCGTAAGGGCGTATGTTGAGGAAGGAACTGATATACTGGATAAGGGGTGGGGTGGAGGTAGGGAAAGAGAGTTATTCTAATTCTCAGGTGTTTTTTTAAATTTTTATTTTATATTGGAGCATAGTTGATTAACAATATTGTGTTAGATTCAGGTGTACAGCAAAGTGATTCAGTTATTACTATACACGTATCTATTCTTTTTCAAATTATTTTCCCACTTAGGTTATCACAGAATATTGAGCAGCGTTCCCTGGGCTATACAGTAGGTCCTTGTTGGTTATCAATTCTCAGATTTTTGACTGCCTAGGTTTTTTGTTTGAGCAACTAGTGATGCCATTTACTTAAAGGGAAAGATTTGGCAAGGGTCGAGAGAGGCAGTTGGGAAGTAGTAAATCAAAAAGTCTCCTTTTGCATATCATGTCTAACATGCTATATCAGACAGGTCACAAGCAGGAAACAGATGATACATGGAGTACACTCAAGTTGAATGGTTACAGAAATGTGAACAGGGTTAAGGGACCAAACACAGCACCCAAACGCTAGCAACAATAGAAAGCTATTACTACCACTAGGTCTGAAGGGGCTGGGGAAGGAGAACATTACTGAACAGTGTGAGCTGTAACCATTGGAGAGGACCTGCACAACATAAGCAGTGGAATTAGGTAGAGGGCAGAGCCAGTAAGAAGATCACAGCTGAACAGGAAGGGAGCTGAAGTGATCATTTATCCGTCTTCTATATAGTTCCACTCTTCCATATCCTGCTGGTGGTTTTCTCTTACTGAATCCAACCAGAAGACAAAGAACCTGAGAGCCCACAGCGATGTAGTTAGTAGAGATCAGGGCACAGAGAGGGAAGGGCCACCTGGGGATTTAATCTGAGAGACAACTAGAAAAAACAGCACTGATGCTGATAAGACGCCTTCGTGGGGTCTTAGGAGGCAGATAGATAGCTAAGAGTAGAGGTGTTGATTTGGACATCATCACTATTTCAGTGGCCTATCTAGCATGTACTAAGAGCTAATATTTGTAAGCTCTTACTTTGTGATAGGCACTGTTCCAACATTTCACATGCATTATCTCATTTAATTCTCAAAACAGACCTATAGGTTAAATATCATTATCGCATTGGACATGGGTAATAGCGTTTAACCTATAGATTTGTTTTGAGAATTACTTGAGGCAACAGAAGCACAGTGAAGTGAAGCAACCTGTTTAAGTTCACATAGCTATTTGGTAGCAGAGCCAAGAATTAAGTTCCAGATGTTTTTATCCCCAGAGTCAATAATGGAAACCATTATTGCATACAGCTTCTCTGAGAGAATCAAATACTGGAGCAGTGACACGTTAGGTCACATGATTTTTTTTGTTTTTGGTTTTTTTTGGTAAGACCCTTCCCTTTTTTTCATTTTTTCCACTTTTTGAAAGAAAACAATTCTGACAAGGATTCATCAAAGAAGATATTCTGAAATTTAATGCCCTGGTGTGGGTATTGGTTTTGATTAAGGCTGTTCGAAGAGTAGAATATTAGTAACCCACATATTCCCTATACCACAAAAAAAGAGTAGATTCACTTTTATCTTGGAAACAAAGCTGGATAGAAAAGCTTTTTTAACTTTTCTTAATTCATGAAACATTTATCTTCGAGTCAGGTTTTGTTATAGCAGCACAAATGTGGTCCATCAGCATTTCCATTATAACCCCATATTTCCAGGGCTTTTCAAGAGTGCCTTAGAGATTCTACTTTGAATTAAAACTTGGCATTCAGGATTTGAATCAGAAAACTCCATTTTCCTTACCAATTAATCAAATAGTTTAGAGGTTCTCAGTTTAGAAGAGGACCAAACATAAAACTTTTATTAATGCAAAAAGTATTTTAAGACAAATTTACTAACAAATATTTTAAAATATTAACACTCACTATACAACTATAATATTATATAACTATTTATATTAGTTCTCAAAAAAGTTAACCATAAACACTCCTAAGATAATATATGAAAGATAACCATAACATCTTATACTTTGCCTTTTTGGCTTTGTAAGTAATTTATCTCTACTTTGGGAATTTGGGTGATTGGAAGTCCTCAGCATAATTGGTTTAATGTTATTAACAGTATCAAGATACTGAACCAGAAGAGCCTAAGTAGGGGGAATCCTGAGAGGGTGCCAGAGTATTTCAACATATTTTTATGAATTTAAATTCATGTGGGGAAATTTTGCATTCTGTACAAAGGGATTAACAGCATGCATTAATTCTGTAAATAGATATTTGAAATATAATGTGCTGAATGCAATGGCAGTAATGAGGATTGAATAAGTTTAGTTACAAAGCCTTTCCACTTAGTTCCAAGCTATTCCATGAATGTTCTGCAACAACGAGGGGGCATGATGATGACCCTGTGTCTTTAATATCTCATTCTGCAGTCTTTTCTGTAATCTCTCCCCCAGCCTTAAATGGTTTAGGACTAAGTAAGCACAAGGTAGTGAATGAAAGTAGATGAAGCCTTTTGAGTAAACCTGCTCTCCTGACTGACTTCTCTCCAGCCACACTGGCCTCCTTGCTATTCCAGAAACACACCAGGCAAACTCCCACATTGAGATTTGTTCTAGCTTTTCTTCTTCCTGGAATGCTTTTCCTCCAGATGTCTGCTTGCCTAACTCCCTTACTGCCTCATTCTTGGTTCAAACCCTGCTTTCTGAGCGTGGTCAAACTCCATGACTCTACTTGATAATTCGATTTGCCCTTAGCCCTTCAATCCCAGGACTCATGACACCCCTTACCCTACCTGACTTTTCTTCTTTCCACAATATTTACTATCTTCTAACACACTTTGTACCTTTTAAAAATATTTCTTATCTTCTAACACACTTTGTACCTTTGTACTTTCCCTCTCCCCCTGGAATGTAAGGTCAGTGAAGACAAGCTTCTTTGTTTTATTCACTGACATATTCTAAGCACCTAGAATTGTGCTGAACATATATTAATTGCTCAAAGATATTTGTTAAATGAATAATACACTATTGAATGAAATCTGAATTTCTGCCTATAACAAGAATCTACAAACAACATTCCAGATATAACTTTCTCTGTTCCCTGGTTCTTCTATGGAATTTGAGTGATTTCCCTAAGGTAGGTAAGAATACTCTTTGAACATCAGTGTCAAAGTGAAAGGTCCCACATTTAAATCCTTTTTGTAATGTGTTATAGGCCCATTTTTCTTAAAATTGTTTAAACTAAAACTTGGAAATTTTGTGGTTAAATTGAATTTTAGTTTTAGCTATTGTTTGGAAAAGATGACCTGAATGGGTAGATGCAAAGTATGGTTTTCACAAAACAAATGCTTATTTTACTGGGCACATTTGTAACATTTTTTTATACTTGTAATGATATTAATACCAAACTGTGAAAGTTTATGAATTAAAATGTGATCTTGTGATTAAAAAGGAGAAAGAACCCCACACCCTCAGCAGTGGTGAATATGTGCTGAAAACAAGGGCTTTCTATAAGGGCGTCACTACTTGGCACCATGGCTTGAAAGCTACATTAATTGCAGAATAGAGTCAGTCAGTGAGAGTTCACCGCCGGCTCAGTGGTATAAAAGTGAGGACCCTGGAATTTCAGTGTAGATACTAATGCTGTTGGCACACGCACCAGCACAGCCCTGTCTGATTCTGAATGGTAGCTGACAGCAAAAGCTAGCCTTTTCTCCCATGAGTATGTATTAGTTTTATTTATGGACTTAAACATTACTTTGAAACAAATAAGATCTGTTACCTTTCCTCTTCTTTTCACATAGTAAATTGAATTTATTTGATTTGTATTTCTGCTTTGTTTTCTTAGGGTAAATGTGAGCAGTCCCTCTATGGTCACATGCATTCCATCAATGATGCCACCTTCACTCCTAGGGTGAGTTCAGTTCTCCCAATAAATTATTTTACTGCTTCATATATACAAATTCATTTTAATGAAACAAAGTTCCAGAAAAAAATGGCACGTTAACAGGGTGAGAGAACAAATTTGAGAATTAATTATAGCAGTGAAAAAAATATATATGTAGTATAGGGTTACAGAAGTTTAAAACACACACACGATACAGTGGTAGAAACAAGGAGGAAATCTGTTGTACTTAACTCCACTTAAACACATTTTTTAAAAGCTTTTTGTCTAATGTGGGCTTCAAGAAAGTAAGTGGGATATAAACTTGTAAATTTTAAAGTAAAATCACAAAATAATGAAAATGCTTGAAAGGAAACCTATAAAAAATGTTAAAGAAATAGGGCCTTTCTTCAGGTTAGAATAGAGCAACCTTGATTTGACAGTTCTTCAGTTCCTCATGGACAGGTTTCACATACGTCTTTCTTTATGTAAACTGATGACATAGCATAAATATTTATCTGCAGTTTGAGATATGTAGATATCAGGATGATTTCACCAGTGATGAAGATTGTTAAACATGGCTTTGAGTTTCTGTGCCAATCGGGGTTGTCTCTAAAAGAGTTCAGATAGTAATCGTGGAAGGATGATTTAAGTTTGTTCCTTCTTAGATGAAAGCAATTTGACTAGATAGATGACCTCTCAAGTCCCTTCAAACTCTGTGATTTAATTAGAGCTAACGTTTTAATTTGGCTCTAAGTTCCCAGGAGAGTGTAAATCTTAATTCTATACTCCTCTTTCTTTTCCAATTAGCTAAAAAAGAAATCTGATAGATCACCTACATCTAACTTCAAAATGACAGCTTAGTCAAAACTCCATTACTATCATGCTGTTATTATTCTTTCAGAGAGAGAAAAATATTCACTAAAAATCATTTCTACTAAAGGAATGTTGCTTACCTCAACTGAAATTGTGCTGGTGTCGTCAGCCCTGGAATGCTCATGATTGGCTCAACTAAAATTAAATTCTAACAAATTTGTCTTAGTAAGGAATCGCCATTTGATTGACTATTGAGCCAATATATTATGGATTAGTTCTAAATACCAAGTAAAATTTTATTTCTAGCAGAGTATAGAACCATTTAAGCACTATGGACCCACATGATAGGATATTTATGTTAAAAAATCTATTAAGTGGCCTAGAGCTTCACATACCCCAGGAAAATTAAGTAGAAGCTAAAATGAAGTAAACTAATATTTTGTAAGTCAGGCATTTATTTTGGTAAGCAATATCATAGCTGAAAAAGACGTACCATTTAACATCCTAAATAGTAAAATTAACAAATATGGAAATAGCCAAATTAGTCAGCAGTCAAGGGACACATACATTAATTATGTATATTTCAAAAGCAGGATATTGAATATGTGGTCCAGGTGTCCAATATCAAAGTGGCTAATCCGTTTTTGCTTACACACTTTGTTCATACCAAGGGGACTATTACAACCCTATTCCAAATCAATATCCCAAAGCCTCATTGAATTTTTCCATTAATTTATCTCTTCTTCACTGGAAATAGTTAATAAACTATTAAGGAAGTGATGTTTTGTTATGATGAATGACACTCTTAAGTAAAATTTTCCATCACTTGTGTCAACTGTTTTGAAAACTGTCGTATTTCACGTACCCGGTAGGGAATGTCAAGAGGGAGGAGGCAGCAGTAACTGAAAGACTTCCAGGATGTCTCAAGCACATGGCATCGTGACACAGTTCACATTCAAACCTCAGGCAAAGTTGTGGTCATAAATGCATCATGCGGTACATACATGGCAGGCAGAGATTCGAATTATTTAGTGTTAGCTCTGCTAATTGTCTGATGCCTTAGGGATATGCATTCAAGTTACATTACCAGTTAAAAATGCGTTCAGCTGTTTACATAAACACAATTTTAGGAAAAGTCTACAATTTTAGATTTGTAAGCAGAAATAAAAAATGTAAAACTCAGTGTTATCCAGCTAGCAACCAAGAATCACAGAAACAAATATGCAATATACAGTATATATATATGGTTCTGTAAAGCTGTATAAGTTGAATTTTATTTCTGTGTTATAATGTTAGGGCTCTGATGTCTTCACCTCTGACCGATTTTTCTGTTGGAGATAGACATTTATTTAAAACCTCTTTTTAAAGTAATCTGTTAATGAAACACTTTAAGGACCTATGAAAGCTTTTTATTAGGTCAATTTTGTAAAGGAAAACCAAAATATTTTTTAAAAGTTGACAGTAATTGATGGAATAATATTAATAGACACATACAATTCAATGTAAGTAAAAGATTGTTTTAAACTATGTAAAAATACATAGCAAGAAAATGAGCAGGGTATTCCTATCAGAGGGAGTCTCCCCGGCCTTCAGTTTTCCAGGAAATTGACCCATAGTCTGACTAGGGTAGGGATTCCATCAAGCCTTCTAGAAACTGTTTCTGGTCCTCTTCTAGAGTGATGTTATGGTGGGGTGGGTGTCCTTATCTCTCTGTGGACATTCCCAGCTGTTCTGAGAGACACATAGTCAGGATGACTATGCTGTGCCTGCCTCGTAAGGCCAGGTGAACACTATAAATCAACTCTATTAGAATACCAGTGCATCTTTCCTTGGGAATATTTACCTCCATTTCACACATTCATGCTGGGAATTTAGTCTCAATTCATTAGTTATTAAACGAAACTGAAAGGCTGTATAGAATCAAAGAAACTACTAGTAGTTCTAGAGGTCTAACCAGCTCATGAAAGGAAACTTCAGACCTACCTCGAGTACTATTCTCACTTCTTTTAATTGACCTGTTGTTTTATTCAAATACTGTTATATTGATTATTTTAATGTAGAGGTGTATATCTTTATTGCAACTAATTGTATGAAATATGGATATTTTGATTTTGAAGTGAATGATATAATATATAGCCTTAATAGAAGACTAGTCAAATTCTAACTTGTTTCCCACCTGTATAATTCCATGGAAACTGTAACTGCCGTGAATATGGTGAAAGAGAGTGAAGTCTATCAGTTTTATCTTTACAGCAGTTGTGAGTTTTAAACAAATAAGAGGGAAAGGGGTTTAATAGTAATTTGTAGTAAAGTAGACACCCCCTCTGTTGGCCTTGAGTCATGTGGAGGGCAAGAGAAATAATTTCCTGTTTTAGAGAACTTGAAGAAGAGTGTAACTATGAGAAGTAATTCAGGCCAAGAAGGTGAAGGAAGTGTTTGGAACAGAGAGTGGCATTACAGGGGAATTGGTTGATCATGTAATGGATCATTAGAGGATGGAGTAGAAGGGTGTGTGAGAGAGAGGAAGGGTAATGGGATAAGATTAAGGGACAAACACAGCTCTTTGAAGATGAGAGTCTATGTAATAAGGGAAAACATGCTGGCCTGGGCACCTATCGATAACAGAAATAAGTATAACAATCACATTCTGCATGTCAAAATGGCCATAGAATCAAAATGACTATATCAAAATGAAAAATCAAAAAGCCAAATACTCATAAAATATGATAGTACAGAAAAAAGATTAAGTCTAGTCCGCATTTCCTATCCCTAGATATCTTACCCTGAGCTTCCTATCCACAGGTATCGGAGGTTATGGATTCAAGTTGTCTGATAAAGAGTTGCCCCGGGAAGTGTGGGCTAAGTCAGCTTTAGTTCAAAAGTCATTGAGGGCAGATTGGACTTTCAGAATTAAGTCATGGATCATGGATCAAATGAGATATTTTAAAATCAAAATGTGCCATAACCCCACTGAAATCCTAAGGTAGATTCACTGCTGTGCTTCACTACTGGAAGCTCCCAGTCACTCTCCCTCATTCTTTGAAGGCTAGAGTTCCTGAATCACTGTCTTTCCCTACACATATGGCCCATAGAGCACTCTGATCACTTTCTTGTTGACCACTTTTCCTCCAACACTTCTTTATCCTCAGTCGCATACTCCCAAAGTCAAACCGCGAGCATTTTGTCATTAACTAAAGGCATCACTTCCAAAAATCTCAATTTCAAGCATTGCTTTTCTAAAGATACCTGTCTTCCAGCTCTAAGTAGAGCCAGTACAATATTTCCACTTCATTGAGAGCTCTAATCAGCTAAAATCTTACTCAGCATCTTATCACCTTTCTGCCTTCACTTATCATTTTATCCCAGCCTGGGTTCCTCAGTTGTCATTCTGGCAATTCCACCACAAAGGACTTTGGTTCAATTTGACCTCGTTTTTTCTGTAATGCTTAACTGGCAAATCTACATTCTTTGGCCTATACTGGGACAGACTAAAAAACACTGGAGGGAGCTATACAAACAAACTGGTTTTTTTCTTTAAATTAACTTTAAATTTCCCTTTCCTTGTTTCATTATGTATTATTTGAGTTCAGATGTATCTATATCTATATCTATATATCCATAATTTCTTTGACTTTTGAGTGGTGGTATTATTTCTGCATTATATCTTATTCCTCCATGTTGCCCAGAAATCTCCTATATCATTTTCTCCTCAACCATTCAAATATGAACTCCAAGTCAACAACTCCCCTGAAACTCTCTGATTTCCATATTGTTTTATCTAATGACCATTTCTCCATTATTATTAAACTTTACTTTTCATAGTTACTTTTAAAACCTTCTTCTTGAATCCTGAGAAGTAAAATCGCCGTGGTCACTGCTCTTTAAACTACTGTTCTGGATCCTTCTCTACTACCTGACTCCCAAATACTAAACTGTATCAAGACTCAATCTTAAATCTTATTCTCTAGCAGGTTCTCTTCTTGCATCATCTCACTCAAACCTGTGGCTTTTAATTTCATCTGCACGTGATGATTTCTAGGTAAATCCCACTCTTTACTTCAGACTCACTGTTAGCTATTTTGCATCTCACCCTAAATATCTGTATCTCATTTTAATATGCTAAAAATGAAACTATTGCTTTCCCTTTCTCCTAACTGGTTCCTTTCCTCATCTTTTCATTAGTCATTGTGACCCTATTAATCCCAATGCAGAAGCAGAAGGATCAGTCATGGTTCACAATTGTCTTGGGGCTTTCTGTCTGTTCACTTTTTTAAAAAAATCTCTCTACACTGGAAAGCAGTAAAAAGGAATGAGAAAAAGGACATTTTAAATCTTGTTTGGCTCAATAGCTCCAGCATCTAGTATAGCTTATTTTGCATACTTAATATTAAAAACTGTGATGAATAAATGCAGAGTTTTAGACAAATGAAAGCACACGGATTTCATTACAACATTGTATCATTACATCTTATTTATTTCAACTTTACTGGCTTTCAAAGTCCTGTGGATATTGAACTGCAAGACACAAACTCATTTATTGATAATTCTCACAATAGATTAATTGCTCCTTAGAAAGCTTCTATAAATCATAGTGTTCCATAACTTTGGAGCCCTGGAAAATTACCCAATTGCAGTTATACTTATCCCTAGTACATTTTGGATCCTGGCTTTGCCATTCACAAGATGTATAATCTTTTTTTTTTCATTATTTTTTTTCCAAACTGATGCAAAATATTTATTCCAAGTTAGTTATTTTATGCAGTAGTTTTCCCCCTCAACAGACTTGTGATAATCACATCTTTTAAGTCTATAAATGATGTTATCAAAATAATCTTAATCTTTGATATCTCACAAAAATGTATATTTTACAATCCACCATGAATATCAAGGCTGCAAGAATAACACATTTCCTATATCCAAATATTTTACAGCTATACCCAGAAAGAAAAAAAAAAAAAAAAAAGGGAAAATACCATATATGCTGGGTTAAGGGCTAACGTTACCTGAGCAGCCAGAAATAAAGTATCCAAATTATTAGCATTAATTTAATACATTTATAACTTCAGTAATCACTTTGTCATTGACAATGATTGCTTGAGCACAGGGCTGAGTGCCCCAAGGGCTGGTAGTAGAAGCTGCTGCTGCAGACCAGTGCCTCCTCCTCTCTGCCCTGCCAGCTCCCACCTGTGCATCGCCCCATATATACCATGTGTATGTGTACATATAGTTGCTTTACAATGTTGTGTTAGTTTCTGGTGTACAGCAAAGTGGATCATCTATATGTCTATATATATCCCCTCTTTTTTGGATTTCCTTCCCATTTAGGTCACCACAGAGCACTGAGTAGAGTTCCCTGTGCTGTACAGTAGTTTCACATTAGTTATCTATTCTTTACATAGTGGTGAATCATCGCACTTCCCCCGCCCTGGTATCCATACGTCCATTCTCTACGTCTGGGTCTCTGTTTCTGCTTTGCAAATAAGTTCATCTGTATCATTTTTCTAGATTCCACATATAAGCAATATTATACCATATTTGTTTTTCTCTTTCTGACTTACTTCACTGTGTATGACCGTCTCTAGGTCCATCCACGTCTCTGCAATTTGCACACTTTCATTCCTTTTTATGGCTGAGAAGATGTATAATCTTGAGTAAATCATTTAGTTCTTTTGTAAAAATGAATGATATAAAGAACAGTGAATATTAGATAATATATATAATGTGTTTAACATAGTACCTGGCAAATCGAAAATGCTATTACTATCACTTCTACTCCTACCACTCCTACTATTACTATCATTATTATTATTACTACTACTACTATTATTCTTGGAGCTAATATTTCTTTCTAGCCATTTGTGTTCAAATAAGTAGACATAAATAAAAGAACAACCACACACAAATATATGCCTTTCTTCTATCCTATAATTTAATTTTATTTAATATGATATAAATGTTATAAACATAAAACTGCAGTATATATTTCACACTTTAACAAAAATAAGAAAATGAAATTCTAAAACTATTCTAAATAAGAAATTATGGAATTGTATTAAACTTGAGCTAAATTCCACTAAAAAAAAATGGGCATAAACCTCCATAGGAGTATTTTGTCTGTTTCATATCATAGTATACCATTTAATAATTAGGCAGTTAAGAGTTTTAAATTTGATCTGGAATAGATAAATTGCTTTTCCCAAGTTACTAGTATGTGAATATAAATGCATTAATTATCTTTTCTAAAAATCATGAAAAAGTGGACTTCCCTGGTGGCGCAGTGGTTGAGAGTCCGCCTGCCGATGCAGGGGACACGGGTTCGTGCCCTGTTCCGGGAGGATCCCACATGCCACGGAGCGGCTGGGCCCGTGAGCCATGGCCGCTGAGCCTGCGCATCTGGAGCCTGTGCTCCACAACGGGAGAGGCCACAACAGTGAGAGGCCCACGTACCGCAAAAAAAAATTTTTAAAAAAATCATGAAAAAGTAAATACTGCAATTGCCTACCTAAAAAGTTATCCTCACTCCATTTTAGCAAAGGAAGCTCAATTTCTGATATTCTGAATTTTGTTTGTTTTTAACCAATCTCAAACAGAAAGTGCGTAGTATCCGTCTTTGGCCATTTTATATAAATAGATATAAATAACATTTAGGTCATGCAGCCATTGATCTTCTGAAGGACAAATGATGTCAGGCAGTACTTACACACCAAAAAAAATTAATTTTGTTTACTTCTTCAGCAATGCAACTTGATGTCAACTACCATTTAGCTGGGCCAATAATATTGATATTTGATGTCAGTTCTTATTCATTCTGCACCTAGATGATGCATAAGTCAAAACTTTTAGATGTATGGTGAAAAACACTAAAGCAGGTTCTATCTGGGGAAATTGGAGACAACAGCAGAATAGAAAATTAAAACATGTGGAACATGACATTTTCATTTTATATAATATTTGAATTATTTCAATAATTCCTACATATGAAAAATTAATTTCATATCTTTTAAACTAATGCCATAGTATACATTCTTAAACTAAATCTTTTAGAAAGTAACCTTCTTGCCCTAACATTTTGTGAAGAAAAAATAATTTTTCATAGAAAAATGCGACACAAACAAAAGTGAAGGAACAAAAGTTTGTGTAAGCAACTATTCAAAGATTAATTAGAGAATATTTTAAGTGTAATAAATTGATAGAGGTTCTTTAGTTCTACTTTGTTATGTTCTCAGAAATTTAACACTGCATATGACAAAGAAGAAACAATACATTTAAGATATTACCCTGCTGCCAAAGTTTAACCTTCAATAACTTCCCTAGTTGGATAAAGGTGATTTATGCGTTTGTAGTTTTCTTGATGGTTCCATGAAAATTAGAAACAACATGATCATGCCATATTTCTTGACTTCTTCTTTGACTGTGAAACTGATAATTTGTGTGTATGTGTATGTGTATATATATATATATATATATATATACATACACATATATAGATATTCTTTAGAAGACTTAAAATATTTTGGCATATATAAGAAGTTTAATAATGGAATTTCAACGTAACTCTTTACTGAGCACCTACTATGTCCTGGACACTGCTCTAAATATTAAAGGTTCAGCAATGAACAATACCAAGTTCTACCCTTATGGACCTTATATTCTGGTAAGAACCAGAGACATTAAACAAGTAAACGCATGAATAGTCTCAAGAATAATAAGCGTTATCTATCCAGAATCAATTAGGATAAAGAGTAATGAGGTAAGAGTTGGAGCTTATGATAAAATGGTCAGAGAAGGACTCTCCGAGAGAATGACATTTAAGAAAACCATGCAGTGATTTTAAGGAAAACTCAAGCAAAGGCAACAGCAAAGGCCAAGTTCCTGAGATGGTGGAGGTGTGGCAATGTCAGAAGAACAGGGCACGTAGAGTGGACAAGGATTAGATTAAGCAGGTAGAATATCTTACATCTAATAGATAATTGTTAACTCAGGTTGTTCTTATTGGTTAAATGTGGAATGGTTGAGGCTATTTTACAGTAACCGCATAAATGTTTATTTATACAAAAATGCCCTGGCTATGAGAAGCACAATAGATTATTTTGGCTGAATAATACCTTAATATTTTTTACCCCATAGCCCTTGACATAATTCTTGGTACAGAAAGTAACCAATAAATATTCATGGATTAGGAAATATTAGAAAGCCAGAACTCAAGCGGTATTTTAGAGGACATTCTTTGGACAATGTTCGCTGTGATATGATTAAATTTATTTTATACTATTGATCTTAAAGTATTATTTTAAAATTTATGACATGTTTCAGATTGTCCATGTTTGTTTTGAGCATACAGCTGCCAAAAATTGTTCAAAATGTATTTACTACTTTTATAAGAAACAGTGTCACTGCTCAGAGTATTTGCCCATTTAGGCAACTGGTCTTCCAGTACAATGAAGTCTTATTTAAGTAATTTCCACAGTACAAAAATGTTTTAATGTCAAAATATCAATATAAAATTATACATTTTTCTCTAGTAATGATTAATTGTAGTCTAAACTTGCATGAGATTTAAAAAGTTTGAAAAACTACATGTATGGTAAATAACATGAGTTTTTCAATAGATTGCTTTACATATATGAATAATGCCTAATGTATCATACATTATCCCTAAATCACATAATTAGAGCAAAAAGAATTGTCACACCAATTTACTCATAAGCATAATTACCAGAAAATTTAATTATCCCCTTTAATGTGATTTTCTCCACTTAATTTTGTGTTTGGGGGTGAATGTGACCCTATGAATCCATACTTCAAGAAGTAACTGCCATAAAGACGCAGACCTACTAGAGAATGGACTTGAGGACATGGGGAGGGGGAAGGGTAAGCTGGGACAAAGTGAGAGAGTGGCATGGACATATATACACTACCAAACGTAAAATAGATAGCTAGTGGGAAGCAGCCGCATGGCACAGGGAGATCAGCTCGGTGCTTTGTGACCACCTAGAGGGGTGGGATAGGGAGGGTGGGAGGGAGGGAGATGCAAGAGGGAAGAGATATGGGAACATATGTATATATATAAGTGATTCACTTTGTTATAAAGCAGAAACTAACACACCATTGTAAAGCAGTTATACTCCAATAAAGATGTTAAAATTCTTAGTAAGTGCTCTGTAAATATTTGTGGAAATGATTTAGTTGAATAAAAAACCAAATCTTGTTCTAACAAGGAGAGAGACTGGTTTGACCGGATATTTCGCAGTCTGCACAAAAGTCAGCTGTTAATGTGGATATCCAGGTTCCAAACCCCTCTCTGACCTCTAGTAACTGTAGCAGAAGACTCATATTTCTCTGATTTTCATTTCCTGCCCTGCCCCCTTCATTACTCTGGGAATATAGAAGGACTGGCGTTCTCCCTTGATGAAGGACAACAGATTAATAACGTTAAGTGTCTACATCATTAAAATTGCCATCCCTGGTATATTTCAAGTGTACCATCAACTATGACTAGTTTTTACTCTTCAGGGGGTCCTCTGATCTCCAGTTCCTTATGTAAATTAATGCAAAAACTGCTCCAGTAGTATCACGTGCTATTCATTTCAAACTCCAAAGGGAATGTTCTATTTCTTGATTTGGCAAATGGAAAGAACAGAGTGGCAGTGTGCTGAGTTACAGGTTAACAAACAGAATATTGGTCCAACCTGGGATGAAGAGCACTGGGAAAGAAAGCATGGTGTTATTCTCAAGTCTGTTGAATCAGAGATTCATTTATATCTATTTTGTTCTCATGTATAAATATCTCTAAAATGTAAAGTTATAGTAAAATATATTTTATTCCATTTAGGAGGTTTACAAATTATTTTCAGCAGATGACTCCATACCTCATTAAAGGGCTTAGGATCATGTCTTATCCATTTCTGTTTTGCACCTCTCCTGTCCTCTCTCCCTCACCACACTCCATTACCTGGAACTGGGTCATTGTAACACGGAACACTTATCTGGTAAATATTTAATCAATGACTAAATTTTATCAGAGTCCTTAAAAAAAGAAATTTCATCATCTTTTAAAATTATGTACAAATTTCTTTCTTCAGCTCATCGTAACAAATGAAAGTAGACTAGTGGAGGGATAGAAATGTACTATTCTGGGAAAAGGATGGGTTAGAGCAGCTTGATTAAATGGATCAAAAAGAAGTAAAAGTTTAGCAGTTGACAAACTGGTTTTTAAAAGCATTTGAATGTCCTTTAATTCACAAATTAGAAAACCCATTAGTGTGGGTTGTTTTAGGAAGTAAGATTATCAGTGCAGGCTTCATTCAAATGTTAATAAATATGGGCATATGTGCTTTACTTAAAAATGGTTGTTTAGAGAAAATAAGTTGATGGGCAGAGGCGAAGAACTCTCAAGTTATAAGCATTTCAAGAAAATATATGCTCTGTGTCTGTGTGTGTGTAGCATGTGTGTGAATTACTCAAGTGACCTCATTAATTATACATATATGTGTCATATTATAATTGTTTAAACATTGGATGAGAATTCTATTGGCATGTGTTAGTTAAATCTTAAATTTATTTTCCAGTTTCACAGGGAAAGTGACAAGAAAAGATATAAAACTCTAAGCTCTATTCAGGCTTTTCATTGTCTGGCCGTGTTCACTAATGAGCCACGTTCCACTCCCCCTCCGCCTCCCTCAATATCTAGTATTTTTACCCTCAACTTCTGCTAGTTCCAAGGTCACTATGCCAAAATTAAATAATAATGTGCATCGAAATTCAATTTAAAAGCTTTGAATAAAGACCTTCCATCTGATTTACATATGAATTTATTCCTGACTTTCTTCTTGTTTATCTAATGGATTTGAATTCAATCAGATTGAGTTTCTGATCACAGCAACTGCTCACCAGGTATGTGAATTAGAAATAGCCTCAGAGGATCAAGATGGTGGATAGGAGGACATGGAACTCACCTCCCCCAACAAACACATCAAAAATATATCTAGATGTGGAACAATTCTCACTGAAAACCAACTGGAAGCTGGCAGAAGATCTCTTATACAACCAAATCTTCAAGAAAGATTCCCATATAACCAGGTAGAAAGGAAAGAAAAAAAGTATCAAGACAGGACCAGCACCCTTGGAAGCTATCTGTGAAGAAGAGAAGGTTGATACGGGCAGGCCCTCACCCTGGGAAGCCCCCTTGCCTGCTGGGAGGTCTGCTGGGACAGATGGAGGGACTTGAGGGGCCTGGACTCTGCTCAAGAGGAGTGCTATGTGCTGGCTTGCTAGCAGTCAGTACAGAGATACCCCTGCATTGATGGCTGCCACCTTGCTGCACTTCCCCACCTGAAATGGGCACCAACTGGGGGCTGCTAGTGTGTGCAGCAGCTAGGCAGTGAATTGCAGGAGGATGGGCCCTAAGAGAGGACTCAGTCTAGCTGCACAGAGATAGCCTAGAGGGCCTGGGGTATGGGCCCCACCTCCCAGCACCAGCCTAGCACTGGGTCCAGGATGAACACAGTGGAGAAAAGGACACAACTTTGCTGCTTCTGAGCAAAACCATGGATGCACGGGAGGTGCATAGGTTTACTGTGATCACATGGGCCTCACTTGCTTCAGCACTCGCCTCCTTTGGGACAGAGCATGCACTTAAGGACAACAGAGCCTTATTGAACCCAACACTCAGGGCTTCCACTCCAACAACTGGGGCAGACCTCAGCTTCTGACAGGTCTATCAGCCATGGAGCAAAGAGGAGGCCCCACCCAACATCCAGTGCAGGCTCTGGACACCACAACACCAATCACACCCACCAGCAAGGGGCTAATGGCCATCACACACTGAGGAAGGATATGGCTGGCATCTATACCAAAAACAGCCCTTACACCAAAAATATTGGACTTACACAGTCTACACAGGGGTGCTCCCACATAAAAACACCCCTTCAAGACCACAGTAGATAACTGTTTCTCCTAAATTTATAGTGACAGAGAAAGTTAAATAAAATGAAAAAGCAGAGGAACCACTCCCAGTGAAGATAACAAGAGGAGGAACCAATCAAAATTAGACAACTCAGTTGCAAAGATAAAAGCCGATCTAGAAGCAATGAGTAGCAGACTAAATAACACACAAGAATGAGTAAGTGATCTGGAAGATAGAATAATGGAAATCACTCAATCATAACAGCAGACAAGAAGACAAAAAATATATATATAATGGGATAATATAAATATGCCATCCTATGCATAATAGGGGCTGCAGAAGGAGAAGAGAGAAAGGAGGGGATCAAAACTGTATTTGAAAAATTATTGTTGAAAACTTCCCAAACCTTAAGAAGGAAACAGATATTCAGGTACAGGGTACACAGAGCATCCCAAACAAGATGAACCCAAACAGACCCACACCAAGACATATCACAATTAAAATGACAAAAGATAAAGAGAAGATTCTAAAGGCAGCAAGACAAAAATGGAGTCAGTTACAAGGGAGCCCTCATAAAGATATCAGCTGATTTCTCTACAGAACTGAAGGGAGTGGCATAATATATTGAAAGGGAAAAACCTGCAACCTAGGATACTCTACTCGGCAAAGGACATTATATAATGATAAAGGGATCAATGCAAGAAGAGGATATTACACTCATTAACATATATGCACTCAATGTAGGAGCACCTAAACATATAAAACTAATACTAACAGGCATAAAGGTAGAAATTGACAGGAATAAAATAATAGTAGGAGACTTTAATACCCTAGTGACAGCAATGGATAGATCTTCCAGACAGAAAATTAATAAGGCAACAGAGATCCTAAATGACACAATAGACTAGTTGGACTTAATTGATATCTACAGGACACTACGTGCCCCCCCCCCACCAACAAAACCAACCAAACAGAAAAACAGAATATACCTTCTTTTGAACATTCTCTAGGATAGACCACATATAGGGCACAAAACAAGCCTCAACAAATTTAAGAAGGTAGAAATTATTTCAAACATCTTTTCTGACCACAACAGTATGAAAACAGAACTCAACCATGGGGGGCGGGGGGGCAACGAACACATGGAGACTAAACAGTATTCTCCTAAAATACCAATGAGTCAGTGATAAAAATCAAAAAGGAAATTGGAAAATACCTTGAGACAAACAACAATGAAACACTTTGCCTTCCAATGCAGGGAGTGCGGGTTCCATCCCTGGTCAGGAAGCTAAGATCCCACATGCCTCGCAGCCAAAAAACCAAAGCATAAAACTGAAGCAATATTGTAACAAATTCAGGAAAGACTGTAAAACTGATTCAATAAAGACTTTAAAAAGACATCCAAAAAATCTTAAAAAAAACACAACCTTACAAAATCTATGGGATGCAACAAAAGTGTTTCTAAGGGGGAAGTTCATAGTGATACAGGCCTTCCTCAAGAAACAAGAAAAGTCTCAAATAAACAACCTAACCTACCACCTAAAAGAATTAGGAAAAGGAGAACAAACAAAACCCAAAGTCAGCAGAAGGAAGGAAATAATAAAGATCAGACAGAAAATAAAATAGAGATCAAAAAAGACAATAGAAAAGATCAATAAAGCTGGTTTTTTGAAAGGATAAACAAAATTGACAAACCTCTGGCCAATATTACATGAACCTCATAAATTCATTTAACTAATCTTGTTAGGTGCTAGATATTTTTGTATTCCTATAAATATTCTTGAGCTTTTTTTCTGTTAAATTACTTAGAAATTGGTTCTTTCATGTCTGCTCTTAAGATTTGTTAGGTGGGACTGCAGCCATTCTTAATCTAGAGTTAATTATTTCCCCATTTCTGAAGCAAGACACTTCTTTGTGCTCTAGTCCACACAGTGCTCCTGAATCTTGAACTTTTTCAGTCTGGCTACTGGGACAGGCACAATTCCCAGCCTTACGTGAGTGCCTTTCCCTGTTCCCTCTAATCATTTCAAGTGGTTCTTTTCCAGGCCTCTGGGTAGTTTCCTCAAATGCACTTGCCAATCTGTACTCAGCTAAATACTGGAGGAAATTGCTCTGCAGATCTCCAGGGTTCTCTCCTTGTGTACTCTGCTCTGCAAACTTGAGCTGCCTTGTTTCCTTGGATTCTCAGCTTTATCCCCTCAACCTCGGAGTCAGCCATGCTCTGTCCAGTTCCCTCTCCCTGTGCTGTGGACTAGAAACTATCAGGGCAGCATGTCACAGCAATCTTCTATGGCTCACATCATTATTTCCTGTATCTCAGTGGTTACTGACCTTTGTTGCCTCATGTACGGTGTCTTGCAAACTATTGTTTCCTATATCTTGACCATTTTTTTGGATTTTTCACACAGGAGAGTAAACCTGGTCCCTGTTACTCCATTGTCCATTGTGACTGACAGAGGGAGTCTTTTTATCATCTGCCTTTAACTGTCAACAGATTTAATCAGAAGATATGTGATTTTAAT
This sequence comes from Aethalodelphis obliquidens, assembly GCF_003676395.1. NCBI lineage: Eukaryota > Metazoa > Chordata > Mammalia > Artiodactyla > Delphinidae > Aethalodelphis > Aethalodelphis obliquidens. Next base: position 22,846,637 of record NW_020837946.1, on the reverse strand, counting down.
GATAATGACATTCTTTTTAAAATTTACAGTTAGCCCTTCCTTCCATAAAAAATAAAGGTTGACAGTGTGTCTGTATAAACCTGAATTATAGTCGTGATTGGACCATGGATTTCATGTGAAGGCTTAAACCAGTCCCTTAATTTCTCAAGCCTTCACTTTTCTAATCTGTGGGAGACTTTGATCTGGACAACCTTTATATCCTCTTTCAGAAATGTGTCTATAGTCACTAATGTTTTCCTTAGAAATTGAGAAAAGCTATTGAATTTGAATATATCAGTTAGAAGGCTTTTAAGAGAAACAATGTGTTTTCAACATCTGGTCTTTCTGAAATTTGAATGATCCTTTTTGACTCCATACTTACTAGCAAACCCAGCAGCAGAACTGAAATCTTTCCTTTGACGTACACAGCAATGCCAAACTGAAATAATTTAATATTGTTCTCTCTTCAGATATCAAGTACTAAGCTTTAGTTTTTACTTTATACCTCTTTGGTTTATTCCTTCATATTCCAAAAATCCTCTTGCCCTACTTTGACATTATAGTCAGCATGTTACTATGTAAATATATCATGAATGAGTATTGCAGTGTGACAAGCCATATCACAAGAAAACATCAAGGACCTACAAGACAAAGATCTCGTACATGAATATATGAAATAATACCAATAGTGACACTGAAAATGAAGTAAACTCACATGAGAGTCAGAAAATGTATCTCTAGTGCTTTTAGAAGGGGCTCATTGCCAGAGGCAGAATGCATTAATTTCATATGCCATGTTAGGGATTTTCCATTTCTCCTTGAATAAAACGTTAGTTTCAAAAATTGTCCTTAAACTAGAAAGACTCTCAGTGATTTGTTAAACCTTCTTCTCCCCATTACCTTCAGAAATCCACTAATTTTGCACCATATCTGGCAGACAGGAAGTTGGGCTAATGTGTCATCAATTCTACCAGAACTGTGCTTTCAATTTATTCAGCATTTGCAGAATGAAGGGCATTATGCTAGGTTTTGTGGGCGATTCAGCCAAGTATTTAGTCCTGCTCCTTGATGAACTACAATATAATTAAAGAATAAAAATCTACACACAAAGTGGATAGCTATCTATCAATGTAATGCAACAAATTTTAGATACCAAAAATAGCAAATTAAAGATCAATGGGAATATCTGGCATAATTCTTGAGAGAGGTCAATCATAAGCATTAGGAAAAGTTTTGCTCTGATGATTCAGCGATGGAAATAATGATTCATTAACTCATTCGTTTCAATATTTTTAAGTGTGTAATATAAGCCCCAGAGTACAAAAGATTTACAGTAGTACTATCTAAGTAAACTTTCTGTAATGATGGAACTGTTCTTTGTCTAAAGTGTCCAATATGATTGTGACTAGCTACATGAGAAAATGTTGATTTTATTTATTTACTTTTTTTGCGGTACGCGGGCCTCTCACTGTTGTGGCCTCTCCCGTTGCGGAGCACAGGCTCCGGACGTGCAGGCTCAGCGGTCATGGCTCACGGGCGCAGCCGCTCCGCAGCATGTGGGATCTTCCCGGACCGGGGAACGAACCTGTGTCCGCTGCATCGGCAGGCGGACTCTCAACCACTGCGCCACCAGGGAAGACCAAAATGTCGATTTAAAATAAAATTAAATTAAATTTAAAAATTAGTTGCAGTAATTAACATTTCAAGTACTCAGTAGCCAGTAGCATTGCACAATATAGGTCTAGAAGGAAAAGACATGCATGTGTACAAAAAAATTACAATTTGTTGTGTAAGTTTTATGACATGGCTCTTCAGGAGCAAGATAAGGAATACCTAACGTTCCCTAGAATAATTTAGAAGAAGTTGTGTTAGAGCCAAGTTTTAAAATATATTTAATATTTAACAGAGAAAGAAATAGCAAATCAGCATCTTAGTCAGTAGAAATAGTGAGAAGAAAAGGATGAGAGCATAGTGTATTCAAGGAGTAGAGCAGAGTAATGTGCGGAGAAGTTGTGGGAGATGAGAGGCAGGAAGGAGGCAGGTCAAGGAGGGGCTCAAATTTGTATTTTAGAAAATATTACTCTGTCATTAATTTTTCAACTGTGGCATTATTGATATTAGGGATGAGGTAATTTCGTAAATCCAGGGGTGGGGATGGGCTGCCCTGTGCATTATAAGATATTAATCAACATCCCTGGCCTCTGCCAACTGAATGCCAGTGGTAGGTGCCCCAGCTGTGATAATCAAAGATGTCTCTATAGACATTGTCAGGTGTCCTCCAGGAGGCAAAATCACCCTGGCTGAGAACCAGTTGTGAAAATGAACTGCAAAAATACATGGCTGAAGCAGAGTTCACTACACGTGTCTGTGCGTGAGATGAGGAGGACCTGAAATGAGGGATTTGTGGAGAGTGGAGGCCTACTTCAACTGAACAGGATAGGAGAGGAGAGAGATGGAGAATAGGATGACAATCTCTGCTGAGTGAATGGGATATGAAGCCTTTTATTGAAATGGAAAGTACAGCAGAAAGATCAAGTTTGAGGGAAAGATGAACTTGGCTTTGAATATGCTGACTTGTGGTATCTGTGGAATATCCAAATAGTAATGTTCTGTGGGTATTTGAAAATAAAGATCTGGAATTCAAAATAGAGATGTCAATTGGACGTGTAAATTTGGGAGTCGTAAGTATGTAGACATTGTTGAAATCATGGGAACACTTCTTTCTGCACCTAGCAATCTAGACTTAATGACAACTGTCATCATTTCCACCTGATCTCCAAATATAGTCCTATTCAATCCATTCAAACACATAGCCCAGTGTTGTTTTGATTTTTTTCCTCCTGACTTCATGTAGAATCAAGGACTTTGAAGTCCAGCTACACCAGCCTATTTATGTTCAGTACTTCTGCCCAGAGGGCCTTGATCTCACTCTTTCCTTTTCTTGGATCACTCTTCTTCCTTTGGCTCTGAACTCAGAAGTCATATTTCTAGTGAGACCCTTCTTGACTCAGCCTATTTATGCTTTAACACCCTTTCTGCCAGGTATTCCATGTCTACACTTTTTTTCCCATAAATCCCGTTAACATTTAACGTACCACATATTTTACTGATTTATTTAATTTATCGTATGATTCTCTCCAGAAGCATACAAGTTCCATAAGTCCAGGACTTCTCTCTGCTTTGTTCACTCCTGTTTATCTACCACTTAAATCAGTGTCTAACACCTAGTGAACTCCACCAATATTTCTTTGATTAATGAAGAAGTTTCCTACTGGTCCAGACAAGTTTGCCTGGGTTCAGTCAAATTCTTGCTAAGACTTATGGCACAAACTTGAAAACCACAGGAAAGTCATGTTTACTTGTTTTGCAGGGTCTCAGAGAGACAATTTTGTACTTAGGTACCTGCTTAACTCACTGAAACTACTGGCCTTCATTCTTTTTAACATATCAATATTTATGTTCAAAACACGTAACAACTTTTTATATCATATGAAATTCATATTTCTCAGTGTGAGCTCCAAAAACTCTTCAGAATTTTTACACATTACTAACCTCATCATAAATTCACCTAATTCCCCCTAGTGAAATATGTTAATCTCTGCTTTGTATTCTGACATTGTACCATTTTCAATACTAACGATGCCCTCCCGCTTTCTGTCCACTAATGTCTCTTCATAATCTGCACCTACTTAAAATGTCACTGTTTCTAGAAAGGTGCATTCACTTAATGGACCATTCCTAGAGGAAAGCTTCTCTGATCCCACAGGCTTGGGTTAGGTGGTCAATTTTTACTAGAAATAATCCTTTATCTACTTCTGGCATTTAACTTTGCCTTTAACATTGTATTTGTATAGAGCTTACATCTATTGTATCTCTAGATCATGACCCCAAGCCAGTGACAGAGTACAGCTCAGTAAATATTTGTTCCTTTATATACATTAATTGTCTTCATCTGTTTCTAATTATTCTTCTGCCTTTTAAATTAACACTTGCTTGCTCAATTTGTTCTTTGCTAATACATACTTGTTGTTATTCTGTTACAGTAACATTAGCTCTTTCAGGGCATTCTACCTCCATAACAGACTATGCTCTTTAAGCACTTAAAATGGGACTTTATGGGCTTCTATTCTCCAAAGCATCTAGGTCAAGGCATGCAAAAAGCTTCCTTGCTAAACGTTTAAGATCCGGGACACTTGGTCAGATTGTCTGGATTTGAATCCTGGACCTACATTTTATTAACAAAATGCCGTTAGGCAAGTTGTATAGTATTTTAAGTCTCAATTTTCTCATCTGAATAATCTGGTGGTATAACCTAACTATAGAAATGAAGGTTTCAATGAGATATTAAATAGAAGTCACTTTGAACAGGTTATCATGATTATGTAGTGCAGTGTTGTGTACTCTAGATGCTACGTACTTGTTTGAGATGTCCAGGTCCCATATCCCTGGGGCATGCTTGGTGATTCAAGTTATTAATACCTAACTGATTGACAATGGCATAGAGCAGAAGTACGTGCTGACAACAGCAATCTTATCAACATCTTTCCAGTGCTTTTTATTCCTTCCTTATTTAGCCTCACACTCTGAACATTCCCAAAACTTACCTTCTGTTTCCATTCTAATTCCGTAATTTCCTTAGCTTATTTGTGCCATTAAGGTACTGAGGGAAGAGTGTAATGAGCTAATGCTTAATGCTGCACAAGCCTGTCCTAAGAGAGACACTAATGTATCAGTACTAAAAATGTTTGAAATACTAATTTTCCTGCTAATGAGCCTAACCATTTTATTATAGTTATACCTTAATACCAAGCTGCAGGTCATTACCTTCATGTATTAAAAGCAGCTGATGTTTCTAGGGCTTAATGTATCTGCCATTTGCTTGATGACCCCTCTTTCTTGCCCATTTTACATAGTAGATATTTAGAAAATGAAAATTAGATCACTTGACAGGATCACTAATGAAAATTAGATCATTTGACTTGACATTATATTGTGTATGATGGTTTGATTTCATTATTTATTAAAAACTATTTTTCTGATTGTACTAATTAATAGATACTAGTTCCATGAAATTTGAATTTTGAAAATATGAAAAGGAACAAATAAAATAAGAATGATTCATCCTGTCACCTAAAGATAATCAGTTATGATTTAGTCCAACCAATCTTATTTTCAACATATGTTTCTGTGTGTGTATAACTGTAAGTAACTCTGCTGCTTTATTGCACCACCATATGTATATTTTCCTTTGTATTAGTAATCTTTGGAAATGCCATCCATAGTTAAATAATAGTTTAGTTATATAATTATATGTTACAGTTATATCTATATAAAGATATGTATATATACATGTGCTTCTGTGTATCTATCTTTTTATCTATTGAACAACTAATTTCTTGTGTTTCTACTGCCCCATCTTATAAATAATATTGTGAGGAACATCTTTGTGAACAACTATTGATCTGAGTTATTAACTCACTTAAATATATTCTAATGGAAGAATATATTAAATATATTTAAGCATTTGTGATATACTATGCTACATTTTATATATATATATATGTTAAAATTACAGACCCTGAAGTCAACTGACATATGCTTGAATCCTCACTCCAAATTATTCTACTAAGATAATTTTAGGAAAATCACTTGATCTCAATTAGCTCTAGTAATAATTTTTTTCACTTAAATTTCTTTTTTTCTGATACTGATACTCCTTTGTCAGCTTCCTATTAATTAGTATTTAATAATTAAATTCTTTTATTTTTACTCTGAGTATATTTTTTTTGCCACTGTTCTTATTTTAATGTTTTTCTTGTATTTTGCATAAGATTGTATTTTCTGTTTTTCTAAACATTTTTGTTGTCTATTTTAATTGTTAAGTATAGCCTATTTATGTGTGTGTGTATGTGTAATTATTTGTATGTTGTTATTGCTATCACAACTTATTGTGTTTCCCATTTATTCTTTACTTCTTTTTAATGTATTTCTTTTTTTTTAATTAAGATTAAAATTAAGGTTAGATTAGGATGGTTAGAGTTAGGATTTGGTTTGGGCATTTCTTTTTTGTAGCAAACAGTTAACTAACCTTGACTAAAGTTTCTTGATTTTTCAATATCTGTGCTGACCATTATATCACCTGACAATATAACTATTAATAGTTGTGGCAAAATATAATTATTAATAGTTCTTCCCATAAGATGTTTATATTTAAACTTTTATAGTCTGAATGTTTAAAATACATTTAGTCCAGAGTCATATTTAGCTAAGTAAACAAATTTAGATTGAATTTTATTTTCCCACATGATTTGGACATTATTCCACTAGTTCTAACATCTGGTTTTTGTTATCAATCTAATTGTTTTATAAATAATCTGTAATTTTTCTCTTGTAGATAATTTTTTTTCATTCATAATGCTCCATACTTTCATTACTTGTTTCTAGGTGTGTTTTATTCTTATATATCATGCTCAATACTTGGAATGCACTGTTATTTTTAATATATCTTCCTTCAATTTTGGAAAAGTTTCCATTATTATACCTTCAAATACTGCTCTTCTGCCTGTCTGTACATGCTCTTCTTTTGTAATATATTGGAATATCCAGCTCCGTACTCCCCTACATTTCTTACTGGTCTGAATGCTTTCATCTTTTTATCTCTACATATGCAATCTAGCTGAATTTCCCAGTACAATCTCCAATTCACTAACTCTCTTTTCAACTTTGTCTATTCTAAAGTATTTCCTATCTATTGAGCCTTTTGTTTTCAATGATTAATGTTTCAATTTTCTTGTTTTTTTCAAGTCATTTTAGACTGTTTTGGTTTCATTTCTTTTTATTTAATGAGTATTAATTTTCATTAACATCTTTGAGATTCATACTTATTTAAAAATATTTTTCAGTCTTTTTGTAATTTTAATGCACTCAGATTAACTTTATTTCCAATTATTGACAGGCTTAATAACTTTAGATCACTTTACCTATCACGAAAAAAAAATTGTAGGACTTCCCTGGTGGCGCAGTGGTTGAGAGTCCCCCTGCCAATGCAGGGGACGCGGGTTCATGCCCCAGTCCGGGAAGATCCCACATACCACGGAGCGGCTAGACCCGTGAGCCATGGCCGCTGAGCCTGCACGTCCGGAGCCTGTGCTCCGCAACGGGAGAGGCCACAACCATGAGAAGCCCATGTACTGCAAAAAAAAAAAAAAAATTGTGGCTACTTTTGAGTAGAGTAAGAAAAGTGGTTCTTTCTTTTTGCTTCTTTATCTCTCTTGCTCTCTATTTGTGCTTACTCTTTCAGAGCTTTCAGTATTGTAGCTATTTCCTTTGTCTCCCAGGCCAATAGCCTCAGGGTATCCTAGAATAAGTCCTACATTTATGATTCAGGTATCCTGCCTTCTAGGATTGAAAACCACTGAGCAAGTTATTAGCATGTGTTACTTGGTTCAGATCCAAGTTGTAAGACTGTGTATAACTCCAGATTCCTTAAATACATACCTTCAAATAAATTGCATCTTCAAACAGATTTGAAAGCAACTTTTGTCAGCTTCATATTTTTAAGAAAACTTACAGTATCCATGGCTTTAACGATATGTAGGCTTTTATCTCCCATCTGACACAAAGTACTTTTAGTCTCTGATACCCTACTGAAGCTGAATAACTAGGGCCTGCTCCTAAACCCATAGCCCAGAAGCCTATGATTTTACTTCTAGTCTCTATGTTATGTTTCTATTCTATTTTTCTGTAATGAGTATTATTTTTATTATTCTTTATCATTCTTTGAGATCTTATACTTTTAAAACTTCGGTTCTTTGCTTTTTTTTTAATATAAATTTATTTATTTTTGGCTGCGTTGTGTCTTGGTTGCTGCGTGCGGGCTTTCTCTAGTTGAGGCAAGCGGGGGCTACTCTTTGTTGCTGTGCGCGGGCTTCTCATTACAGTGGCTTCTCTTGTTGCGGAGCATGGGCTGTAGGCATACGGGCTTCAGTAGTTGTGGCACATGGGCTCAGTAGTTGTGGCTTGTGGGCTCTAGAGTGCAGGCTTAGTAGTTGTGGCTCATGGGCTTACTTGCTCCGCAGCATGTGGGATCTTCCTAGACCAGGGCTCAAACCCACGTCCCCTGCATTGGCAGGTGGATTCTTAACCACTGTGCCACCAGGGAAGTTCCTGAGATCTTATATTTTTAAAAATAAATTTTTAGGCAAACTTTCTCTTTGAGACACATTGTAGAGCTTAGTGATTAGCGCATATTCTAGAGCCAAACAAGTCCAAATCCTGGCTCTTCCTCTTTAAACTGCATAGGTGGTGGCCAGGTAATTAAGTTTCCTGTGGCTCAATTTCCTCATCCATAAGATGGGGGTGTTAATAGCGACCTATTTCATAGTAGTTTTTGGTTTTGGTTTTGTTTTTTTAAAATTATGGGATATTTGTATACAGGTTTCCCCCACTATCCAAAAGTTCAGCATTCCTTTAAAAACTTGCATAAGCCAAAATGGCATAAAGCAAAGAAGCAGTTAACTTTTTTGTAAATGTGAAAATCCTCTTTGGATTTCTTTCAGTTAGCAAAAGCAGGAAATAATGTAGATCTTTCATAAAAGAGAAATAGTGTAAAGCAAACTTTTGAAAAGTGGAGAATATCTGCATGTGTGTATAATACCTGCATATGTGTATATAAATGCTCAGAACCCTGAGTGGCCCATGGTTATTACTCAATTAGTATTAACTATTATTATTTTTTGTCTCATTTTATAGCTTTGTTTTTAAGACCCGCTCAACTAGAAGTCCTTCAATACACTATTTAATTTTTCTAAAATTTATTTAGTTGAATATTGTGAGATACGATTAAATTTTGACTCATCATATAGTTCTGAGAATTAGCTGTGATATTATTTATGGATTTACTATAAGATAAATTATAATGCAATATGCAAATGTATAATTTTCCTGAATTTATTTTAAAGTATCATTAAAGAAAAAGTAATATATTTGATCATTAAATCTGAAGAATATATACCTTTTATTCTTGAATAATTTAATTATTTGTAATTATTGCCCACATTTAAAATATTAAAGGATTTTCCACCCAGATTACTCAGAATTCCTCATTACAAAAAATATACACAGAGCTTAACCTGCTGGAGTATTATCAGCACCTAACTAACGTGGGGGAAGGGAAATAAACAATTACAGCTGGCTTGCCTTACACATGGGAGAAGGGAAAAACCCAGTTCCAGCCCACTCTAGCCAACCTGTTCCACCTAAGAGGGAGAGAAAAGCTGAGAAACACTTATGAAGTTCATGGTCCAGAGGCATAGGCTCACTAAAAGACTAAGACCTAATCATAAGACTATAGAACGCTTGCCCCACCCCATACTTCACAACCACATTACTAAAGGCATATTTACAGCAGTTTCTTTTACCTGGTATATCATGTATGACCATCAAGAAAAAATTACAAGAAATACAAAAAGCCAAAAAACATAATTTGAAGAAACAGAGCACGCGTCAGAACCAGACATGACAGGATGTTGGAACTATCAGACCAGGAATTTAAAACATCTATGATTAATATGCTAAGGGCTCTCATGGATAAAGGAGACAGCATGAAAAAACAAGTAGGCAGTGTAAGCAGAGAGATGAATATCCTAGAAAGAACCAAAAAGAAATACTAGAGAGAAAAGCAATATAACAGAAATGAAGAATGCCTTTGATGGGCTTATTAATAGGCTGAACACAACTGAAGAAAGAACCTGTGACACAGAGGATATATCAATAGAATCATCAAAAACCAAAACAAAGACAACAAAGACTTTAAAAAAATGTACAAAACAAAAAATAAAACCCCAAAAAACCAAAACAAAACAGAACATCTAAGGAGTATGGAACAACTACAAAAGGTAAAACATACATGTAATGGGAATACCAGAAAGAGAAGAGAGAACGAAACAGACGGTATATTTGAGAAAATAATGACTAAGCTATCCTCAAATTAATGTCACCCATTAAACCACAGACCCAGGAAACACAGAAAATACCAAGCAGGATAAATGCAAACAAAAACAAAGGAAACAAACAAAAGCCCCTAGATCTATGTATATCATTTTCAAACTATAGAATATTAAAGATAAAGAAAAAATCCTGAAAGAAACCAAGAGGGGAGTGGCTCACATATAGAGAAATAAAGATTAGAATTACATATGACATCTCCTCAGAAACGATGCCAGGAAAAAATGGAGTGAGATATTTAAAGTGCTGAAAGAAAAAACACCAACATAGAATTCTTTACCTTGTGCAATTATCCTTTAAAAGTGAAGGAGAAATAAAGGCTTTCTCAGATAAACAAAAAATGAGTGAATTTGTTTTCAGCAAATCTGCCTTGAAACAAATCTGATAACCTAGATGAAATGGACCGATTTCTTAAAAGACACAATTTGCCAAAACTCACATGAGGAGAAATAGACAATCTAGATACGCCTATATCTATTAAAGAAGTTGAATCATATTACCTTTCCGAATAGTTAATGCACTTCCAAAACAGAAAGCACCAGTCCCACATGGGTTCACTTGTGAATTCTACAAAGGAAGAAATTATATCAATCCTCCATAATCTCTTTCAGATAATAGAAATAGAGGGAATACTTCCTAACTCATTCTATGATCAGCATTACCCTACAACCAAAATCAGAGAAAGACATTACAAGAAAAGAAAACAACAGACCACTATTTTTCATGAACATAAATATAAAAATCTGCTACAAAATGTTTGCAAATTGAATCCAATGATGTATAAAAAGAAGTAAAAACTATGACCAAATGGGATTCATCCTAGGTATGCAAGGCTGGTTCAACATTTGGAAATCAAGTAATGTAATCCATCACATCAATAGGGTAAAGATGAAAAATTACATGATCATATCGATGGATGCAGAAAAACTATTTCATAAAATACTATACCTATTCATGATTAAAAACTCCCAGTAAATTAGGCATATAAGGGAAATTGCTCCACTTGGTAAAGAATATCTAAAAGGGAACTTATGGCTAACATTATTATTAATGGTAAGAAACTAATGGTTTCCCACTAAGATATCAGGTACAAGACAAGGATATTTCCTCCTACCAGTCCTTTTCAGCATTGTACAGGAAGTTATAGATAGTGCAGTAAGACCAAAAAAAAAAAAAAAAGGGAATAAAGTTACAAAGATTGAGAAAAAAAAACTAAAACTATCTTTGTTCAAAAATGAAATAACCATCCAAGACTTAATTTTAAAAAAAAAAAAAAAAAAAAAAAAAAAAAGAAACAAAAAACATTCTGGAACTAATATGTGATTACAAGGTTGCAGGATGCAAGGCTAATACACAAAAGTCTATTGCTTTCCTATACACCAGCAAGGAAAAAGTGGAATTTAAATTTTAAAACATAATGCTATTTATATTAGCACCCTTAAAAATGAAATATTTAAGTATATCTAACAAAATATGTATAACATCTATATGAGGAAAACTATAAAACATTGGTGAATGAAACAAAATAACTGAGTGAATGAAGAGATACTCCATGTTAATGGAAGTGAAGACTCAATATTGTCAAGATATCAGTTCTTCCCAACTTGATCTGTAGATTCAGCGCAATCCCAGTAAAAATCAAGAAAAGGTATTATTCTGTGGATACAGACAAACTGATTGTAAAGTTTAGATAGAGAGGCAAAATGATCAGTGATTGCCAGGGGTTGGGCAAGGGTGGTATGGTGGGATAGGTGAGTACAGAGGATATTTAGGGCAGGGAAAATACTCTGGATGATGCCATAGTGGTGGGTATATGTCATTATACAATTGTCTAAACTCATGGAATGTGCAACACCAGGAGTGAATTGTAATAATACAGACTTTGGGTGATTATGATGTGTCAGTGTAGGTTCATCAGATGTAACAGATTTGCCACTCTGGAGGGGACATTGTAAATGGGGGAGGCTATGTGTGTGTAGAGGCCGAGGGTATATGGAAAATCTCTGTATCTTGCCTTTAATTTAGCTGTGAACCAAAACTATCCTAAAAAAATAAAGTCCTAAAAAATATATAGGGCAACTTTTTATAAACATATCTCCCTATTCAGTCGCTGCACCATATGTATTGTATATTTTTAATCAGTGTAACGACAGTATACTATAAACTCTTCCATGTTTTACATTGTTTCTGTAATTGTTCTTTTTATGGCTTCGTAATAATTCATCTATGGTATTTATTCATCTGCAATTATTTATTGAACATTTATTGGTTTCTATTCAAGGTCATGGGAATGTACTGCTAAGCCAAAGTACCTGCACTTACAGAGTTTACAGCATTCTCATGTGTGCATAGTTGATATATAATCATTCATTTAATTTTCTATTATGTTGTATAACTCTGAGAACAATTATATATATTGTTTTATTCAGCCTTGAAGAGCCTTTGCAGAAGAAGTAATGTCACAACCCTAAAAATAGTTTGCTTATTTAGATGTTCTGTAAATTCACTTTCCAAAAAAAGATGGGAAAATAAATGTGTGTGTGTGTGTATATATATATATATATATATATATGAACATAGTGTGTTGAACCAAGAAAATACTTAGCTGATTTAGCTGATTCATCAGGATGAAGGTACAAAGTATAATCAAATTGGACCTTTTTTTATAATAAATTAAGATTCTATATATTTCTTCTTGATATACAATATAAAGATATAAGGAATCTCATATAGAATATTGCTCTATGACATTTCTTACACTACCTGAAAAATAGACTCTTAACCCCAAACCTATGGTAATGCCCAAACTTGTAAAGTCTGTTTTGAAAATTATATAAAGCTGTAAGTTATGTCTATATTAAGGAATACTATAGGATTATGAAAATAGTCTTTTAATCATTCATCTAAATTATAAGTGACATCATTAGCATCCTGGTTTTCTCTTTTTTCTTTCTTTGTTTTATAATATATAAATATGCTTGGAACCACTGTGCAGAGAGATAGCTCAGTCTGCTTGTCTTCCTGCCACTGTCGGTATCAAGTTTGCATAAAAGGTGCCTCTGGCAGTGCTCTGGATCCACAACAGCACAAGATTTATTTCTTCCATATTAGATTATTACAAATTTCACTTGTTTCCATTTTTTATTTATAAATAGTGCTACTTTAATATTTTGATCATAACTTTTTTAAAACCTTACAGTAAATTTCAGAAGTAGCCTTAAAAGTTTCAAAAGTATGAACCCTTGTGATCCTTGATATGTACTGCTAAATATTTTTCCAGTATATTTCCAGCAGCCTAGATGAAGCTAGTTTGGTTTTACGTTGTTCTACTCTAACTTATTAACTGCAGGTCCATATGGATTTTCTCACTACGATCTTTAAGTTGGAAATGGGAAGGCTTAAAAGGGGCAGTCAGGAGTCGTGACTGTTCACTTTGATCTCAACTGTATCCTTTGTCCATTTTCCTAAATTCCACTTGCTTTGTTTTACTATTTGAGTCTGTGATAACCAAAAAAATATATATATATTCTGAGCTTCAGCTCATTTACCATATTGTGGAAAAAAATCCATTATAGTTGCATGTAGTCAACATTGATTACTCTCTACTCCCCTTATATTCATTTTTTATTCATATATTATTCTATGATTTATTCAAGATCAAATGCCAAACATGTCACAGGAACTAAGCCAGGTGCTGGCAATTCAGTGTCACAAAAACAACCATCTGTCTGAATCCGAACTTCTCTGAGAACTTTTCAGTGCAACCATCTTTATCACCTTTCCTCCTCAGCCAGTACTGGTACCAATGACATAACCAGAATTACATTTTAGATAGTTTTCCAAAACTCTTGAGTTTTTACTTTCTTTAAAATTGTCACAATTCCACCTTTCTCCAAAACACATTTTCTTTCAAATCTTTCTTTCTTGGTTAAGTGCCTAACTATAACTAGTCTTTGTTTTCTTACCTGACATAAATTCTAGATAAAATATTTGTTTTTTCCCCAGGTTGTCAGCTAATTCCTTTTCCACACCCTCCATCTTCAGATCCCTCAAAATTCACACTGTGTGGTTTAGATTAGTAATATTTTAATATTCTTCTTCCCTATGGAAGGAGAATGGCAAATGGTTCCAGTTCACCTGAGACTGGAGGAGGAGGGATACAAGATCTTGATAGTCCAAGTTTTTGCTTTTGGATTCTCTGTATCTTTTATCTCTTTCTTTTATCTAACTGATTCAGAACCATCAGGGTTAGAATCAATATTACCTTAAGACCGCTGTGGAAGTACTTGGACTAAAGTAAAACTTCTAGGTAAACTCCCATGAGGCATTCATCATCTACTGGTTTAACAAATATATATTTTTAAATTTTTTATTATTTTATTTTATTAATGTTTTTATTTTTGGCTGCATTGGGTCTTAGTTGCGGCACATGGGATCTTTGTTGAAGCATGAAAGATCTTTCATTGTGGCACGTGGGCTTCTCTCTAGTTGTGGTGTGCGGGTATTTTCTCTTCTTTAGTTGTGGCACTCAGGCTTCAGAGCACATGGGCTCTGTAGTTTGCAGCACGTGGGCTCTCTAGTTGAGGCGCTCGAGCTCAGTAGTTGTGGTGCGCAGGCTTAGTTGGGCTGTGGCATGTGGGATCTCAGTTCCCTGACCAGGGATCAAACCTGCGTCCCCTGCATTACAAGGTGGATTCTTTACCTCTGGACCACCAGGGAAGTCCCAACAAATTTTTTTTTAGTTCTACTGTGCTCCAGGTACTATGATAGGCATTGCATTTGCCTCTCTGGTTAACTGGAAGTATAGCTACCGAGTTATCAAATCTGAATACAAACTTATTTCTACCACTTTATAAGTTATTATATTTGTTTTACCGTAATGCATATATTGTCATGAATTTTAAGTTCCTTGGGAAATGGAAAAGTTTGGCTATATGATGTTAGTTATTCAAAATTGTTTAAAATACTATCTACTATTTATTAATAAATCATTTAGCACAGCACTTGGTTATTAGAAGCATTTAATAAGTATTGACTATTATTATTTTAGTATTATCAAACTGTATTAATTGATTACTTGACAGTGGTAAAAATTAAATATAAAAATATTAAACCCATTTAAGTACTAATTTTCACCCAGAAAATGATGGACTGTTTTTTTTTATTTTTAGTATGTTTCCTAAAAATTTAATATTCAGTGGTATAAAGCACACTTTAAGGTTGTCTTTGTTTCATAGAGTCTAGGCAAGGAAAGGACATGAAGTCTATAACCTGACTTTAGCGAGAAGTGCCTTCAAATTAAATTCTGACTAAAATTTATTCTGTTCTCACAGTTGAAAAAAGATTCCGTTCTGCGAACTCTGAAAGACGTTTTAAAACCCTTATAGCTGGAAAGAGTCCTTTATAATTTCTAACATTAATATTCCCTATAATCCTGAGAACTGTTCTTTTCTAAAAATTAAATTCACTGATTCTTCACAATTCTCACAATACACGTTTACATATTTGAAAACATTCCAAGTTCTCCATGTTCTTTTTAAACTGCAAAACAGATTAAATATCCCATTTATTAGCTTGAGGAAAAGGTTATTGTATTGCTTTGCCAGTAACAGCAGTTACAGAATTTTAAAACTAGTGGCATTTGTTGTACTACTGGAGTATTTAGGGAAAAAAAACAAAAAATCCACTCGGACTGTAATACACTATGCAGTTTTTTGTTTTTTTTTTACAGAAAGGATAGAAATCAAGGAGTAAATGAGAAAAAAAGTATGCGAGCTAGTTCAAAATGATAATAGGGAAAATTGTATAATAATCAAGTTATTATCTTTAACATTTTAGAATATTTAGGAGGAAAATAATGAGAGGTTGATTTTTGACTAGACATTAAAAAAATTAAACTGGATCTGAAAGGGAAACTGTATATCGAATTGGAAAGAGTATAATGACTTATAAACATTGTACATAAACCTGGTGTGGCCAGCACTCATATTTAGTTGGTCAGTGGACACAGAAATTAAATGACAGAATGATGGAAACTCTCTTATTCATCACTGTATCCCAGTCTCTGACATGAGGTAGCTGCTGAATAGATATCTCCTGAGAGGCCTGCAAGAGGAATATAGACAGACGTTGAACTCCAAACTGATGCACCTGGGCTGGTGCTTCTATACTGGGAAAATATCCACCCCTGTTTCCATAACACTTGAATCCATCCACCCTTCCTTTTGTTTTCCATTCCCTTATCCAATTACCTTCTTCCTTTTTCCACTACATGTTAAAAAAATAGCCCCAAATATTTCTAATAATTTTGTCTAACAGAACACAGTAGGCACTGCTTCCTTGCCATCAATTTTACCTGGCCCCAGTGATTCTACCCACTATGATAAAACTCTTCTTTCCTGTCCATTTGTTTTCCTACCTCTGTTTTTATTTTTACTCTGAGTTATAAATTATCAATACTAACTAATTACAAGCATATAAAGTGAAGTGTGCTTTTAGTGCAATATTTTACATATATAGTTTTTATATGTAGATCACATATCACATATGTGATATGTATATATTTAGACAAATTGCATGGGTGTGTATAGTTCTGTTTTATTACATCTTATATAATTAAAATCATCAAAATGATTCCCTGAAAAATCATCTTCTAAAATTTAGTATAGGATTTTATATATTTAAATTGTCATTTTATAATACGTTTATGTCAAAGACAAAGGTATAATGAATACTTTTTAGTTTAGAGGAATGTATTCTTGTGTATTTAATAAAATTGTAACAGAAATCTTTCTTTTTTTGTTTTTTTTGGTCTGAGTTTCTATATATATTTGTATATAAGTAATATGTATATATATATGTATGTATATACATTTCTCTTCTTTTTTTTTAATACTTTAAAGGGTCACATGATCGCATCCTGTGATGCCTGTGGAGTTACAAAGCTATGGGATTTTCGGAAGCTCTTACCAATTGTGTCCATTGATGTAGGTCCAAGTCCTGGCAATGAGGTGAACTTTGATTCATCAGGTAGGATCTTTTTTGTTTAACATTCTTGACCAGGCTAACAGCTTTAGTATTTGTTCTGAAACTATTTTCTATTGCCACTTTATGTTTTTTGCATTTCCTTCTATTTAAAAATCTGTTCTTGATATTATACTAGAATATACTACATTATGCTATATTTATCATATGATATATATCACGTCATATAGTGAAAGCATTACATTTATCACATATGTAAAGGAAGAAATAATAGAGGAGGTAAGTGTGTGCTAATTTAGATTACTCAAGTTCCTAGCAGCATCATGCAAAATTTGGAGTCTACATCCCTTAGAATCACCATCCAACGTAAGTAAATTGAGTTTCTTGAAGGTAAAATAGCTAAAAGTAGGGAAGAACAAAAGTTTGGCAAAAATAAAATTGAAACTAATGGAATACTTTATAATAATTTAGTAATACCCCATATTCTCTAGATTTTACAATTAATTTTAAATATATATTCATCTTGTTGCAAATTGTGTCCAATAATAATTATATTAATTGGTAATAATTGTAGTATTATTATCTGTGTTTAGCATTCTTTCTGCAGTAATATAACCGTTAACGGTGAGGTAAATTATTTTATCCTTGCTGATGATGAAGAGTGTAGCAACTGATGTTAACAATCACACAATGATTCCACTTGATTTAAAAGGTTAAAATTATAATTACATCTCTATCTTTAATGATAGCCTATGCTAAATAACGTATATCTGTTATTGATATAACTTACCTTTGCTGTTGTAATACACGTTTTAAACTTTTTTAAGTTTTGAGAGGTTTAAAAATCTTTGATATTTATTTGCAGTAGCTCAAATTTTAGTCAAAGAAATAAAGATAGAATATATATAAAGGAAATAATGACGTTCTATTTAAAAATAGTCCAAAAAGTATGAATATACTAGACGCAATTCTGAAGCCATAAGGTAATTGTGTGTTTCATGGAACTGGTTTCATGATATTGACATCACATATCTAAAATTCAGAATACAGTAAGCTTGTCTTCTTAAAAAACTTGAAGCTGTGTTCCCATTGCAGATTGGTATATGAACCATATATATGACTTCCTTAAAAATATGTTAGTAAAGTTCTTGACATTAAGACTTTTATGCTCTGCTAGAATTCAAACAGAAAGCACTGTACAGAATAAAAGATCCCAACTATAAGAATTTAATTTTATAATGTAAAGGCCCATTCATATTTCAATTTGTACTTTTTGATATATAGAATATGCATTGACATCATAATTCTAAAGGAACTTTAACTTGGTTATTACAAACATTTTCACATCCATAAATCCCTTTTTACTATCTTGAGGTAGCATCCAAGTACTCATGGCCTTGAGTGTTGAATTCTGAAATTTCAAAACTTTTGGCTGTACTTTCTAATAATAGAAGTTAAAGGGTGTTTTGAAATGCTGTACAACTAATACTAGGTACATATTTTACTGTCATAATTGTTAAATATGTTGCCACTGCCTTTTACTGTCCTTGTCATCCAGCCCAAAATTTCTTTTCTATGCATTGTCAGGCAAACTTATTTTAAATATATGTCAGTTCCTATCATACCGTCATACAAGTCAATATCATCTTAAAGCCCCTAGTACAACAAACCTCTTTTTTTTCCTCCATGACTGCTATATACTTGATGGTACACTAATATTAAGAAAACTGTCAGAATCAAGGATGGAACAATGAGAAACATAAAAGATAAGGAGTATAAACCAGGGACCCTGTTAATGAAAACACTTCATCAGTTTGAAGGAATATAATTTCAACCTGACCTTCCCATCCCTTTGACCATTTCTTCAAGGAACATACTATAATTAATTTTAATTCTACGTGTTTGAGAAATCAGTGTCTTTTTCTCATTGAATACTGAGAAATTTGTGCTTCTGTTGAGAAGTCTTCAGTGACTCGTCATTTTAAAAGTTTGAAATATATCAGCAGTTGAAGGAACTAGGTAGAGCAAACGAGGTCTATTGAGGGTCTGCACAGAGAGGTGAAATCACAAAGTTAAATACCAGAAATTACGTTCATCTCAAGAGAGTAAAGAAAAGTGAAATCAAGAGCAAAACAAAATCGAAATAAGGACAGGGACACATAGATCTCTTCTCATCTGCATTTCTTCAGGAAAAGATGATTTAAAAGAAAAGTATAAAAAGATATCATGAAAATATTTGAACTATGAGGATAAGATCAAATCTAACTTAATAAGTTCAAAATACTCTTCATTTGACATACTTTTATTTATTCCCAGTGACAAGCCAATACAAGCTTTCCTCCTTGGACCTGAGGAAAAGTCGTTGATAATACACATGCAGTATCATCACAATATCATATAATATATGTGGAAGTACTGACAGTATTCGTTCTGAGAAATTTAATATAAGAAATTTAATATAAACTACTCATATACATAGTTTTTAGATATTCTAAATAATCAACATAGAAACAAAAATTTTCTCATCATATCTCATATCTCTGGATCAGTTTAATTGAAGGGCATCTTGAAATTACGAGGTGTGCTGCTTAAAAAGAGCTGTTTCCATATACAATGACTTATCTTTATAAATAAGGGATTCCTTCACTGCAAATCCAACATGGTATACAAATAAATTTGAGGCTGAAATTGTGGTCCATAACATTTGATTTCAAATTTTTATGTATATTAAAGATTCCTCATTATATATTAACCTCATACATAAATATTTTTATTTTAAACTTATAAAAGTAAATTATGTGCTAGTGAAATGGTACTTTGTTTTAAAATTGAGACTTCTCATAGTGTATCATTTTTGAAATGTATCTTTGATAATATTTGAAAACCAGTGGTATAGAAAAAGAATATAGACTATAATTCAGACCCTTAGCTCTCCCCACCTTTTAGACTATAAACAAATTATTTAATCTTCCTGAACTAAGTTTCCTCATAGAAATAATGGAGGAGATAACTGTCTTACTATATTCTAATGTGTTTCAAAGGGTTAATTATATTCTGTAATGAGGAAATTCTAATACAGTCTTGTTTTCATGTAATATTCAAAATAATTTAAATAGTTAACTGGCAAATAAAGCTACATATAATGTTATATATGCATATATAATTAAAATCAAAAGATTTAAAGATATGTGAATCACCATCTCGAGGTTAGCTTTTCTGTTGCTGTAAGAAATCAGCTTGTTACACATTTAAAAGAGGAGTTGCATGCAGCATAGTATTATTTACATAATGTTTTATTTGCAAATACATTGCTTGCAACAAACACAGATTACCTGTGTTTATAGATATATACATATATCAGTATATATTTGTAAAGGGATAAGTGTTCCTTTCTCATTAAACAGAGAACCTTCTGGTAATACAACGCTACACATTTTTACGAATATTCACTGTCTAAATATCTCCCACTTGGCATACTCAAATGCCATATGTTTTACCATTCAAAAATTTATTACTATTTCAGAAAATGTTAAATGGAACTGTGTAGTGAAAGTAATAAAAATGAACTGTGAGAATTTCTACATACACTTTTCCACATCTCTCATTTTGTTGTGTTTATGAAGTTTAGCAATATTTTTCACTCCTTTGTAAAAGGTAATTCCGGTACACTTGCAAAAAAGTCACATCCCTAGAAAATGCAGGAGCTGAAGTTTGAGCCAGATGGGGACTTTCCAGTAGAAAACTTATCAGTCTCAGATCATTGAAATGAGCAAGGTTTGCCACCATTTGGCGGTAATCCTAAATATTTCCCACAAGGAGAACCACAATAGAAATACTAAAATAGAAGAAAAAATAATGACCCCATTATAAAATATGAAAATTACCAGACCCCTCTAAAATTGCTCAAAAATAAGCCTCAAATCTTTTGTTCAAATTTGATTTATTAGCTTCTGTTAGTAAAGGCTGCAGTTCACTGTTTTGTATTTAAAAGGCAGATTGTGGTTAACTCCTTCTGTTGGAAACAGTGTAATATAATGGAGGAAGCACTCACTTAGAAACCCTGGTTTTGAATTTTGTCTCCACTGCTAACTAGCTGAATGATCTTGGTGAACTTTCCGAACATTTCTGAGCCTCAGTTTCCTTGTATGTGAAATGTTAAAAACCTATCACGACTTCCACTTCCAGCCAAGATGGAGTAACAGGGACCAGATTTACCCTTCCACCTGAAACACATGAAAAAACAGACAAAATTTATGAAACGATGGTTTTCAGAAATTGAACATTGGGCAATGGAAGACAGTACTGAAGGGAAGGGGGGATGGTAAATAAGATGAGCTCTATGGCTGCCCATAATACTGTCTGGAGAAAATTTCTAGGTCACATCTCAGGGATGGACAGAAACCTTGGGGAAACCCCACAGCCTCCCAGAGTTGAGGAGATGGAGTGGGCAGTCCAGGGAGGCCAAGGCAGCTAGAGTTTGCAGGCAGAGTACAGGACAGGGGACAGCAACACAGAGAGAGAGCTCTGGAGATTTACAGAAGATCCCCTCCAGTCTTTAGCTGAGTGCAGATCAGTCCACGACAGCCTAAAGCCACAGAAAAATCTGTATGAAGAGTTAAAAAGAAAAATCCCCAAAGATCAGGGGAGCCTAGGAATAGTTTGTACTCCCACCAACCAGCTTGGTAAAACCTTGCAATTCAAAGGATAGTAGATAGAACAGGGATTGGCCAACTACTGCCCATGGCCTGTATTTATATTTAATTTTAATGGTAACAACAACCACACCCGTTAATTTACGTATTATCTAAGGCTGCTTTCACATTACAACAGCAGAGTTGAGTATTCACAAGGGAAACGGCATGGCCTGTGAAGCCCTAAAACATTTACTGTCTGGCTCTTTACAGAAAAATTTGCCAAGGGAAAGGGCTCAGAAGGTCATTACCTCAGTAGTGAGGCAACATCAGTCCACACCTCTAGATCTAGTCCCTTCACTGTCTTTGAACCATCTGAGTTGGCCCATGTAAAAACCTGTTTATTCTTTACTACAACTTAATGAGATTGTTACTGTTGTCTCCTTTTTACAGATGAGGAAACTAGGACATGAAGTTAACAAAAAGCCTAATGACACCTGGCTGATCAAATGTGGAGTCAGAATTCAAAGCTGGGCAGTCTAATTCCAGAGACTAGAATTTAGACTTTATACTATTCTGCTTCTCATTGTAATAATAGTATTCAGTTTCATATTGATATGTGACATCTGTTAGGAGTTATAATTCATTTGCTATGAATATTGAAATAATCTAATTAATGATCACTTGACAATGTTTGACTCAAACAAACACTATTTGTCAATTAGTTGTCTCTGGAAGAAAAACAGGAAAAGAAGATCTCCCTAGTATTATCTGCCAGGTTTTTGATGTGTCTTATAACAAGGGGGAACCCTACATATGTTCCTAATGGGAGCTGGAACTCCAGCCCCACACCTCAAGGTAAATACCTATCAGACTAATCTGGGTGGAATAGGTGAGTGCCGGCAGGCACTTTTGCTATTTATTTAAGTCTTGGCCTGATTACAAACTGAAATAAGAAAGGAAGAAAGCAAGCTAACTTCTGTGATCTCTAAGGCATAAGGCAGAGCTGAGGCAAGTTGCTCAGGACAAGAGCAAGCCCATTCTATCTACTACATCAGTTTCCTAGGAAAGAGAGTTACAAGGAGAGGGGATAAAATACAAGAGAGAAAAGACCAGATGACTCTGCTCAATTATTTATAATCCCGTTATTTCATCCCCTGTTTGTATGCAAATCCATTTTGTTTTTGAGTAGAATATGGTCCCCTCTGCTGCTGGAGAAAGGAACTGGAGGAACGGAAGGAAATCAGATTTTGTATCTCCCTTGGAGACCCAAGTGTGTCATTGAAACAAGAGGGAAAGGGGTAGGGCACGACCTTTGAAAGAATGACATAGCCTGAGGACATGACATAAACTGATTAGAACCAAATGGGTCCAAGATGGTGGATCACTTGACTTCCACTAGACCTTGAGCCTCAGTATACGCTCACTGAACACATCAGCAAGCTAAGTGATACACCCACAGGTGCCATGACAGTTCCAAGTCTGACCATAAGAATCAAAAAGTGGGCGGTGGCCCAGTTCCTAGAAATCCCCGCCCCTTCCTGAAATAGCTGGAATACTCCTCCCACTCAGTAGACTATGAAATTACCCACCCCTATAAAAACTGACAACTCCATACCCTGGTGCCTTTTTCACCTTCTGAAATGGCCCACACTCTGTAGAGTGCGTTTCTCTCTAAATAAATGCACTTCTTACCTATCACTTTGTCTTTCACTGAATTCTTTCTGCGATGAGACATCAAGAACCTGAGCTTCATTAAGTCCCAAAACCAGGTCTGTGATCTCAGTTGGAAGACTGGGTTTTGGCTGTGTTCGAGTCCTGGCCACATGGGTTCAAGTCCCAATCTGAGTTTTGACTGGGTTCAAGTCCCAGTCTGAGGTGCATGGTTTCATCATTAATACCTGCAATGAAGTATACTATGATCTAGGAACTGGGCTAGGTGCTTTTTCTTTTAATCATCACAGAACTATGAGTTTGGTTCATTTCTCCCATTTTAAAGAGTTTTGAGAGCTTTAATTACATATATATGTTAATAAATATACACATTTGTACAGTTCTATGAGAGCCTGAATTTAGCTCTGGGAAATTGTAAAGAAAAAACTCTGGAGATTCATAGGAACTGGTTTTACACTTTACCTGTAAAAAAGCTATTCTTTCTCTTTGGTTTTTGTCATGCTATTCCGTGTTTTAGAAACATTTTTATTCACCTGACAGCAAGTATGGAAAATAGCATGCTAATGATAGTGGGGACACCGTGTATTGAAGGTGTATTGACCAAAGATATATTAATTCAGAAATAATATTTGTAATTGTACAAAGTGTTATGACCATAAACCTGTTCTGATTGGTCTATTTTCCATTCTAAATGGTTGGTAGCGATGCCATATTAGTTTTTAAGTATTTAGACTGTCATCCTAATAATGGATCACAAATTCTGAGAACTGGAATGCATTTGAATTACACAAATTATGAAAGTTTTATATAAATGAAAGTTACTGACTTTTTCAAAATATAGAATTTATACATGTAACTAAGTCTTATTCCTTTCAGATATTATGTTTGAAAGGGTGTGTACTTAATCTAATGACAACATCATTATTCAAACTATGAAGCTCTACTTTTGCAATGATTTCATATCTCCAATACTCACAAATGTCTTATCTGAGTCTGGATTGAATTCGTAGAAACATCTAGAAATAATTCACATCCTATGTGTCAGAAAAGGGCATTTGAGTTAAGCATAATGCAAGGCTCTAAAGAATAAAGATTGTTGTTCATCTGGGATTTGTAACATGAAATTGAGCAGGAAACTTAATCTCTGTTGACCTCAACTTGATCTTCTCAAAAATGAGAGATTTGGATTAAGTGACTTCATCAATTAGGTTTCCAACCTAAGTTTTACACAACTGAGTATTGCATTTTCCCACTGTTCGATAGAGCATGGTATCTTGAGATAAAAATAATATTCTAAAATAAAACTTAAATGCTTTTGTATACTATTTAACATTTAAAAATATCAAATTATAAGTAAAACATTCTACTTTTCCTTGATCCAAAATGGAAATACAATTTGATATAAAAATCAAGATTATTTAAAATTTGAGCCTCAAATTTAAGCGACAGCTGTATTGCTCAGCAATACAAAACTTTTATTCTTAGCAACCTAGCAACACGTTCAGTCTCTGTAGGAACAGATATTTTGGCCAAAAAAAAATGTGTAAGTTTCAACATTTTAATAAATTAATGACTCAAATTCTTCATAGAAGACTTTATGAGATAGTAAAAATCTGACCCATTCTGGTTTAATCAGAGCAGGAAATAACTTATTAATCTTACACATTAGAGCATTATACAGGTGCAATCAGCTATTGCAACTACAAATGCCTGGATGAAACAAAGAAGCCACGCTTGTGTTGTTAGATCCTCGATTTTGTGTAATATTTTTAAAACAAGTATAGTTCTACTTGTTGCTTAGTTCTCTGTTGTAGTTGTACTGCATAGAAATATAATTGTAACATTATAGGCATAGATGATCAAAAAGTACTTGGAAATGTTTTCCTATGTACCTAAAATATCTCCTTGGAAGTTCGTTACAAAGCTTATGTGCCTAATTATATATAAACAATTTAAATCCAGCTCATGTCCAAAAAATGACGAATTCTAAATTACTGTCATCACATTTAATGAAGATTAATTTTGTAGTAGTCATGTAAGAAATAGTTTTCAAATGCATTTATATTAGTTATATGCATATAACAATTAATGTGCTAATTTCTTATCAACACATTTAAGAAATTCAAAAAGATTTTTATCTATGTAACAAGTATGAGAAATTAGTTTCATGACTAGCTATATCTTAATATCATCTAGGCAATAAGATATTCCAATTCATATAATTAACTATGACTGTATGTTTACAGATATAATAAAAATTACATATACATGCTAGCATAGGTCATTATGAAATATGACCTATTTTCTCATGCATATATTAATCAAGAAAAATGCATTTTATATAAAGAATTAAAGCACAATCAGACCTTTGAATTTTTCTAAGGGGTTCACAGTTATGGTACTAAGGGAAATGTACTATTTTAATCTAATAGCATATAATAGTTATTAGATTTAAAAATAATACAGTTGAAATTTGTAGTCTACACACACTTCATGGCCCAAAATCAAGTAGCCCAAGAATTTGTCATCTTTTTAATAGATTACATTTGCAAAATTGAATAGATAATCATCTTTAATCTGCCAGCTGATACTTCTTAATAGGATAATCCTTTAAGAGAAGTTGCAGTTCAACAGATGTGCAAATCAACCCAGAGCAAATAGCACACTGCTCTTGGAGATGGAGACTGCACTGTTGGCACTCGTGATAACGCTCAGTTATATTTATCTAAAATTTAATTTCAAACGATATTCACAGATGATTTATTCAAATCTAATTGATCTCAGAAGTATCTTTTCTCACTTGTAATATAATAGGAGTGAAAATAAAAATTATTTAAAATCATCTTCATGCAACATCCCCTACTATGCACTCTACCAGCAAAAGGAAAAAAAAAAAAAAATTGAAAAGAAGAAATAGTATAGTATTGGTATTATGAAAATCAACACTCTCTAAATGTTTTGAAATAATGAGTTTGATAAATAGAATAATAGATATGCATTGGGAATAATATATATGCATTTAAGATCATGCCTTCTAACCAAGAATTATATTATTCTCTCGTATTTTTGTTTGTCTAATGGTGGAAGTTATGTTAATTCAGTTGACAAATATTTAGTGTTAGCCTATTATCTGCCAGGTACTGTTCTAAATTCTGGGATTCAGCTATGAAGAGACCAGTAAGATTCTATTTACAAAGTAAATTGAAGCAATAGCTATGAATGTGCAAGTAATAAACTGGGAGTGTTGAAAACTATAAGTTAAACCGTTCCACGTATAATATGCTATAGGTGCCATCAGAGTGTGATTTGTAAAGAATATCCAGTAGCTGTATATGGAGCTGGAGAAAAAAGATGGGCACTTCTATAATGTTAACTACAACATTACCCATTTCTCTCCTCATGGACTCAGTTTACTTTTAAGTTTTGATCTTCTGTTATCCTTTCACTATGCCTTTCATAATGTTTGATTTGTTCCTTCGTCCATGTGGCATTAGAAACCACTATTCTTATCAGAATTTAGTTGTAATGATGGATGTTTCTGCTGCATCTGCTTCAGCTTCTCTTTCTCCTTCTTCTAGTTGTTTCCTCCTCCTCCTTCCTCCATAGGTCCCTTCGCTTCATTTGTCTTATCTCTCCTTTCTTTTCTTCTTCCTCAAATACAAAGACCTGAGTTAACCATACTACTCAATACATAATAAACAATTATCATTTGATTTTATTACTTTTCACCTTTCATATTCCATCCCTACTCTCATTCCCTCTGACACTCCATGGAAGTTTTTAAATATCTTTGATATGTTTCCTTAGTTTACAAGTATCTTTGAAGAATATATAGAGTTACTTTATATACATATGTACCTAAGATTTTAAAAAACTTATTTTGTCATAAATTTCATTGTTTCTTGCTTTTTCATTCTATACTATGTTCTTAAGTTTTATCCATATTAATATATGTGAGAGTTTCTCTGGGGTATATACCCGGGGGAGGACTTGCTATGCCATAGAATGTATGTTATTTAATTTAATTAAGCATTTTCATATTGTTCTTCAGAATCACTATAACTAGTTTACAGTCCTTCAAGGAATCTCATTTTCAACATTTGGTAGTGCTGTGGACTGAATTGTATCCCCCCAAAATCCATATGTTGAAACCCTAACTTCCAATGTGACTGTATTTGGAGAAAGGGCTTTTAGGAAGTAATTAAATTTAGATGAGGTCATAAGGATGGGGCCCTGATCCAATAGAATGAATAGTCATTTAAGAAGAGACATGTGCACACATGAGGAAAGATTATGAAGGCTCACAGCTAGAAAGCCACAGTCTGCAAGCCAGGAAGAGAGCCTTCACCAGAACCTGACCATGCTGGCACCCTGATCTGGGACTTCTAGCCTCCAGAACTGTGAGAAATAAATTTCTGCTTTTGAAGCCACCTGGTCTGTGGTGTTTTGTTATGGCAGCCGAGTAGACTAATACAGATAGTATTTAATTTTATAATTCTGCCAGTACAGTGGGCACTATATGCATTGCATTTCCCTACTTACTAGTAGTGTTGAACATCTTTTTACATACTTGTCAGTCTTTCAGGCTTCCTCATCTGTGAACTAATTGCCTTTGCCCATTTCTTTTTATTGGATTTCCTTCCTGTTGGGACTTACAGATTTGCAATAATTATCTGAGTATTAATCTACTGTTAATTTTGAATGTATATTTATCCCAAAGAGAAAAATATTTACTGATCTCATCTATGGTGTCTTTTACTAAATTGAAATCATTAAATGTCATAGAATCAAAACTATTTTATTTTTTTCTTAGTACTTTTTTTCCTTTGGGGGCATTGCTTGAGAATTTTATCATTATTAGGTCACAAAAGCATTTTCCTGCATCTTCCTTTTTTAGCTTTATGTTGTTACCTTTCACATTTTAGGACTTTGATTCAAAGTGCAAGGAGTTGCTATCAGTTAGCATTTCTTCCAATAACAAACCAACCCAGAATCTTCCTGATTTATTGGAGCATTTGTTTCTTGTTCTCTTATGAGAGAGCTTCAGGTTGGCTCAGGCCTGATGTACTTTGCTGTGCTTCCGCTGAACTCCATGTGTCTTCTCATTCTGAACCCCAGGGCCTGTGTGTGGGACATGTTCGCCTCCTACAGTAAGCATAGCTGGAAAGAAAAAGAAACACAGCCATCATATTTATATCTTCTTTTGAATGTGACAAATACTGTCTGCTTAATATCCCATTGTCCAAAGCATGTTCACAAGTTATAAGCAAGTCCAAAGCCACTTAGATGGGGGCATATACTATTATCATAGATTACAGAGACATGTCTTGGATAATGCCTAGGGATTTCTAACCTTATTACAGGAAAGAAATGCAAAGTTGGGAACAATAATTCAATGACTATAGTGGGAGATCCAACTTTATTTTCCTATCTGTTGAGACATTTTCCCTGACACCATCAACTATACAGTTAAATCTGTGGTGTCACTTCTATCATATATCAACCTCATATAGAGAAACAGTCTTTCCTGAATTCTTTTTTCTAATCTTTTGGTAACATTGTCTTTTTCTGAGTTGGTACAATTCTGTTTTTATTACTGGATGTTCTAGTATTACTTAATATATGAATGTGAAGCAACTCTTTGCTCTTCTTTTCCAAAATTATCTATTGGGCTTCTTATCTCCTGGGATTTTTAGAGTTACCCTTTTAAAAATTTTAAATTGTATAATGTCAGAGAATATGGCCTGTATTAAGTTGATATCCTGTGGCCTCTAATATAGAAAATTTGTTCAGTGTTCTTTGTGTAATCAAAAAGAATGCATACGTATATACACCTTATTAGGTCAAACATTTTTCTGGAATTTAGTTTGAGCTTATTTACTGGATATTCAAATAATTTATAACATTTATTTTGACTGTTTGAGCTCTCAGTTTCTAACATGGGTATAAAAATCCTTAACCACAAGTATTAATTAATTTATCCTTATAATTCTATCAGTTTTGCTGCATATATCTTGAGGCCATGTTTTAGATACATATATTCATAATCATGATATCTACTTGATATTTTCTCCCTTTTATCAGTCTGTAACATCATCTTCATGGTGATTTTGCCTTAAGTTCTATTTGGTCTTGTATTAAAAATCGGTACCCTGTTTTCTTTGGAGTTGTATTTTCCTGATAATCTTTCTTTCCATACCTTTACTTTTCACATTTTTGTTGGAATTTCATATTTGTTTTTTTTAATTTAATTTTTTGCTTTTTTCTTCAATCTAATATTTCTATCTTTGGAATGATGTATTTGCTTTACTTATAATAATGATTTTTTTTCTAAATTAATATGCATGCATAGAAAAATGTCTGTATTAGTCAGGATTCTCCAGAAAAACAGAACCAATAGGATGTGTGTTTGTATGTGTGTATATACAGCTTGAGTCCAAATGTAGTACAAAGGCAAAATTGCTTTATTCTCAGGGACTTCAGTCTATGTTTCTTAGGACCTTCAACTGATTGGATGAGGCCCTCCCACATTATGAAGGGTAATCTGCTTTACTCAAAGTCTACTAACTTAAATACTAATCATACAGAAATACCTTCACAGCAACATTTATACTGGTGTTTGATCAAAACAGGGTACCATGGCTACCATGGCCTAGTCAAGTTGACACATAAAATTAACTACAACAATTCTTTTCTGATACCCTCTGTCTCTTGTCTTTCTTTTGATGATATTAATTCTTTCAGGCAACACTTATTTTGCCCTATTCTAGATGCTAAGTATAGAGCAGTGTGTATATATATACATAATTCTATTCTCATGGAACTTACATTCTACTTAGGGGAGAAGGATCAGAGGAAGGTAGATGATAAACAACTAATAGAATCAACATTAACAAATGGTGATAAGTGCTATTAAAAAAAATAAACCAGAATGGAGTGTAGTGAGGTGAAATATTACTTTATAGAGAATGTTCAGAGATAATGTCTCTATGAAGTGATAAATTAGAGCAGAGACTTGAAGAAAGTGAGGGAATAGATCAAGTGGTTATCAGAGGGAAGAGTGTTCTTGGCAGAGAGAACAGCAGTACAAAGTCTCTACGCTGGAACTATATTTATGTGTTTGAGGTTAGATGAGGAGAATTATGAGGGGTGATTCAAAATGTTATCCAAAGACCAGATCATGGATGGTGTTGGAGGCTATGGTCCCAACTCTGGTCTTTATTTTTAAGAAGGATTATTGTGATAAATTATGTTAATTTTTAAAATGCATGCACATTCAGTGGGGTATGGGTAAATTAGTCTTGCTGAAAAAGAATAACACATGAAACTTAAAAGAGAGCCAATATGTTTGATCAAGTCAAAGAACAGTCAGTAAATTGGTTTGCTATTATTTATGGATGATCAAATCACAGCAAAAATTGTTATCCTTATTTATGTTTAAAGACATGGTAAGACTTAAGTTCCTGACTCAACTGTGTGAAATATAGAAATCTAAATTCATCAGACACTGCTAATAGACAGCAATTGATATCATAATAATGAACAATTTCAGGAACTATAGTTACCTTTGCAACACTTTCTTCTTCTTTAAGAAGCTGATAAGATATTTATGTATATGAATATTGCTGAATGTTCTGTTGAGGAGGAGGTAGTTATGGATTTGCTACTCTCCTCTCTCATATCAATAGATAATTTGCTACTCATTACCACTATGGAAACTTATACAGAGACATGTTGACAGTGATAGCATTTAGAGGTGCTTAACTTTTACTATTGTCAACCTGACAGCCATGTTAAAATTAAATTAGTTCGATTTGTTTTTAAGAATTTCCTTGAAGATATTTGCCTACATATATGCTTACATGAGGAAAGTGTTTCCATTTAAAGAAAATATGTATCAGTGAGAATTTGGTAGTATTTTGCTATACATTTTGTAATGGTAAAGTAATGGAAAAAGGGTGCTTAGAGACCTCATCTCAACATGGGAGGCCTGGAGTAATAATGTCCTGTATCTGTATAATGTTTTATCAATTTTAATGTCATTCATTTCACCAGCATATTTCTACCACTTAGTCTGGTGGGGTTTTCATTCTCAAAAAGACTTCTCTTTTAACATGTTTTGTACTGGTTTTTATTGTGTGCTTGTTTGCCTTAGCTGACATCCAGTTTATTTTGAGACAGTTGAACTAGGTTTTATTTCCAGGTTTGTTACCTCCATTCTTCTGCCTAGATTCAAAGTATCCTGTAACTTTTCTCTGTTTTCTTTTCCTCCTGAGATTGTAGTCCCAATTAAACATTGCTACTTGTAAGAAAGCTTTAACCCAGCTTTGGAGTTTGGGACAGCCAACTGATCATAATCAATGATGAATATTGTGTTGACAGTAGTACTTAATATCCCCATCATATCTCAGTCAATCACATTAAAATATTGCCCTACTATTTTCAGTAATGAAGGTAAAATTTGTGTTAACAAAGCCATATTTGCTATAATTCAAAGTCAGCATTCTCATGTGATGAAATTATTAGAGATCCTCATTTTAAGTGTTGAATGATAAAATAAAGAGAGCATTATTCACTCTAATTATAAATAATCCTCAAAAATAATTCAAAAGGGCATCTGTGAATACCAGTCATGAAAAGATAATAACTGAAGACAGTTTGAAAATCAGTTAAATATGTAAGCATAAGACTTGTTCAGAAATCTCATACAATGGAATACCAAGTAACCATTAAAGTGTCATTAATGTATATATAATGAAGTACAAAGATAGTATTTCATAATACATAGTGAAGATAAAGGTAGAACAAAATAGAGTATAGGATATAATTTCACAATGAGTAGATAGATAGATAAACAGATAGATAGGCAATTAAACAGAGAGATGGATGTTATACTGCTGATTCTCCACTGGCTCTGCCCCTCCACTCATCCATTCTCTCTCTTCGCTGCCCTCCTCTGTTCCCTGAGAAAGATGCTTGCCCATTGACTTATGTTCGGGATTGACCAATGAGAGGCATTGACAGGAGAGGAGAGAGCAGGAGGAGAGTTTGGAGCATTTATCCCTTCTGCTCCCACCTTGGATGCATTTGTAATGATGGCTGCATTGCTTGACAGCTATAGCTCCTGTCAGGCAGCCCCACTTCTAAGGCTCCAGTTCTTAGCCAGGTTCCACTTAGGTCATTTCCACTCTTTGCCCCTTCAAGTCTAGGGTAGGTAACAACTTCCCACTGCTCCTAGTTTATGTATTTATTTTCTTAAATTTTCCTCTATTTTTTCCCCTCTGTAAATGGTCCCTTCATTAATAAGCCTCTTTAAAATTTCTATCTGAGCATGTGCTCCTTGTTTCCTGCCAAGACCCTAACTGATACAGATGCACATAAAGAGCCTGGCATTATAGCCACCAAAATGTGTACAGGAATTCTCTGTGAGGTGTTTTCCCTATGTTCTATGTAAATTTCTTAAAGTAAATATGTAATAATTGTTTAATACAAAAAAGGAAAAAGAATCTGTACATGAAAGAAATAAGAAATAACATGCAAATAAATTACCCTGCTATGAAACAGTGAAGAGCTGGTATCTTTTTAACTTCTTATTGTTGTTGGCCAGATTAATCCTAATGATCTTTCCTACCCTTCTCCTCCCAACGTGAGACAGCAAGAAAGGAGGGAAACGGCAAATAAATATGATTCATCTGAAGCCAAGAAAAAGGTGACACATATCTATGAGAGATTAACACTTAAACCCTCTAGTTTTCACTTTTGCATGGAGGAAAGAGACCTAGAATATTCCTAGCCCCTCTCTACTCCATCTCTGACCCTCCCTCTCCTCTCCCTCTGTGAAAGGGGTGTCTTGCTTAACTGAAGAGGTCAGAAGGAACTGACCAAGTCCCACTGAATAGTTTCTCCAGTGGTCCTCTCCTTGGGAAAGTCTGTCCTCTGATCACGCAGTTTCTTTCATCCATTGCTGCCAGCAGACTACTCCAATAGCAGAAGCCAGAGTTTTTACAACTGCCAATAATTGGCTGGGCAGAGTTAATTATTTATGGAAAGTATTAGGACACTGCTGAGGCTGAATATTCATGTCATATTTTAAAATTCACCCTTATCACATTGAAGGTGATATTTTTATCTCCATCCCTATAATTCCTGTGTCTATTCCTCAGGTGGTTCCGAACTGGAGTAGATAGGAAGGGTATTTTACTGCCGTTCAGACCACAATAATATTCAGAGTCCTTTTATATGTCCACAGGATGCATTATTTTTTAAGATATATATTTTTGGTTATTCTAAATGTTTTATGTGATTATTACTGACATATTCAAAAAAGCAATATGAAAAAAATATAAAACAAAAACAAATCATATGAAATCATATAAATCAGAGTTTAAAAATTTTATATTTCTCATGAAATTCCATGTAAAATTACTATATATAATTATATGTATAATGTAGAATTACTATACTATATATTACTAAATATAGTAAAAATACTATATATGTGTATATATGGCGTGTTACACTATATTTCTATCCTAATGATCTACCACATCCAACCTTATGTCCTACAGTGCTCTAATAATAGTTATTTTACAGTTTATATTGGGCCTTTTTTCATTCTAATTGCATACAGAGGCAGTAGAGAAGTTAAGAACAACAGCCTCCAGAGTGACAGAGATGCAATGATTGGTTTTAAATCCAGATTCTACCATTGTATTAGTTCTCTAACCTTGAGCATGTTCCTTAATCTTTCTATGCCTAAATTTCCTCCTCTGTAAAATGAGGATAATAAAACACAGTACCTGTTATTTTTTTGTGAGCATTGATGAGATAATCCATATAAACATGGTAAAAGGCTTAAGTCTCTGTCCTCCCATATTTACATTCCAGTGAGAGAAGCAGAAAATTAACTCTTTGTCTCTCTATCTCTGTCTCTATCCTTGTCTCTCTCTTTATGCGCCCTCCCCTGCCTCTCTCTCTCTCTCTCTCTCTCTCTCTCTCACACACACACACACACACACACACACACACACACACACACACAAACACACACACAGAGGCATGCATAAATGGTATAAGAAAAATAAAGCTGTGGTAAGTGTATAGAGTGAAAGGGTGGGGTGTTGCTATTTCAGATAAGATTTTCAGGAAAGGTCTCTGAGAAAGGGCAACCTGCATGAAGTGAGGATGTAAGTCATGCACAGGTCTTGGGAAAGAACGTTCTATAGGAAGAGGACTCCAAGTAGACAGACCTTGAGTTAGAATAATGTTGAGAAGTTCCACATTAACTAGAGCAAAATGAATAAGGAAAATGAATAAGAGATTGGCATGAGATGACTTTGGAGGGATAAGCAAGAGTTAGACCATGAAGGGTCTCATAGGCCACAATACAGAGATTGAATATTAGTTGACTATAACATGAAAACAGTGGAAAGTTTTTAGCAGTGAGGTAATGAAATTTGATCTACATTAGAAGAAGCCAACAATAAACAAGTTGACAACCATGTAGACAAACACACTCTATTCAGGGCAAGGATATATTAGACTATATACTCCCCTCTGTTGATTTTCCTTTCAATTGACTTGTCAGTTCTACACTATACTGATTGTTTTTCTTTATAATATATTTTATTGTTAGGTAAATTGAGTACCATTTAATTAATATCATTTTTCAAGACTTCTTAATTATGCAGGTTCATTGATTAATGTATTAGTTAAGATGCTTTTGGCTATAAGTATCAAAAACCCCAATTGGAACTGACAAGAAGCAATCTTGTTATGTCACATAAAAGAAAGTCCACAGGTGGGGCAGATTTCAGATTTGGTTGATTCGGCAAATCTAAAATATTTTCATGGAGTCAGTTTCTTTCTTTCTCTTGGTTCTGTCATCCTGATGTTGGCAGCAAGGTGGCTCTTACACCTCCACAGATCATACTGTAACAAGACAACATCCAGGGGAAGTGGTGAGACTGTCTCTTCCTCTGACTTTCAGAAGGGAGGGAACTGTTTCTTAAAGTCCCCAGGTAGACTTCCTTCATGTCTTTTGGGCCAGGATGGGGACATATGCCCATCTCAGAGCGAAGCCCTAGAAAGGGGAATCGTTACTTTTATACCAGGCAGTGGTGTCAGCTTCCCCTGGGGCACACAGCTGTGTGTGTGTGTGTGTGTGTGTGTGTGTGTGTGTGTGTGTGTGTGTCTGAGGAGAGAGGAAGAAAGGGAGGGACGGAAGGCAAGGAGAAAGGAAAGGAACTAGGCAGTAGGGAAACATCGCTAACCACTAGAGTGACATAAAAGAAACTCAGCAGGCAGAGAGTATACACTCCTGGAATTGTTTGGGGGGAAGCTGGAGGAACATTACTTTGAAAAGGAAGGAGAAAACTAAAGCATTAGAAAGGATTTTAAGTAATGCAGTGACTGGAGAACTTTATTACCAGGACAGCCCACAGAAGGAAATTAATTTTATATTCTAACCCTAAAACACGATCTTAAGCATGCATATATATAATGTATATTATATATTTACATATAAACATGTATAAATAGATATTTTCTGTGTTATATCATTTTTAATGCTGCACTACATTACTTTCATGACCCACTTATTGGTTTCAAGCTGCAATTTGGAAAATCCTGGTCTAGTCAATCTCTCAAGCCGGTGTCTAAAACACCTCAAAATGCATAATAGTCTTCCTCATGGTGGTAATTTTTTGTTTCAAATTTATATAATGAGTGGTAGCTTGATTCGCCTCTTTATTTATTATATACTCTGTGTGGCTTGCGCGGAGTTGGTCTGAGGAAAGGCACACTGGGTGACATTGCCTGAGAACAAAGGGAATCACCCCACCACCACCACCAGTCCCTTTGAACTCTCGGTACCTACAAATCTCTAAAGGATATGTTGCTACTAGTGGGAAATCAAAACAGTGGGAAACTGTGACAACGCTGCCTGAGCAAGTGTCGTTACCCCAAATGCAGCTTACTTCACCAGAGCAATTTTGCCTTTGGGACATGAAAATTAAACATTTCATGTCATTTTTTAAATTAAATAATCATGGTTTTGTAAGATGTACAAAGTCTGTCCAACCATTTCTCCTATTGGTGGTTTCTAGAAACACCTATCTTTTTGTAGGTTAGAACACTGAGTAAATTCTCATGTGAAATAAGATGCTTAGAAAAGAGCTAACTATATCATGTAATTCATAATTTGATAATTCTTAGGTATTTATGACTATATTGTAAAAGTTATTATTTCCTGGACTATAATAGTATCTGAGATATAAATCAATCTATTTATTTGATGCTGACCAATATGGTTTAATTTTGTGCCTTAAAGAGGCACATTTTGTATTAAGAAAGATTCAGGTTCATAATTTGACTCTTTTATTCTAAGGAAGTAAATTAGGTTTCAAAATGTTGAGCTTAGAAGTGAGTTGGTGAATGTTTATCTTAACTTTCTTTTGAGCATTTCTGTCCAAAAAAACAGGCAGTATTTTGCATTTCGGTCATTTTTCTTTTGCTGAGATAATGAGGGTGGGACTCTACAACTACAGGCAATTGCTTTGAGCTCTAAGCACTTTGAAGAGATTAGCCCCATTGGTATTCTCTTCATTTTTGGGAGAGAAATGCTGCTTTCCTCTGAGTATAGGAAGATGGACAGGTATTGAATAGAAACTGATTTTGTCTAGCCGATAGTATGGTATTAAATATTCTCTTCTCAAAGACATATATGCAACATGAGAAAGTTCTCTAAGATGACGGGGAGCCTCATTACACTGACTTGTTAATTTTGTCTGAGCCTGCAAAGTTTTTTTTTTGGTATGATTTGCCTAGAATATATCCTTAAAGGGGTTCGAGCCTGGATGGTATTGTTGTTATTAAGCTAGCCAACTTGGTAATGAACAAGTTAATTATCCTGGGGATAAAAGGGGAAAAATGACATGATTTCTGCCAGCAATACAATGAAAAAGGTACAAATGAACTATGGAGGTCTGCCTACCCGGTAGGACTTAGCTGGACAGTGACTTGTCTCTCCTGTGGGAGTTTAATCAAAGATATCTCTCTTTGATTTAAAAATGTCACACTTTGCTAGAAGTCAGATGAAACCATATAAATTATGTTATTGCTGTTTCATAGAGGTTCAATTAGCAAAAATCTCAATTCAGATGACTTTTCTGTATTAAAAAGTATCTCCTGTGGGAGAGGGATATATATATATATATAGATAGATAGATAGATAGATATATACACACACACACACATACACATATACATGTGTATATTTATGCATTTATATATGTATATATATATATGTGTGTGTGTGTATATTTTTAACTTTGGTGCTGCAGTTCTCTCCAGTGTCTGACTTAAATACAAGAGCTTCATCTACTGATTAGTTTGCTCCTGCAGACAATCAGATACTGAAACCTTTTGAAAGTCATCATATCCTTCCCTTTCTGAAAGCATCCTTGAAGTTCAGCAGCTTAGCAAGTTTTTGCTGCCTTTGTGCTTCTTGCTGTGTTATAGATACATAAAAAGGAATATTACTTTCATTTGGCGAAGGTAATAAAAACCTGTGTTTAGGGGACAAGTTTATCATCAAATAAGCCTTTTATTTATGCTATTCAGACTGCCTATCTTCAGGATATCACAAGTATCAATCAATTTCAGGTCAACTGGATGTGTGAAAGACAAGGAGCATTCTCTAAGCTCATGATTATATCCTGTGGTTTGTAACAGTAAATGTGATTATGTGACATGTTTCTGTACCCTCTTTGGTCTTATTGCCTGTGCACTTGAGATAATCTACCTGTGCAAACTCTAAGAACTAGTTTACTGGGAAAGAACCTCTGATATAATTCTATTCATTTCTTCAGAGTTTTAGAAATTAGAAACTCTTACCACCTCCATCCCTAGAATTTCATAATTATCGTCCCAATATCATCATCAAAGATCCTGGGCAGGCTCCCACATGGCACTGGGATGGAGAAATAGGGATGGATATGGGATTTCCTGAAAGATTTCTAGGGTCAGAAAATTGCTATTCTGCCTTTATCTCCAGGAGCACCTCACAGGATCTCAATATTTTGTGACTCCTTAGCCCTTGAAACTAGAGTCAATGAGATTTTTCCAAGACTAATACAGCTTTCAAGGTAGTGAGGTAAGGTTAAAAAAAAAAAATTCTAATTTACAGGTATGGTCACTTTTACTTGGGGCTACCACTTTACTTATGTTGGACCTTAATTATGACAGTAAAAACTTGAAAGAACAGTGTTTGGTTCCTTTTCATTGAGATAGGTTGTTTAAGGTGCTCAGAATGTCAAAGCTCTCTTTTTTCAGTGTACTTTTCTCTAATTTACAAAGTGCATTTTGTTATTCTGTTGCATTTTGCTAAGTTATGTGCATTTCCCTTGTACAGATACTAGCATTTCAATAAATATTTGTTGATTGATAACTACACAGAAAACACTTAATGAGAGCCTTTGACCCTCATCATTATCAGTGCTTTTTCATGAACTTTTCAGATAATTTCTGAAAAGCACCCGTTAAACTCTTTTAAAGTTTACATTTGAACATATTTTTCAGCAACTTTGCTCTACTATTAAAGAACTTTGGCTCCTTGCACTAAGAAAGTGTACTGGCAAATTAGATCTACTCCTATGTTGTAAAAAGATTTTTATTATGTTCATAGATTCAGTGATTTCATAAATTGCTAGTTGAAGAAGCAGGTTTAAAGATATTGATTTACAACTGATACCAGTGTATGAAGTGTTACTGAAATTCTTTAAGAACAATAAATAAATAAATAGAATATATTTAAGTAAAAAATTATTAATGTTGAAAAAGATCATTTAATGTTACCTGCAGGTATTAGTTAGTATAATGATAAGTGATGAAAAATATCAATCCAAAAATCAATGGCTTAACCCAAAAATGTTGACTTCTCACTCACGTGGATCCAATGTGAGGGAGGCTCTGCTCCATGCAGCCATGGCCCAGGCTGACAAAGGCTCTTCCATTTTTACCACACAGTTTCCAAGGTCACTCTGGGTGTCAACATCTAACCAATACACAAGAGAAGAGAGGGAAGAAAGGAAGCCTGCTCCTTAGTCACCTTTGCAGAGATATAAAAGAAATATTTTCTACCACCAAGAGCAAAGGGCCAAAATCATTATTCACTTCATTCAGTTGGCAAGAACTAGTCTAATGGCCCTGCCTAGATTCAACGGGAACTGAGAACTGTATTCCCTGACGTAGCAACCATTTTCTAACAACTCTACTCTGTGGAAGGGAGTCTGAATCTTTGGTGGGGAACCAATAGTATCTACCATACTGTATCGGTTACTATTCTTGGGTTGTAATTAAAAACTGATTCTGCTAATTTAGCTAAGAAAGGAGTGGATTAGAAGAGCATGATGCAGTTTGCAGAATCCAAAAGAAAGAAAGGTTAAAGTTAACAGCCAAGCCTCAGAAAATCCTGTCATCAGAGAAACTGCAAAGACAACAGGAATTAGATTAATGAACATGGTCTTCAGAGTACTGTCAGTAAGATAAGATGGCTCCAGCCACTTTCAGCCCAGGTGTTAATCCAGTCAAGATTCAGGAAGAATCTCTGAGGGAAAGAACATCTGATTAGCTGGTCACTTTCCCTCCCCTTGACTAGTGGAGAGTTGGGTATCTGGATTAACAGTCTCCCAAGATTGTATTCAGTGGGGAACAGGAAGATCCCCCAAGCCAAGACAACATATGGGTACTGTCAGAGGAAGAGGTGATAGAGGATAAGCAGATCAAACAATATATATGCTCTTTAAAACTCAGAAATTCCAGACTACTTTATGTTTGATAAATTCAAAGGAATGAAACAGTTTCTGATCCAAGTAACTAAGAGAAATAACTAATAAATCAATATGCAAAGTCTAATAAAGGATTTCATTATCTATTGGTTACAAAATCCTTCTCCTTTTTTGTAGTAATTTGATGATCTTAGAAAAACTTGTGAATCTCTCTGAAGCTAAGTTTCTTTTTCTATAAAATTGCATATGAGGACATTTTTTGTCATGTGAGGCAGTGGTGGTTGGGTGTGGGGATTCTTGGGCTGCAATCAATGGAAACTGACTGGGGGGTGGTGAGGAAATAGAAATGAGAGTTGATGTATTTGTTATTTTATATGTAGTGATTCCTTGGAATATTCCATAATAAAGAAGATGATTACTGTTTACAAATACATTTATATTTTGCCAAGGAGATATTAGAATATATTCATTTGTATTTCACCAAGAAATACATTTTTTTTAACCTGTGTTTCTAGGGTGGCTCCAGATTACATATAGGTTTATTAAAGACTTTTTTTGATGACAGTGTGTACAAATTCCCCACCAAAGAACTGAGGGTTAAAATGGATCAAAATAAACAATATCTAAGTGGATATATTTTAAAATATTCTGAAGGATAAGAAGTTGTAAAAAAATATAGTATTACTAGAGTTAGAATTGCTATAAATAGTTATCCCTAAAAATGAATGCAAGGTTTGAAAATTGCAATACAGACCTGTGGAAAATAGTAAAAATTACAATGAAAAAAAAAATCCTCCAAACAGAGCTTAGTATGCCCTCTTATCATTTCACTCTACCCTGTAGTTGTAGTTTTCAAAGTAGGCTACTAAGTTGTCTTTCAAAGGTTTATTTTAGCAAATGGCTCTTCCATCTATGCACAAAGACAGTAAAATAACCTTATAATTTTGTGGATTTTTAAAAGGTTTGCTAAGAAAAAGATTCTTCTCCTTTTCCTTTGATTCCAAAGAATGTACAGTTTGTACATTCTTTTCCTTTGGAAGCTCAAGAAGACAATCTTCCCCTGAATCTTTCTTCAAGTGTCTCATATTACAATAGAAGTACAGTAATGGTCAATTTTTTTTTAAAGCTTTCTGAGCTTTCTTGCTCTCCCCTGAGACTCTAGAGGAATTTATTTTATGTGTGTGTGTTTATACATATGTTTTTATAAAAAGAGTACTTACCAAAAAAAAAGAGTATTTTCCCTTCATGTTACAGTAGTTTTTCTAGACATTATTAGCAGATCATTGGGGTGGAATTTTATGCTAGATTATTGGGGTTTTTTTTAATTTCTATTTGTGGAATGTCTCTTATTTGTTTTTAATTAGGGCTAAACCCTAACTCCAGGAATGCACATAAATATGGAACAATTATTAGAAAATTAATAAAGGTCTAATTTTAAGGTTAATGTTTGAAATGACACCCTGCAACTTTTAGTATGTGAGCTTATTATATTTATATAAGATCTAAAACTATCTTTCTTGCCAAGGGAGATGAAGTTATTGTCCTATTAGACATGTATATCCTATTTTCTGTAAAAAGCATCATTCACACCATTGCCTAAGCTCAAAACCCCTGAATTTAAAAAAAATTCTTTTTCCTAACATATGGACTGTCACCAAGGGCTATTTTGCTTGAGAAATAGCTGTAAAATCTTATCCCCTAGAATTGTCTTTAAAAAGACTGACCCAATCATGGCAGTTTCCTTTTTTAAATCCTTGCTGGGAGCTGCTGTTCTACCAGCCATTCTTTACTCAGGATTCAACATCTTTGCTCTGTGAATTCCTGTCTTCCCCTTTTCTGTGTAGAAAACCCTGATTCATTCTTTAATGATATAGCACTTTCTCTAATATCATTCCCTCACTTCTACTCCTCAACTCCATCTCTCCGGCAGAATAGGTTTCTTCTTCATCCGTGTTCTTATTGCACTTTGTACAATCTCTATTGCTCATCAAATTGCATTAGCATTAAGTTGTGTTTCACGTGTTTCCCTTGCAGAATTGAACTCCCAGAGAAAGGGATACTTGTTCACCCTTGTGTTCCACATCTCTGATGTTGTACCTGGCTTATTGTGGGTGCCAATAAATGTTTATGGATTTACTCTGAAGCTGATTTTGTGCTGAAATAAATATGGTTAGAGCAGAAAGAATTCTAGAACTATCTGTGGACTGAGACACTTGCATATAATAATTAAGTTTACATATAACAATTAGATTATAAAGTTTATAATCATGATTGCAAAATCTGAAGCATGAAGGCACTGAGATTTCAATTTCTGAGCTCCTCACTCAGCCTGCCCTGAAGAGAAGTGGAAGTTTATGTACCTCAGAAAGTCAGATCATTGAAAATGCAGTAAGAATTATGCCAAAAGAAGGTCTTTTGTCCAAAAAAAAGCTGCCTATGGAAGTTATATTTGCTTTGTGTTGATGCATTTATGGTAAGACTAAATATTAGTATTGTGGTTTTTTGACTATTGATTATATTTCTGCTAGTGTCAAATTAACATTACAATGAGGTTTAATAATAATTCATAAAAACAGTGAACTTCTTCCTGTAAGCAGAAATTTCATATGACTTAACAATAAATTTCTAATTATAGAGATAATGTTCAAGATAAATTTAAGTGAAAAAAAAACAGGATATAGATAAAACAGGATATAGATATGTGTATCTCCCAATTTTGTAAAGCATACATATGTAATATATATACTATTATATAAAGTATATATATCACATATACTTCAGTATATATGCTTAATATGTAAGTATTAAGTATATACATATATATTATATATATTTGTGTATATATATATAATATATGTGTGTATATATATATTTGCATATACACATGATGCAGAAGAAGAAACCAAGGAAACACAGGTGGTTATCTTTTCGAAATTTTCTATAATGGTCATTTTTAATTTTTATTACCCATAAAAATCTTATTTAGAAAAATGTTTCTTAGTCTAATCTAATTAGATCTAATTAGGATATTTTTGGAATAAAAAATTCTGGTTTGACTGCGTTGCTTTAGACAAGAGATGTTGGGTTTCCGCAGACACTGTAGTATATTTTTATAATAAACCAATCTAGGAAATTGGAATGTAAGAGTCTTGTGGTTGCTACATCATGTAGTTTGTGAAATAATGAAACTGATGGTAATCAATGTAGAAAACTGCATATATAGAATTGGAAACAGTTGCTAATACACAGGTGGTTGAACAAAAAATAATATGGCTCTGGTTCAGCACTCTCATGCTAAAGGGACATCTGGATGTGTGTGTTTTATCCCAAAGCTAGAACTTGCTAACAAAAAATAAAATCAATAAATTTCTTGAGTGAATAGAGTTGAATCAAAAAATGTTTTTCCAGGTGATCTTTAAGTTCACATTGCTTTTGCATGTCTATAAAGTAATGAGGCTTGGTCATACGAGTCATGCGTGAAAATACGTTGCTTACAGATATCTTACAGGTATGTCACATTGCATATACAACTAAGTTTATTTTATAGCACATGTAGGCTTTTTTAGTATTAAATTTTTCTAATTTCTAATGACCAGTATCTAAACTTAAACATTCTTACATAAATATTTTGATGATTTTATTAATAGAAAACATTTTCTGGAAATTTATTCTTCTGAAAGTCCTTCTTCTAGAAGTGCTATTTATCA
This sequence comes from Aethalodelphis obliquidens, assembly GCF_003676395.1. Taxonomy (NCBI): domain Eukaryota; kingdom Metazoa; phylum Chordata; class Mammalia; order Artiodactyla; family Delphinidae; genus Aethalodelphis; species Aethalodelphis obliquidens. The sequence continues at coordinate 22,802,870 of NW_020837946.1, read as the reverse complement.
TATATAAAATGTAAATAAAAGCACAGCTGTGTCTGTCATATAGTGGAATGCTTATAAATTTTTCATTTGACTTATGAACATTTTTTCTTTTACGAACTAAGATGACCTACCATGCTTTCCTTCTTATGCTTCCACCAAAACAAACAACAAAACTAGATACACAACAAGATATTACAGCTATAGTATCTGAATAATGAAAATATTTCCAAGCTCCAATCACTTGCTTATTCTAGAAACTTACTAAAACAAAACTTAAATGTATAAGGCAAAAAAAAAAAAAAAATCTAGTCCCTAGGGATTTGTTGTAATAGCATTTGGTCTTCACCATTTGCAGAATTAGGAGGAACAGATGGACCTGCATTCAAAAAGAACCCATTCTCTGGTAATGCTTTTATAACCTGCATTGTTTCCCTTGAGTTTTGTGCTACTAGTTTGTATAATTATTTTTTCCTATTTGGCCATAATATTGTGAGCGTACGAAATGGGCAATATGTCAGGAATAATTAGGCCCCGTAGTGCTGAAACCTCAGTGGATAAACTGCCTCTTTTATAGAAGCCAATTCATTACCTGTAGACCTGTCAGTTTCACTTAGTAAAGACCATCTGTTTGTAGCCACCTCTTTTCCCAGAGGAGCAATTCCTCTTCCGTGAAGAACCGCTCCATGATGTCAAAACACCTTTCTCCATAAAATGGCCTCTTGTCTTCTCTTCACTTCTTTCTATTCCTTCGAAACTGGGTTATTTATTACAAAACCAGCAAAGGTGGCTCTGGCTAACTTAAGAGGTAAAATAAAATGAATCTGATAGACAATGCCCTCAACTGAATAGGTGTATAATGAATGTGCTTGGATGGATGTGTGGCTACAGGAAGCTTTCTCATGGACAGTATCACAAAATATTACACGTACCTGTGACTCTGAGTTTATCAGCAGCAGTAAGCGAACTGGTATTTGTCAACCACATAAAACTGGTATATTTCGATTTCAACTTAATTTGAACTCATGAGGAACACTATAACTGACAAAAATGGTTTCATGGGCCTAGAATTTAACAGTTTTTATTTTTCAGGAAATTACACAATTGATGTTAGAGTAGTTCAGATATTACTAGGCCACTTAGGGTTAGCAATTATTTAGAAAGAGACTATCAATTTTATATAAATCCCCCTAGATAAATAGCATGGAGATACATAAAGTTACACAGATAAATAATGTTCTGCATCCTCCACCCCCCATCTCATGACAAACTAATATCAGTTTTACTAAATATGAAGATACATTTAAAAGCACCAGAGACTACAATACCTACATCACCTATAGTTGGAGAGTAATTCAGAGGGACATTAGGAATTTACCCAGCAGATTGTGCTCAAGTTTATATGTTTTGTACACATATTGCAGGAAGAATGAAACGGGCCTGACATTTATGCATATTTCATACTATTTAGGGAATTTGTCCAGAGCAGAGTGGGAATTTTTTTGTTCTAATCCTCCTTTCTTTCTTTCTTTTTTTTTTTTGCGGTACACGGGCCTCTCACCGCCGTGGCCTCTCCGGTTGCGGAGCACAGGCTCCGGACGCGCAGGCCCAGCGGCCATGGCTCACGGGCCCAGCTGCTCCACGGCACGCGGGATCCTCCCGGACCGGGGCACGAACCCGCGTTCCCCTGCATCGGCAGGCGGACTCTCAACCACTGCGCCACCAGGGAAGCCCTAATCCTCCTTTCTTATATGATGCCACAGTGGTCTGCAGTGAGTTGATAGGTAATGGATGCAGTATTTCAGTTAAAAGAACAGTTGATCATAAAAATTACCCAGAACTCAGAATTAGTATGTAGTCCTGTTATGATCCCTGGAATAGCATTCAGGGTTCATTTATTCCCAAGATAAGTTTCAAAAAGCTATAAATAGATTATACTGTCCTTCCAATTTAATTACCAACAAATTCTTTCTGAGAAGTCAGCATTCATGCTCCCACTAAATGACAAGTTAATACAGTAAGAACAAGGTAGCATTCAGAAACCACCATGCACTGTAGCATATAGAATAATCACAGAAATAAGTCAAAGAATGTCTGGATACTCAGAGGCAGACCAACCAAACACATATTACAGTAGTAAGGTATAAATTGTGAATGGTGTCTTTGCAGTGTGGGCCCTGATGGTGGTTCCAGAATTAGATTTATATCTAAAGAACTTTTCTGGAATAATTAATAATTTAGGCTGAATGTGAAAGTTCTAATATTGTGCCAGTGCAAAATGACTTTTGATCTTCGCCTAGTCTAAACTCAAACCAAACCTACCTGGGGCCATTTTGGCCTTGAATGGATTTCATTAAAAAAATGGTGTTTTCTCTCAGTTGAAGTCATCCCTGATTGGTTTAGTTAACAGTTGTACTAAAGATACAAGCACCCTGTTTTATTCAAAAGTAAAGATGACTTCTGGCTAATTTTATTTACTGAGCTTTAGTTTATGTTTTACAACTAAATTTAGAAAGAATTTCAGAAAAAAGGACATAAATATTGTTTGAAAGGGATTAAACTAGCAATAGTCAGAATATAGTTTCAAAGAGAACATCTGGGAAGGAGGAAAAGCAATAAATGTGAGCAGATGTAACAAAGGGGAATATCTAAAATGATAAATGTGATTTTTAGATTTTAAATTTGTATACTTACAACACATCTCTCTCCCTAGTACTAAGCTGACAGAAGCATGTCAGCTGAACACGATATAATGAACAGAAGGAAGGGAAGTCACATTTCTTGGCTAAAGGAAATAGTACAGAATAGAGGCCTCTGATTTGACATGGCAGCAGGTATAATGTGCTTTCTCTATTAAGGTGATCCCAAGGGAGGTTTTAACATAGCTTCCTGTTTTGTAAGCCGTCTTTTTTTTTTTATCAGTTCCTGACTCTGCTGGCTACCAATCCTGCTGTATGAACACAGGGAAGAAACCTAACGGAGGGGCATGCACAGCTTCTCCACTCACAGACCTTCTCTCTAAAGGGCACAAGAACTGCTAGAGCATGGCTCTAGCTCCACATACTTTTCCTCTTTCCTCCCTCTACTTTTACTTCCTTCCTTACACATCTAAGTTTGAATTTTACAAAACAAAAGGTCTTGTAATTCTCTGCCAATGTCACTTTCATAAGATGTAAAATTGCATATTTTAGACCAGGTAAATACCTGGTAGTCAAGCAGATGGGTTTAATTTTTGCATTAAAATATAAAAAAGAGAAAATGTCTAAGGCGATCCTAATGTAGTCAAGTTTATGACAGAAAGCTTCTTGCATCATAGTGACTTGAAGTACTCTTTAGATGGCCTGTAAAATCAAAACTGCATGCTATTAAATTCCACCCGCCACCAACACGCACCTGCTGCTATACACACGAACTCATTGAGGACAAGGATTGCAAGGATGATTTGGAATCCTATGTTATCTAAGAAGTTTAATGGTCTTTAATCTTCTATATATCTTGCACTAGACTGATCATGGAGTAAAATGAATAGTTTATGTCTTTCTCTTTGTCCTTTCTACCTTTTACTGGAGATGAAAAAACTATAGCCAAAGAAGGGGGGAAACTAAAAATGGAGATTCTAGATATATTTTACACTAAATAATAAACTTCGTAGTTTTCAGGAGTTTGCTCATTTTGTTATTCTTATATTTTTGAGACTACAGATAATTAGTTTCCTCATTTTAAAAGTAAACATACTGATAGTACACTGGACATTCACAAATATGGTCTATGTCTTTTCAGACAGTGTAATCTAAAATAGATGTGAATAATTAACAGACTATTTAACGGATAGGCTAATGTGTGCATTATACAACCAAGATTAAAAGATAATATGCCTTTTTTGCAGTTCTTTTTTCTGCTCAATGTCAGTGCTACAAGATGACCGACATGTGCATTATGTATATGTATTTCATGATAAGGATAAAAAAATCTTGAGTCAAAAGGCTCGGAGGTTTTTTGTTTGTTTTTTTACTTTCAGTCTTTTCACAGCTGCTACATAATTGTGTAAGCTGTCAGGGTATAGATTTACAAGATGTATAAGTGTTAATGTGACATATTGGAACCAAGACTGAATCAAGTGTTCTAGTGATATCCAAAGAATGGATATTACAGCACTGGTTTGCCAACCACAAGTCACATAAAATATGCTAGTGTTCTATTTTGCTCTTTATTTCACTTTCACACGTGGTAAACATCTTCCTATTTCCTTTTATCTAGACGATAAAATTAATGATTCCTAGTATATCATTTAAATAAAATTTGATCATGATTATCTGATATTAAAAGCTACCAAGGCTTATTTATGTCACAAAAATATACAGTTGAAACTTTTCCAAGTTTTATTGATAATGGTAACCACTGATTTCAACATAGTCTCTCTATAATTGCTAATCTTCACTAACAGTTTACTGTTAACATAACTGGAATAGCTGGGCTTACCCATAACAGATTAATGTTTAGACTCATTTCTTTTGTCTTACATAACAGCAAAGATGTAAGCATTTCTTTTTCACCCCACAATACTCTCAGGAAGAACTGCAGTACATTATAAGGCCAGCCATTGGTTGAATATTACTCGTACATTTCTTAAGGGTGAATTTGCAACCAATTTCAGAGCCAAAAATGAAAGGGCATAATTTGATAAAAATCTTATTGCCTGATAGTTAGCAGACATCAGACATCAGTCAGCAGTTTTGGTTTCTTTTAAAGGGCAGTACATGGCTGACTGATCTCAAAGTAGGATTTATAAGTGTAATTATTGCCATATAATTCAATAAATCACTTTTATCACTGAAAACCTAAAGCTTTCAATTTTTTCTTTTTTTGCTTTTTAGTTGTTGAGTTCCTAGGGAGATAGGCCTCTGTAAAATGAATTTTAATTCCAATAGAAAGCCTTCAGTAAAATTTAATTTAATGACAAAATAGAAATAATGTTTCAAGTCTCTAAAAAAATTAGTTTTTGCTTTTGCATTTAGAATATTGCTATGGATATAAAAAATGTGGCAGCTGGACCTTTTAGAATCACATTGCTTATTAACATCAATAATTCGTTATATTTAAAGATTAAAAAAATTAATGTGCGTAGCTGACTGACAGTTAAGGTAGATTTGCACACACACAAAATTGACTTATGCAAAGGCTGAAAAATGCTTCAAAAAGTGCTCATTGCAGAGGCAGCCCTGCTTTCTAAGCACATTCTACTGTAATCCGGCATGTACAGACAGTTCAAGAAAATAACCTTTCTGAGCTGGGATCCACCTCTCTCATAAGGTTCTTCTCTGCATAAAATGAGAAATTTTATGTAAATTAGTGAGTACAATTCCTGCTACATAATATGCACCTGATAACTTATGGTTATTGCAGAAAAGCTTATTTCTTAGTTACTGAGTGGACATACTTTGCATTTGGAAATGAGAATACTAATTTGGGGTAAAATAAGAGAAAGAACAATACGCAGTAGCACAAACCAATGTAACTATATTCAAGGCCCCTAACTTAATTCCTATCTGATAAAAAGAGTTTACAGGAAGCTTGATAGCGAGATGAGATGATAGAAGAACCAGAGACATTACAAAGACATTTTTCTTAAACATCATGCAAATATAGAAAGAGCACATATATTATTTTATTCCAAAGGATGGGGAGCTCTGCCCGAACTGGAGAGGTCTGAGAAGTTTTCACAGAGCAAGCAAAATTCGCAGGATGGAGAGAGAGCAAATTAGTGGAGACATGACCAAAACTGCCTGTTTAATCCAGAACTGAGAGGCAAAGGGCTGCCTGAGACAGATGTAGAGTTATATGGAAATCAGAGAGCAGCAGGACCTTACCATTCTTTATATTTAGAGTAGCCCTACCGTAGGTGTGCAACGCAATTGCCCTTCAATCTTGTTTTTTCCTTCATATCAAATTTTACATTTCTTCACTTTCTATTTATTTACTTTATAATCTTTTTCTATTTATTTAATTTACAGTCCCTCTCCCCAACTACATTGTGAGTTCTATTAAGGCAGAGTCCTTGTCTGTCTTTTTCAGCACTCTATTCAGACATACCTAGCATTATACCAGACAGATATAAAATAGTCAGTGTTCAAAAAACAAAAATTCAATCAATAAATTAATGAATGTGAGCTGAAAATTAGAGGATTAATCCTCTTAAAAAAACTTATTGGATAAATTGTGGAATGACACTGTCAGGTATTAATCAGAGAAATCCATGCCACCTTCACCCCACCACACTGTCTTTCCCCATAGAACTGTTCTCAATGAGCTCTCTACTGCCACAGCAGTCATCATAGCTCACGATGAAGCTAGAGCATAAAGCATCCTACCTTTCAAGTTTAAGTCCATGTTCTAAGTGTAAGAGAAAGATGTTTGAGAATCTAATAATTTGGGGATTTTCTTTCCTCTAAGCTAAATGAATCCACGGGCTGGGGAGAAAAGAAGAGAGGCTAAGAAAGGAAAAAAAAGTTACTGGGGATTGAGACCAATGCAGAGCAATGATTATGAAGTGGTTTAGTAAACTAGTACAAATTATATGACCAGGGAGTTAAATGACTCAGATGATTCAGTAGATGCTACCACGGAGGAATAACAGTGGTCAAGAACCACACAGCCTCCCTTCCATTGCAGTAACATTACATCATATGTGCCACTTGGAAGAGAAGGGATGGATGGAGGGAATGAAGGCGAAGTTGACTTAGTGTATTAAGAGTTGTCAAGATGCAGTTCTCCCTTAGGGGATGTAAAGAGCTCAATGCAGGAGTTTATGCAATACGCAAATAATTTCAATAGAAGATTTTCAAAGTTTATTCTCCTAGGAACGACTATGATGGGACACTATATGGGCACAAAGTAGTTATACCTTAAATGAATATGCAAGCATCAATATACATCCCCACAAACACACACAAAGTTCCAGTATATTTCTATTTTAATCCGTAAGACTCTTGTTTTAAATATCTCTCAATTATTCCTTGACCTTGATTAAGTTGCTTAGCAGGTGAGAGGTAGGTGTTATGTTTTAAGTTATCAGTATTTTATATTGGCATGTTAGTGTTGCAAATCACTGCAAAATGGGGGAAAAATCTTGGCAATCCAATCATATCATTTGTTCTGATTATGAGACCTAAGCACTCATCCATCCACCCATCATTCATTCAACAAATATTTGTCCCTTTTATCATAAAGCAAGAAATTTTCCAGAATTTTTCAGCAATTTAAGTTTATATTCCATTGGCCAGATATAAGCAATATGCTTCCCCTACTTACGAGAGAGACTGGGAAAGAGTCTCTTCCATCGTCTATTGCAGGAAGTAACCAGGAAGAAGAGGATTGGCAACTGTAATGTAAACAACGATGTCTGGCATAATACATAATAGAACCTCAGATTAAGACAGATCTGCCTAACCAAATCTTAGCTGTCTATTTCTTTCAGAATACTCTTATGACTCCATATCTCTTAGCCTCTCCATTTTATACAAAGTACAAAATCCTACTTTGAGTTATTTTCTGTAGCCCCACCTCTTCCTTTTTTATTATCAAAGTGCATTTTTCTCGATTTTCAGATTGTAGAGACTTTCAGAACATATGACTTTGAAAGCTGAGGCTCTATTTTAGCAACTCCTTCCAGAGCCTTAAGAAGCTCTAGTTATGAGGCACTGAACAAGTCAGAGTGTCTGCCCTCCTATCTCTGCCCAGATCATTCCTTTTTTCTGTCTTCACTTCTCCCTGAATATCTGCCTCTCACCTAGCTCAACCTCTGACTTGACCACGTGAAACTGATTCAGTAAACCTGGAGAATGAGAGTCTGCAATTAGAATTTGAGAGGTACTGCCAGTAAAGCATTAATTAGACATGATATTAAGTATATTTGAAAGTATGATGAGGATCTATAGGGAAACTTATTCTTGTCCCGTACAGTCTTTCAAAGACATTGTGTATTCAGTCATTCAACACAATTTTATAAAGCACATACTGTGTGCCAAGCACTATACAACAAAGAATGTGTCCCCTGTACTTGGTCTTTGTGTAGGCACAACCATAAAGGAACATCTGAAAATTAAGTCCGGATGCAATTATTTTAATTATCTCTGATTCTTCAAATCAAATCATTTGAAATTCCATATTTCAGAATACAAGGGGCTCATTGAACTAGATATCTGGACTTCTTAACATCTCAGAAACTAAACCTTCTTTTGTACCTAATCCACATAGAATATTTTTTCATATTCATAAAAATGCAAACTCTTTGCAAATGTAATGGTTCAGTCTTCAGAGGCAACATAGCTTTACCTCTAAGTCTCTCCTTAGCCTTGTATTTACCTGCTATGACCCTGAATACTAATTATAGGAATATTGAACTCCTGTTGGTCAACGTTGTTCAAATGTGAAAATCTGTTAATACAGCGAATCCCACACTGCTTAAATAACAAAGCTATCCTTGTAACTTGTCTTTTATTCATATCAGAGTCATCAACTAATTTCATAGTAATCACTCATTGATTCAAAGGTGGGATTGTTCATTTCTCTCTGTGCTTCATTTATAAGCAGGTTTTAAAAGTCTGGGTGTGGTTTAGGAGAAAATGAGTAGTGTTTTATATGTAGCAACATCTCTTGACCAAGTAAGAGCTCAAATCTTTACACAAAAATCATGGCTTTTTCTCTTTTAGTCATATGAATCTTCACTTTCAGAACTAAGTCAATTCATATAATTACCTTGTATTGCTTAGATTTGTACGATACCTCTCACAATGATCCTCTGTGACTCCTCCAAGCTTTTGGTTGGCGAATGACAGATTCACAGCTATTCTGCTCGTTAAATTAACATCAGAAAGCAGAATTTGCATCTGGCCATCAGGCCTTTACTCATCAAATCAGTGAATGGAACTAATGTAGAATAATAATGGGATAGCTGGCTTTTGAGAACAGAAACTAAAAGGGATTTTTATAAAGCATGCAGTTCACATTTTACAAAATCACAAAAGCCATTAAACACTGAATCTATCTTATTTTTCATGTCAGCTAAGGTTGTCATTGTCTTTTCTAGGACATTCATGATTCTCATGCTACAAGTAATGTTGAGAATTTTTTCATAACCATTTTAAATGCCAGTCATGTAAACAGTGTTTCTTGTCTTTGGATAAAATCCTATACTCTACCTGTGCATTTTACACATTTTATAAATATAAGCTTGAATTGGAGAATTTTTTTAAGACTACAGTGAAATGTGATCCTAGGAGACTATCACAAAAACAGCAAATGCTACATATGAATTTTCTGTATTGAATGCATAAACATCTTTTTACATTTTTTTCTCCATGATATTTTGATAGAGTGATTGAAAATACTCCAGGGAAGAGAGAGGTTTTTAAGAGGTTCTTTTAAAAAATCAACTTAATTATACAGTTAACTCCTCTACATGTATATTAATTAATGTGACTATTTAAAGTAGATGTGTGTTTCTCTTTCTATCAAAAATTGAGCTCACATAGTTTATCTTTTGAATTATTGAAACTACCAATAATCCCCTTGAAGAACTAGATAATGCCACTTAGAATTTTCACAAATTCAGATTTTATAGTTGGAAATAATAGAATGATTAAGAATTTTAATTGAGTGAACCAACCTTCAAAATGACCACCCTCTCCTAAAATTATCTTCTGTTTCCCTGTTTTACATTATTTTTTTCTACCTTGATTTGTGCATGTAGATATAAGCAATCAGATACCAGTCAGTCTCTAAACATTCATAACACTGTGTCACTGGAATTTTCTCCAGGTCTCTTCTCTGTGTCTATCTCAATACAGACAGTTTCTGGTACTCCTCTCAGACTAAAGGTAGATAACAAAATCTATAAAAAATATGAGTGGGACCTTTGCACACTTCCTCTCTTCCTCATTTGCCAGATTGTATGGTTTGCTTTGGAATTTATCTAGGAGATATGGTTTGAAAATTTTAGAGCAGTGTGCATCAATTTTTTTCCTCATGTTTGCCTGAACATTTTGAAAAATAGTATATATTCTCTCACAAAGTTGATATCTAAAATTGTTTCATAAAATTAAGTAGTCACAGAGGATATTATCTCCCAACATGTTGTATATTGTAGTTGTGCTATAAATATATTTTTGCCAAAAACTTACAGCTGCAACTACTATTATTCAATTAAATTACTGAGTTTATGGTAAATGGTAAAAAAACAGTCTTTATTATCAAACCAATCAGCCGAATCAAACTAACTTCATTATCAACTCAAATAAAAATGTGATATCCATTCTTAAGATCACCTCTTCTGAATTCTAGACAGGAAGATAAAATGATAAAACAGTAAAACAATAGATAGCTATAGATAGATAGATAGATACATAGGTAAAAAAGAAACATGAGACCTTGCCATGAGATTTTGTTTGCAGGGGAAAAGGCATAGCCATCTTCAGTATCTCTTGCCAAAGCTCTCTTTGCTTCCCCTGTAAGACTCATCCATTAGGAGCCATCCATTTTCTAACCGTTCCTTGGTTTGGCATGACTGACTTGGTTATACCTAGGGCAGTAACATACTTCTCTTTAGCAAAGTAGGAAAAAAAAAAATGATTGAAAAAAGGGAAGCTGGAAAGGAAAAGCCAAGATGCTGTGAACCAGAATGGTGTGAACCAATTTTTAAGAAGGAGTTCCTATAGAAGTTGAGGTTCTAGGAATGATTGTCATGTAACTATGTGCCTATGTGCCCATGTACCCATAGGAAATTCTTTGTGACTCCCAAGGGTGCATAGAGACTGATTTTGAAGACTATTGCCTAAAGTGCCTTTTTTCCACCCCACTGCCACCCCACCCCCAGCTTTATTAAGATATAATTGACATATAACAGTATAAGTTTAAGGGTTGAAAACGCTTTTAATGTGCAGGTTCCTGAGCTTCAATTCCAATATGTTCTTATTCAAGGAGTCTGAATGAGTCCTTGGACTTGACTTTGAAAAGACAGAACTAGGGTAAAGGTGGAGAGCATAAATGATTGATGTAGAACAAAGTAGTCATTTTCTCTTTCAATGCTCTGCTTTCTTTAATGTTTCTTTTTTCCTGTTGCTTTAAGAAAATAATGTCTGTGTGAAATAATTAGTGAATAATGTTAAATTTGCTACTGAGTTACTTTACAGTCTGGTAAAGCAGTCCATTTTGTATTTCTTAAGGAGAAACGGAGATTTGTTTCTTGTATTAAATACCCAGGGGCAAAAATCGAGGAGAAAATAGTATTTTGTTTGCACAGTTTATTTACCTACATTTAGCTATATTTTTGTAATATATTCTGCCAAAAGCTGTTTTCTTCTCTTTTTATCATGAACTGTAATTTGTTCTGTTTATTGCGTTTAGTGGCATTGTACAATCCTTTATATCTTTTTAAAAATATTTTCCAAAGAGACAGTTCTGATATTTTATACCATTTGGAATGGTGTTGTTTCCTTTACATTTTAATTTTTCATGTGATACTTCTTCTCTTTAACAAGGACCCTTGGGTAAGCAAAATATTCTGCTTGCCAAATTGTACCTATATAAGATTGTTGCTCTGTTGCCATACTGCATTTTTAAAAATAAGTAGTGAAACTGAAATAAGCTTCTGTTTTACATCAGATTCCTCCAAAAGAAGACCTTGAACTGTGGGACAGGGATTCTAATGCAAGGGAGTGCCCTTCAGAGAAACATGTGATGGAGTGAGGGAAGCAGGATAGGGAAGGTACTGAAGCCAGAAGTGGTGAGGTTTCAGCTCAAGTCTAGCTTCAGCCTGCCCTGCAGGGAGCTCTGGAGTGTGATTAACACTGTAGTGTCTGTAGTGTTGTCTAACCTGGAAGCACAGGCTCCGAGCTTTGTGCCCCTATATCAGTCAGTTGTTGGCTGCAGGCGGCCATGGTGATGGGTAATTTCTCAAACACTTCCAGACAAGATGGCTTCTGGCAAAAGGCAATTATTATTATTATTATTATTATTATTATTATTATTATTATTATTAT